>NC_042623.1:37385594-37686706 GCF_901001135.1 Rhinatrema bivittatum | reverse complement strand
CCTGAGGGGACCATCCCCCCCTGGTGTGAGAGGCAGCTGCGGCTAGGAGTCGAGGGCCCTTTTGCCTTTGTGCAGCAGTATCTGGGGTGATACCGGGGAGCCCAAATCACCCACCCCAACTGGAACAGCCCAGGATCAGGACCCAGGATCTCCCGAGCAAGTTTTAAGTAAAAAAAAAAAAAAAAAAATTTCTGAACAGGTTTCCTTTTCTCCCGGGGCTCTCCCTCATCTCTCTACCACTACAGTCGGGGAGCGCTGGTTCCTTTTTTATTGCTGTCTTTTCACCAAACTTACAAAAAAAAAAAAGGCTTCCTTTCTTATGCCGCACGTGCCTGTCGAGGGATGGCCTGTGTTCGGCCTGCCTCCCCGGAAGCGAGGAAACATCCGCGGTCGCGGGGGGCGGTCCGTGTTGCTGGCTTTCAGAGAGCTTCCGGCTCCTTCACGCAGCCCATTCCTGCTGAGCACGGGAAATGGCGCCATTTTAGGTGCCTTCTCTTCAGTGACGCAGCTCGCATTGGGGGAGGGGAATCTCCCCCTCCGTTATCGCCCCAGCAACCGGCTCCGTGTCCGAAGTCTCCTGTGCTGGCTGACTCAAATGCCCAGGGAGATGTCACTGACACACATTCTGAAGGCTCTTCTTCCTCTTTTTCATCTGATTTTGTTTTATTAATGCATAAGGCCTTTAAGGCCAGGAAAGCAAGCAAAAAGCAGTCTACTACCAAGCGGCTTCCTCGACTCCGCCCCCCACGGCCAAAAAGCGGTCAGCATCTCAGGGGACATGAGGGTCCCTGAAAGCGAAGCGCCCCTTGAGAACCGTGGCATCGCTGGATGACTCGGACACATCTTCAGACTTAGCAGATCCAGATGGTCAAGATCTGCCAACCCAGCCCCCGAGGGGGGGGGGGGGGGAGGGTGAAAGGGACCAGCAGCAGAGTGCTGCTCGCGCGTCCCATGTCGTCAAGGGGGATGACTCGAAGATAATTCGTCTATTTAGGAAGGAGGAGCTAGGTCCGCTCATTCCCGCTATTTTAGGGGAATTGGAAATTGAGGCTCCGCAAGAAGAATCTCGCTTGGTATCTATGGATCCTGTTTTACTGGACCTGAGGGGTCCTTCTATGTCTTTCCATTTCTCGGCTACGGACCTACTGTTCAGGGAATGGGACATCCCAGATCTGGGGTTGAAAGTCACAAAAGCGAGGGATATGCTTTATCCTCTGCCTGAGGAAGCTTTGGAGATCCTTCAAGTTCCAAAGGTGGATGTCGCAGTATCAGCAGTAACAAAAAAGATCACTATCCCAGTCATGGGGTCGACAGCCCTCACGGATATGCAGGATCGGAAGCTGGAGCTACAGCTTAAGAAGATCTTCAAGGTCTCTGCACTGGGACTTCGAGCAGTGATGTGTAGCAATTTTTCTTTGAGAGCGGGCCTACGCTGGATACAACAGTTACAGGCCAATGAATCACTGTCTGAAGGAGAAGCTCTTCAGGCTGGGCGTCTTGAAGCTGTGATCACTTATAGCGCGGATGCCCTTTATGACCTCTTACGGACGTCTGATAGGTCCATGGTTTCCGCTGTCTCGGCACATAGATAGTTGTGCTTAAGAAATTGGTTTGCAGATGTATCTTCTAAATCCCAATTGGGGTCCCTGCCTTTTAAAGGCAAACTACTGTTTGGGAAGGAATTGGAGGACATGATCCAGTCCTTGGGCGAGTACAAGATACATCGGCTACCAGAAGATAAGCCAAGGTCGAGAGGGTCTTTTTCCTCGAGGTCTCGCTTTCGCGGGTGTCGAAGAGCTCAAGCGCCCCGAACGTCCTCTTCCTCTGGCAGAATTCAGGCAGACAGCAGCCATGGTCTCAGTCCTTTCGTGGGCGTCATTTCGGTAGACCTGGAAAAGCGCAGTCCGCACAGGGAGGTAAGCCCCCGCAATGATGTGCAGCCGGTCCATTCCTCGGTTCCGGTTGTAGGGGGCAGACTGTCCCTGTTTTACGAGGAGTGGGCCAACTCACATCGGACCAGTGGGTCCTCTCTTAATAAGACGCGGCTACGCTTTAGATTTTGCACGTCTGCTCCGACACCAGTTCCTGGTTTCTCCATGCAGCTATGCGATGAAGCGTCTGGCAGTACAAGACACGTTGCAACGCCTCATCGACCTTGGCGCAATCGTGCCAGTGCCTCCATTGCAGCAACGAAAGGGACACTACTCCATCTACTTTGTCGTTCCAAAAAAAGAGGGAACCTTTCAGCCCATTCTCGATTTAAAGCGGGTAAACAAATGTCTTCAGATACCCCGCTTCCGCATGGAGACGCTGCGGTCCATTATTGCATCAGTTCGGGGAATTTCTTGCTTCCCTAGATCTAACGGAAGCATACTTACACATCGCAGTCCAGGCTGACAACCAGAAGTTCCTGAGGTTTTCTATTCTGGGACATCATTATCGGTTCCAAGCTCTGCCTTTTGGTCTTGCTACAGCGCCCAGGACATTTACCAAGATAATGGTGGTGATGGCTGCGGCACAACTGCGCAAGGAAGGATTGTTGGTACATCTGTACCTGGACGACTGGCTGATTCATGTGAAGTCAGAAGAGCTTTGCCACTCAGCGATCCACCGGGTGCTTCAGCTACTATGAGCGCTCGGGTGGGTTGTCAACCTTGCCAAGAGTCGCTAATTCCTTCCCAGTCTTTGGAATTTCTGGGAGCTTTATTCGACATGCAACAGGGAAGGGTGTTTCTGACGTCCAAATGCATCACCAAGTTACAAGGCGAAATTCAAGTCTTGTTGTCCAAGCATCCTCCGACAGTCTGGGATTACTTGTGGATCCTGGGCTCAATGACGTCTAAGCTGGAACTGGTTCCATTTATTTATTTATTTATTTCATTTTCCATGGGCCTTTGCGCACATGCGTCCTTTACAATCAGCATTGCTTTCCCGGTGGAATCCAGTTTCCAAACAATTTCATCTACCCCTGCCTCTGACAGAGGACGCATGGTCCAGCCTGGATTGGTGGCTTCTCTTGAGCAACTTGAGTTGCGGAGTTCCCCTGGTGGTTCCAGAATGGACAGTAGTCACCATGGATGCGAGTCTTTCTGGTTGGGGAGCAGTGTGTCTGGGGAAGTCCATGCAGGGCCGATGGTCTCTAGAGGAGTCTTGCTGGTTCATCAATCATCTGGAGACCAGGGCAAGTACGACTGGCATTACAAGCCTTCTTTCCGATCCTCCAGGGGAAATCGGTCAGAGTGTTATCGGACAATGCGACCACGGTGGCATATATCAATTGCCAAGGAGGAACAAAAAGCCAACCCGTGGCATTAGAAGCTTGTCAACTGATAGGTTGGTCAGCATAGCGGCGTCCCACATAGCCGGTGTCGACAACGTTCACGCGGATTTCCTCAGTCGACATCACTTCGATCCCGGGGAGTGGAAGTTGGCCGACAAGGCTTTTCAGCTCATCTGCGACAAGTGGGGCACGCCTTGCTTGGATCTCATGGCGACGTTCCAGAATGCCAAGGCCCCACGCTTCTGTGCTCACCGCAGGAACACGGGAGCAGAGGGAGTAGATGCTCTGGTGCTTCCCTGGCCGTCGAATGTCCTGCTCTATGTATTCCCGCCTTGGCCTCTAATTGGCAAAGTGCTCAGGCGAATAGAACTACACCCGGCTGAAGTGATTCTGGTGGCTCCAGAATGGCCGTGTCGTCCATGGTTAGCTCTCTGCTTCAATGGCAGGGGGGAATGAAGATAAGAAGATTTACATTCAGACAACAACCAACAAGAACCAAATTGCATAGTCTGGGAAAGCAAATAAGCATAGGTGTAGCTTGTTTGTTACAGCCGTTACTACCCCGAATCAATTAAGCCTGATACTTCATTTGGAATACATATCCAGTGCAGCTCACTGCTTCAACGGCAGGGGGAATGAAGAAAAGAGGATTTATATTCAGACAAAAACCAACAAGGACAGAATTGCACAGGCTGGGTAAACAAGCGTGGGAGTAGCTTGCTTATTGTGGCGGTTACTACCCCCTAACCAGTTACGCTAGATACTTCATTTAGATGCAGTTTTGGCACTGCTCTCTACATCAATGGCAGGGGTGGAAGGTAACTAGAACCAAAAAGTTACTAATAAGGGCCAAGAGTAACAGATAAGTGTGAAAACTTGCTGGGCAGACTGGATGTGCCGTTTGGTCTTCTTCTGCTGTCATTTTTGTGTTTGTGGATCTAGTCAGTCTAGCGATGGCGGGTCCCCTGCGGTTTCTGAATCTTCCAGGTCTGCTGCATCAGGGACCAGTCTGTTTCGACTAGGCAATTGCTTCTCTCTAGCGGCATGGCTTTTGAGAGGCAGCGGCTGAAGGACAAAGGGTATTCAGACGCGGTAGTAACTACACTTTTGAGGTCACGTAAAACTTCCACTTCCCTGTCTTATGTCTGGATATGGAAGGTCTTCAAATCTTGGTGTGTGGAGCGACAGATTGTTCCTACCCGAGCATCCGTGCCAGACATTTTGTGTTTCCTTCAAGCTGGGTTAGCTAAGGGCTTATTGTGTAGTTCTTGAGGGTGCAGATAGACGCCCTTGGTTGTTTACATGGTACCATACAGGGGGTAGAGCTGGCTGCGTATCCAGATGTGTCTTGCTTTCTTCGGGGAGCGAATCATTTGCTTCCGCCAGTAAGACATCCTTGTCCGTCTTGGAACTTGAACTTAATCCTCACTGCCTTGTGTGCTGCGCCCTTTGAACCTTTAAAAAGGGCGACGTTGAAAGATCTCAGTTTGAAAGTAGTGTTTCTAGTGGCAATTTCTTCGGCTCACAGAGTGTCCGAGCTTCAGGCATTATCGTGCAGCGACCCTGTCTTAAGGATTTCTGATTCTGGAGTATCCTTGCGAATGGTTCCTTTCTTTCTTCCAAAAGTAGTTTCCTCATTTCATTTGAATCAATCAGTGGCGCTCCTGTCCTTTTTGGATCTGGACCGGTCAGATCCCCTTTCTAAGGATTTAAGGAAGTTGGATGTTCGCAGGGCATTACTCCTTTATTTGGAAGTTACCAACAGTTTTCGGGTCTCAAATCATCTTTGTGCTCTGGAGTGGCCCAAAAAGGGGCAATATGGCATTTAAGACCACGATGGCCTGATGGCTGAAAGAAGCTATAAATTCTGCATATTTGCTACTTGGTAAGTCCTTGCCACTAGGACTTCAGGCACATTCTACCCATTCTCAAGCGGCTTCCTGGGCGGAATGTCAACAGGTTTCACCGCAGGAGATTTGCAGAGCAGCTACTTGGAAATCCTTACATACCTTTTGCTAGGCATTACAGGCTGGATGTCCAGGACCCTGCTGCGGGAGGATTTGGAGGAGGTGTGCTGAGAGCGGGCTTCTCCGGATCCCATCCCAGGAAAAAAAAAGCTCTGGTACATCCCAGGAGTCTGGACTGATCTGGATACGTACAGGGAAAAGAAAATTGGTTCTTAACTGATAATTTTCGTTCCTATAGTACCACAGATCAGTCCAGAGTCCCACCTGCTTGGCGTATAGAGGTAATGGAGAGTCTGCTCTTTCCACATTTGTTTACTTTCTGGTCTGCAGATCAATCTTCTTTACCCTAATTAATGGGTTTGGTACACAGTTGGGATTAGTGATCCCGTTCCGGTTTATGGTTCATGTATATAGTTAGTTTGGTTTTGATCCATTCTGCTTTGACACTGAGTAATACTGGCAGATTGTGGGTGGCACCCTGGCATATAAGGCAGAGTCTGTCAAACTTTCTCTGTCTCCATCTGCTGGAGGGGAGGCAAAACCCAGGAGTCTGGACTGATCCCTGGTACTACAGGAACGAAAATTATCAGGTAAGAGCCAATTTTCTTTTGAAGCCGCTGTACTTCTTTGCGGATTATAGGTTTGAAATTGTGGATGGAGATATTTAAATTGGTGTGCCTCTTGTTTGTGGGATTGGTGACTGCGTGTGCACCTATATTGTCACGTGTCATATCTCTCTGGTGATTTGCAGGTGTGGGACTGCTGAACGGAGGTGGGGGGGGGGTGTACCCTTTCATTTCCCCCTTGTGATTATAGGCTTGGGATTACTGAATTGGTAATTTGAACTTGTGTTGCAGGTCCGAATCGAGCGAGTGGGCGCACGACCACAGTCCTGATATGTCTTCGTCCCACGAGCACTCACTGCTGATTGAACCCATGGAGAGCACACTTAGCAAGGTAAGGGAAACAAGCATGTGTCCAGCATAGCATTGTAAAACAGTCATTCACAGATTCCAGAACCAGGCATTAAACATTCGGTGTCATCCTCTTTTTTAAATGTATGTATTCTTACATATTTGCTATTGGGTTATCATATTCTGGGGGGGGTTCCATGCAAAGTATGTGGCTACTTTTTCCCAAAAGGCTTTGCACTAACTAGTCCTCTGGGGAGATTCCATGTGCTCATTCCCTTTGAACATTGTCTCGAGGTAAAGTACCTGCCTCTGATTTTCTGGCAGATACTTTTTCCCTGAAAAGCAATGCGCCCGGTTTTGAAAATGCAAAACAAGTCGCACTATTACATTCCTCACCTAAACCCTGCCCCCAGGAGTGCCTCCACGCATGGGATAAAATGTGCATACGTTTACCTGTGTACAGGGTGGGCAATTTTCAAATATTTTCTCCGAGGTCAAGCCGGATGTTAGTCCTCACCCATAGGTGACATCATCTAGAACTTTCAAACATGCCCTACTGAGCATGTGCAGCTGTAGTTATCACCCTGCCCCCTAGGCAGAGTCCCTCAGTCTCTCTTTTTCTGCAGAGCGTGTGGTCACGGGAGCCGTATGTGTCACGGTATTCGGCATTGCCCTCTCCTCACAGTTTCCTAAATTGATCTTTTTTAGAGCTGCAGCTGTTTTTCTTTCCTTTACCTTACAGTAGGGTTTTTTTCTTTTTTTCTTATCCTTTTTTCCTCCTCTTTCCAGTGTCTGCCAGCCGCATGGTAGGCCTTAATCGCTGTGCAGCCCAGCAGAGTCTAATACTATCCCTTCACCTGCAGTTTAATGTGTCCTTTCCTTGCTCTGTCTGTTTTCGAACCTTTGCCAGGTGCTGGCAGGACTGACAGAATGCAATCCTGTGGGTGATCCATGTAGGCCACTGAGCCTGGGGACTTGCCCGAGTTCTACCTGGGCAGGAGTTCCATGTCATTTCATCTATCAATTGTCATTGATGGAGGTTCCGGCAGTGAAGAGATTGAGGACCACACCATTCCTATGGAGGTGAGAGCTCATCCTCCCCACATTCAAAGGAACTAGTCTCCATGGGTTTGAGCCCTGGAAGATGTAGCCTCCCCTCCTGTGAGCCGAAGCCTGGGCAAGCAGCCATGCTCCATATCAGTTGCACGTGCACATCTGTGACCAGTGCACCGATGATCTGACACATCAAGACCACATCGGGGACTAGGAATGCCATTGAGTGCCATGGTTACCTTTAACACCGTTGAGGTGCAGAGGTGCCTTCGATGCCACTGAGGTGTGGGACCACTCTCAATGCCATAAGGGCCACATTGGCATCAGCAAGCGTCATGCATGCTTCAAGTGCACTGGCTGGGCCTTCTGTACCATTGGCGTCTGAAGGCGCCATAGAGCCTCGATGCACGGGAGGAACGGCATCTACCTTAGCATCATCGGGCACCTTGGATCTCGATGTGGCAGAGTAGCGGCACTGACCTCTAGTGACGGGGACCAGGCCTGTCATCGAGCACCATGGTCCCCTTCACCATCAGAGCTGCCCTTGATGCTATCGAGGTGCGTGGCCTTGCTGCCATGGCTACCTTCAATGTCATCGTGGTGAGGAGCTGGCTCAATGCCATGGCCACCCTCGATGCCATCGCAGTGCAGGGCCACCATGTAGGCCATCAGGCATGTTGGCCAGCAATGCCATTTGTTGCCGCTCTCAACGATGTCGAGCACCGTCGACGAGGAACTGGGATCACCACTGAGCGCCCTGGTCGCTCTTGAGGCCATTGACCACTGGGAGCCCTTGAGTACTGAAAGCCCTTGTGTACTGAAGCCCTCGAGTGACAGGAGTTTCAGTGAACTTGATGCTGTTGAACGCCGGGGTTGCCATCTACCTAAGGCACCCTGGAACGTTGAGGCATCCAAGTGCAGTAGTCTGGTGCCCTCGACGCTCCTTTGCGGTGTCCAGATGGGGCAGAGAAGGGCATTGTGCTGTCCCATCACTAGCCTATGGCTATCAAGCACCATGGATGCCGATGATATTAGAGGGCCCTGAGCCACTGGGATCGGGGAGCATCGAAGGCTCTGCCTGGCTTCGTGTACCTTTGGTACAAATGAGCGCTAAAGATGATGTCAAGGCTATTGTTAGCCATAGCCGCTGGCGAGGGATGCCATCGAGCTTGCAGCATTGATGCCCTCAGACATACAGGTGAGCCAAGGGGAACTGTCAAAGGCACCAGTGGTCATTGGTTCCTTTGGGCACCGATGAGCCGTATTGGGGCCGCAGAACCTCTGCATGCAAGTGCCCCTGGCATCCTCGGTACCACAGGTCCATCGATGCCTTTGGGCACTGGGGTCCCTCAATGCTGCTGGGCTGTCATCTGGGGTACAGGAGATGGCGTTATATACAGTTGAACTGGTCAAGACTGGTCAAGTGCCATTGAAGTCCTGGGTGCAGCATCATTTGGTGCTATTGATGTACAAGAGTGCTATGGGCCCCATGGGTGCCGACATCACAGTGGGCACCAGTGAATGCGGTGGATGACGCAGGACACTACCACAGAGCACCATGGGCACCGTCGGTCACCATGGACTTCGTTGCTGCCATTCCGTAAGGGAAACGGCAGTGAGCCATTCACAATACAATTTCAAGGGCTGTGTTCAACCTCTTGGAGCGTTATCAGGTACTGAGGGTAAAATGGGGGTGACTCCATAGAACTCCACCTGCCATGCCATAATCAGAGCCCCAGTTGTGTTGGGGATCCTGTTCACTCCATTGGGCATTAGAGCACAGCATGCATAGTCGGGTATGGGAGGGGTCATCTACTCTAAGCACCTTGGGCACTGGCAGTTGGCACTCTCTCTGTGCAGTACACAGCCATGCCAGGGTTTTGCCATCGTCACGTCAAGGTATCAGCCTCCTCGTCTGTTCTGCACCATAAGGTGCTAGGGAGTCTTGGCAAGGAAGGCATCATCACACGCTCTGTGATTGCTTTTTGGCAGCACGCAGCCACCGACTCTAACAAGTGGTGCTCTATCCTTGCTGCGCCATAGTCAAACCACCATCTCTAGACTTGGGTACTTTTAACATTACACCCTCAGATCAAGTACGGTACTTAGGAATAAAATCGATGAGAACTTGACAATGAAAAAGCACATAAGCATATTAATTAAATCAGGATACTCCAAACTGAGAATATTGCATCGGTTGAAACCATTATTAACCTTACAAGACTTCAGCACTGTTTTACAAACACTAATATTTTCAAACAATGATTACTGTAGCTCTCTTCTATTAGGTCTATTAAAACCTCTACAGTTATTACAAAATGCCTCAGCAAGACTTCTGTTAGGGGTAAGGAAATTTGAACACATCACCCCCTCACTGATTGAATTGCACTGGCTGCCAGTACAATCAAGAATTCATTACAAAGTACTAACAATTTTTAATATATATGACTCAAATCCCTACTTATTAGGAGTGACACTTCAACCATACACACCCCAGCGGACATTAAGATTGCCAAACAAAAGACTATTAACTGTGCCTACAGTGCGGAGTACACGCCTAAAACAAATAAGAGACCGAATGTTTTCCATAGCGGGTCCCATATTGTGGAACTCACTACCAGAGACATTACACCTGATAACAGGCAAGAAGGAGTTTCAAATGTGAACTAAAGACCTGGCTCTTCAAAAATGTATACGATTTAACTTACAGTATCAATATGAATCTAACTTCACCATCAAGAATCAGACAAAATCAGTAGAATGAGCAAAAGTAATGAGCGATGTAAAGAATATTATGACAAATTACAGACTAATCCATGAAGATCACTGAAGTGGATCTTACATATTACAAACTACTGTCCTGACCTCTAATTAGCTTGTATCTGATATTATGTTGACCTAGAACATGTATTTGTTGTTGTTGTTATAGAGACCTAGATTATGACTCTTGACCTAGAAAATGAATATTGTTTTTTGTAAACCGTTGTGATCTTCTTTTGAAACGACAGTATATAAAATGCCTAAATATTGGTTCTTACTTTGGATACATATGCTAAAGTATCTGTTCAAGATTCTAGATTGCAGCAATGCGAGAAAAAGATTTCCGACTTGACGACTTCTGTTAGTCATGTGGAAGCAGTGCAGTCTCAAGATTATTAAAGATTCCATCTCATTCATCTTCACGTAGAACTGAAAATTTGGGAAACTTCTCAAAAGTTTTGAATTTGTGTATACTTAACTTTTGCTCTAAGTTTCAGCTGTTCTAAGCAGGCTGAGGATTCTGTCTTGGTGGGAAATTCCCTCCTGGCATTGGCAGTGAGTTATTTGCTTGGGGTTGAGATATGCAACCTAGCGACTTGTTCTTACCCCTGCAGTCCAGCAGTCTGCCTCCTTGAGTTCCTCGCTCCTTCCGACTTCCAGCTGGAATGTCGAGGGGAGGGGAAGAAAAGCTAGGGCATTTGTGGATATCTTAGTGTATGCCTGCAGAAAATGATACACCACTTTTCCCCCTATATTTTTATCAAGTTCTGGCCAGTACTGCCTTTAGCTTTTCTCACTTCACTGGGTTGTCCAAAGCGCCTTCCTGCTCATCTGAACTATCCTGTAGACAGGATGGGTAGCCCTGCCCTTGATAGGGTGCAATGTGGGTGAGCTTCCGGCCGAACTTATCTTCATGCTCAGGGGTTTGGACTAGTGATCCCATTCAGGGGTTGCCTTTCATCCCCTGAAACTCTTGATGCTGTCCTGTGTGGCCAGCTATGTCTGGTGCTTTGGCTCATAGTGTGTCTCAGACCCTACGTGGTGCTGATTATTCTTCCAAGCGTTACTTGGATTTTTGTGCTCATTGTGCCTGTCGGCCAAACATGGGGCACACTTCTACAAATGCATTCTGTCCTTTAGATGCCAGTGGACCACAGTTTTCTGGAAAGCTTTCGGGCCGCAGTTGGCTTTTCGGTTCTCTTGTAACACCAAAGGAAACTATGCGGTCTTTGTCAAAGAGTTCTTCTCTTGTTTACATCTCCAGACTTTTTCCTGTATCCAGGAGGTTGTAGACCTACTGTCATTGTCAGGGTTTACTGATCCGAAACATTTCTTTATAGTAAGTATAGTAAGATATTATTCCAGTAAGTTCATTTGCTGTTTGCTTGCACAGTGCTTACTGCTTTGTATTTGTGCAGAAAGCCTCTGTGCCTAATTCCTGACTGTTTTAATTTTCTTTATAGTAAGATAATAATTTTCTAGTAAGTTAAATTGCTGTTTGTTGCACAAAGTTAGAACCCCCCCCCCCAACAAAAACTCTCTCCAGCTTGTAAACTGTTATAATCTCTCTGTTTTGGGGTTAGCTGGCAGAAATAATCTATTCAAACTAAAATATTGGGGCATAGACTGTTTTTTAAAACACAAAAAGCAAAGATAACCGTCCAGAAGTGCCCTG
Source organism: Rhinatrema bivittatum (assembly GCF_901001135.1). Taxonomy (NCBI): domain Eukaryota; kingdom Metazoa; phylum Chordata; class Amphibia; order Gymnophiona; family Rhinatrematidae; genus Rhinatrema; species Rhinatrema bivittatum. The sequence goes on along the minus strand of NC_042623.1, from coordinate 37,675,057 downwards.
CTTTACCCAGCTTGTCCCAGGCTTAACTGTTTAACTCCCACCCACCCTACCCCTCTACCCACCCACCCCTGGGGCTTGTTTTCTAATAAAGACTGCCTAACTTGCCATAGGCAGCGACATAAATTAGTACATTGGTAACAGTCAAGGACATACAAATCATAAATTACCAGGATGAGGACTATCCAATGTAACTGCTGTGGAGCCTTTATTCTGAGGGAAAGCATCTGGAAACTTAGAGCTTGCCCAATTTGTGCACAACTCTCTTCCCTGAAAAAGGAGTTGACTGACATTAAAAATCAATTAGCTTCAATTAAAAATAATACACCCACATTGCATTACTCAGAAAATAATTCCCCAATATCACAGAAAAACCAGGAGTCAAGAAAAGGAAATTCATTAGGCTCAGGAAGGACCCACAGTCACCCATTCTTGACAGAAGAGCAGTCAACAGGTATACCCCCCACTCAAACAGGTCATTAAGAAACTCTTTAAAATCCAGGAATACAGTGGGCTCTGGTAGAATTAGACCTGTGATGAGGAGACACACCATGTACCAAATGCAAAAAGAACAAGCCTTCTCTATATTAAAAACTGAAGAAGTTCATGAGAAAAACATTGAAGTGTTACCAGAAAAGAGGGAAAAAACACAATGCATGCAGTATTTCAGGATCCATAACCAAAAGAAAAATCTAATTGAGAGGAATAACTCTGTCAACAGTGGCACAACTACAAAAAGAAAGAGTGAAGTGAATAACAAATCTCAACTAATATCTTATAAGGAGTCCAGGAAATGCAATAACCTTAAAGAGAGTACCTGGAAGGTAATGACCACAAATGCTCATAGTTTGGGAAATAAAATCCCAGATCTGCAGGCCCTAATGGCTGAGGCAGAATTAGACATTGTTGCTATAACAGAAACATGGTTCACAGAATCTCATGAATGGGATACAACAATACCAGGCTACAACTTGTTAAGGAAGGACAGAAAGGATAGAAAAGGGGGAGGTGTGGCTCTTTATGTCAGACAAAACATCCAAGCAACTGAGCTACAAGGAAGTTGGGGTAAGGAAGAAGCTCTATGGCTCGACCTAAAAAAAGATGACGGAGCATCCATTTATATTGGAGTGGTTTACAGGCCTCCAAACCAAAAGGAAGAGCTGGACAGAGAGCTGGTTGAAGACATCCATAAGATAGGTAAGAAGGGAGAAGTGGTGATCGTGGGTGACTTTAATATGCCAGATGTAGACTGGAAAATCCCATCTGCAGAAACTAAAAATAGTAGAGCGATAGTGGATGCCATGCAAGTATCTTTGTTCAAACAAATGGTGTTGGAACCCACGAGAGAAGGAGCTATACTCGACTTAGTGCTCACTAATGCAGATAATGTCTCAGATGTCCAGGTGGGCGCCCACCTCAGCAGCAGTGACCATCAAACGGTATGGTTTAATATCAATAAAAGAATAGGGAAAAGAACCACAAAGACCAGAGTTTTACAGTTCAAAAACACAGACTTTGAGGAAATGGGTAAGTACCTGGAGGAAGAACTAAAAGGATGGGAGAACGAGAGAGATGTGGATCAGCAGTGGACCAATCTAAAAGGAGCAATCACCAAGGCAACTACTCTATATGTTAGAAATGTAAAGAAAAGCAAAAGGAAACTGAAACCTATCTGGTTCTCAAAGGAGGTGGCTGACAAAATTAAAGCTAAAAGAACAGCATTCAAGATATATAAAAGATCCCAAAGGGAGGAGCACAAAGAAGCATATTTGAATCAACTGAGGGAGACAAAGAAATTAATCAAGTTGGCAAAAAGTCAAGCGGAGGAGAGGATTGCCAAGGAGATAAAAAATGGTGACAAAACATTTTTCAGATACATCAGCGAAAAGAGAAAGGTCCAAAGTGGTATAGCAAAATTGAAAGGTGGTAATGATCAATGTGTGGAGAGTGACGAAGAAATGGCAGAAATATTAAACGAATACTTCAGCTCTGTGTTCACTAAAGAAGACCCTGGAGAAGGACCATCTCTACACATCAAGAAACTGGAGGGAAGTGGAATAGATGAAAATCCTTTCACAGTAGAAAATGTGTGGGAAGAGCTAAAGAACCTGAAAGTGGACAAAGCCATGGGGCCTGATGGTATTCATCCAAGGATATTGAGGGAGCTCAGAGATGTTCTGGCGGCTCCGCTGTGTGACCTGTTCAATAGATCCCTAGAAACGGGAGTGGTGCCGAGTGATTGGAGAAGAGCGGTGGTGGTCCCGCTTCACAAGAGTGGCAATAGAGAGGAGGCTGGAAACTACAGACCAGTTAGCCTCACTTCGGTGGTGGGAAAAGTAATGGAGTCACTGCTGAAAGAGAGAATAGTGAACAATCTACAGTCCGGAGAATCGATGGACCAGAGGCAACATGGATTCACCAGGGGAAGATCCTGTCAGACAAATCTGATTGACTTTTTTGACTGGGTAACCAAGGAATTGGATCAAGGAAGAGCACTTGATATCATATACTTGGATTTCAGCAAAGCTTTTGATACGGTTCCGCACAGGAGACTGGTGAATAAAACGAGAAGCTTGGGAGTGAGTGCCGATGTGGTGACCTGGATTGCAAATTGGTTGACGGACAGAAGACAATGTGTGATGGTAAATGGAACCTTCTCTGAGGAGAGAGCGGTTATAAGTGGTGTACCACAAGGATCGGTGTTGGGACCGGTCCTGTTCAATATCTTTGTGAGCGACATTGCGGACGGGATTGAAGGTAAGGTTTGTCTCTTTGCGGATGACACTAAGATCTGCAACAGAGTGGACACGCCGGAAGGAGTGGAGAGAATGAGACGGGATCTAAGGAAACTGGAAGAGTGGTGGAAGACATGGCAGCTGAGATTCAATGCAAAGAAATGCAAAGTCATGCATATGGGGAGTGGAAATCCGAATGAAATGTATTCGATGGGGGGGGGAAGGCTGATGTGCACGGAGCAGGAGAGGGACCTTGGGGTGATAGTATCTAATGATATGAAGTCTGCGAAACAATGCGACAAGGCGATAGCAAAAGCCAGAAGAATGCTGGGCTGCATAGAAAGAGGAATATCGAGTAAGAAAAGGGAAGTGATTATTCCCCTGTACAGGTCCTTGGTGAGGCCTCACCTGGAGTACTGTGTTCAGTTCTGGAGACCATATCTTCAAAAAGACAAAGACAAGATGGAAGCGGTACAGAGAAGGGCGACCAGGAAGGTGGAGGATCTTCATCAGATGACGTACGAGGAGAGATTGAAGAATCTAAATATGTACACCCTGGAGGAGAGGAGGAGCAGAGGTGATATGATACAGACTTTCAGATACTTGAAAGGTTTTAATGATCCAAAGACAACGACAAACCTTTTCCATAGGAAGAAAATCAGCAGAACCAGGGGTCACGATTTGAAGCTCCAGGGAGGAAGATTCAGAACCAATGTCAGGAAGTATTTCTTCACGGAGAGGGTGGTGGATGCCTGGAATGCCCTTCCGGAGGAAGTGGTGAAGACCAGAACTGTGAGGGACTTCAAAGGGGCATGGGATAAACACTGTGGATCCATAAAGTCAAGAGACCGCCAATGTAGAGTGGGTGGCTCACCAGAACGATGGCTACTGCCCGGAGACAATACCCTTATTAAATAAACATACAGATGCTTACTGTGACTCCACCATCGCTCTAAGCTTCAACGGCAAGAGGAAATGTGGAAAAAAGGATTTGCAATCACAAAGAGGGGAGTAGCTGGCTTGTTACGGCGGTTACTACCCCAAACCAAATAAGCCTAATACTTCACTTTCCAAGCATATACAGCATAGTTCTCTGCTTCAACGGCAGGGGAGAAGAAAAGAGGGTTCACACTCACAAAGCGGGGAGTAGCTGGCTTATTACGGCGGTTACTACCCCAAACCAAATGTGCCTGATACTTCGCTTTCGATGCATATCCAGCATGGCTCTCTGCTTCATGGCATGGGAGAAAGGCTGATACATCAAGCATTTCCAGCATAGCTCTCTGCTTCAACAGCAGGGGAATAAGAAAAGCTGAGGCTTCACGCATATCCAGAATAGCTTCAACTGCAGGGGAGAAGAAAAAAAAAAAAAAAAAGGATTCGCACTCACAAAGCAGGGAGTAGCTGGCTTGTTACGGCGGTTACTACCCTAAACCTAAAGGGCCTGATACTTCACTTTCAATGCATAACCAGCATGGCTCTCCGCTTCAACGGCAGGAGAGAGAAAAAACAACCAATAGGGGCTGTATGACATAGTCTGGGTAAAGGGAATAAACATGGGTGTAGCTTGCTTATTGCAGCGGTTACTACCCCTACTACCCCTAACTAATCAAGCTAGGTATTTCACTTGGATGCAGCTCCATCACTGCGCTCTACATTAATGGTGGGGGTGGAAGGGAAATAGAACCAAGAGTTAAGAGAAAAAGATAAGTATGAGAGAAAAAAATGTGTGAAGCTTGCTGGGCAGACTAGATGGGCCATTGGTCTTCTTCTGCCGTCATTTCATTTCTATTGCTTGTAATGTTTTCTGTGATGCGGAGTGTTTCTTGCCGGCACTCGCATCACTCCCCCCCCTGCCTTAGGCACCTCTGCTACGCATCAGGGTTTTGTATCTCAATCTTTTCTATGATTTTCTCTTTGTAGAACCCAACTCTTTTTCTGCCTAGACATCTTTGTGGATCGGCCGCCTCACAGGCAAAAAGGAGATAGGTGGTGCTTTCAAAACAGTGTGGTTTCCCTCTTTGTCCTGCTCAGACAGTCTGTAGCTTGGGAATCACCCATGTGTAAGGACTACGATCCTGCTTGTCCTCTGAGAAAGAAAAGTTGCTTACCTGTAACAGCTGTTCTCCAAGGACAGCAGGATGTTAGTTAATCCTCACAAAACCCACCCGCCTCCCCTAGAAGTTGGTTTCTCCATGCATGAGCTATATCATGGACTGAGGAACTCTGCCCTAGAGTGCAGGGTGATAACTACAGCTGCACATGCTCAGTAGGGCATGCTGAAAGTTCTAGAATCTTTGAGATCAAAGTTCTGGACGTTCTGAATCGGATGATGTCGCCAATGTGTGAGGACTAGCATCCTGCTGTCCTCTGAGAACACCTGTTATAGGTAAGCAACTCTGCTTTATCATGGGTAAGAGATCATTTACGTAGGCAAATGGCTTCTGAAAATTGCTCTCTTCATAAGTGTTCCCATAATCACAAGTTGTTCTTTCTAATAGTTTTTTTTTTGTTTTGTTTTTTTTTACTATAGTCCATAGCAAGGGAAAACCCCATATCTGTAAATGTTGCTTTGAAGCTCTTAAAGGACAGCTCTGCATTCGAGGTCTTCCCTGGAAACCCTTGCTGAGGACTATTTTCCGGAGTTTTCCCAGGCATTGATGACCCATATATCAGTCTTATCAAGATTATTCCAGGGCCAGTAGACTCAAGTCATCCCTGGGAACAATGCAACAAATCTTTTCATGGTGAAAGTTTCCATTCTGTAGATTTTTCAGTGGATCCTGCAGGTCAGACTTTTCACTTGGTATGTCCCTGGACTACTAGGTGGGAAGTTTTATATCTGTATTATAGATGTTTCTATAGATCCCCAAATGGGACATTTGATTCTATAGGTGTTTCTATGATATAAATAGAAATCTAAATACTCATTACAGTTAGAGCATTATATATGCATCTGGTCTAGTAATATAGGCCCCAATATAATAAGACAGAAGCAAAATAAAATGTGCACTGAAGTTCAGAGCACATTCTTTTTTTTACTCGTGTTTAAAAAAAGTCAACTCCCGATACAACAATACATCAGGAGTTTAAAAAACAAAAGCACTTAAACTTAAAAATGTGTGCAAAGACCACACTGACTGCACACAAACTATGGTTTCTGCGCATTGGGGGTAATTTTCAGAGTTTTGCAGGAGTTGCATGTATAAGACTAGCACATATGCATGAAAGTAGCATGTATGTGCAAATCTGCTGCTTTATCAACCTTGAGAGAACACTTGTACTTGCAGTTTCACTCTTAAATGGTATCGGGGGAAAAAAAGGGGGGGACAGTTTAGGGTGTTCCAAGTCAGGGTTTGGAAGTACATGCACAAGCTACAATTTTGTAAGCAACGAAGGCGCATACATTACTAAACTTCTCCGTCTGCATTTGCACCCGCTGCTTAACTCGCGCAAGTGACATCCGACTTGTCTGTTCGCAGTTTTTTGGATGGGAGGTCTGGGTGAAGTGCCAGAGGAGGCTCAGGGTAAAATGCCGGAGAGGGCTGGGTGAACTGGTGGGGGTACTGGCAAAATGGTGATTTCCAAGCATACGCACAAATACGTATTTTTCACACCTCCTTTATAAAATACCTGCTTGCACATTTAATTCAGGGCTGTTACGGTTATTGTGCAAGTAAAATATACAGGTGTATTTTTATACAGTGGGTAAAGTATCCATTTTCCTACGATACAGATCTGTGTGTGTGTACTTTCAGGGCAGAAATATGTGGCATTTTGTAAACTTGTGTGGCTCCCACCGCACATTTTATAAATACTAGCATAAATCTTTCTGGGCCCACTTACATGTGCATTTGATGCCTCGCATGTACTTGTGAAAGTTGAGCTTCTTTAGGTGCTGAAAACATGATTTCTGTGCACAAACGTTATGCGCACAACATGAGTTAGGGGACACAAAAGCTGAGCCCCTACAAATTGTGTGCCCGAAACACAAATCATATTTTATGCACAGTGTGCCAAGAACAGGACCCAGACATCACGAACTCCAGCTTCAGTCCATTAAAACTATGCCACTTCTAATCAGGAGGTACATTTCTAACATTAAAAAACCATGAATAAATTCTGTGCCCCTTTCTACATTTGGGAATCATAGCCAATGCCTTCATGAGCACAGGATTTGCATGGAGGAGTGCTCAGCTGGGTGCACATTTTTTTTTTATACATAAAACTCCTTGCTACAGTGGGAGTACAGTTCTATGCACAAAAGTGTGTGCAGAATCATGTGCATACAGCACAGCAAGTTTTATTACACTGGGGCCTTAGTAACTCCAATGGCTGTCCCTTCCTAATTCCTGTGACCAGGTTGCTAATAATCCATTACTTCTAAAACCTGTATAAACCTCAGTATAATTACCTAAAGTTTGTTGTATCCTCCCAGAAAAAAATCAAAAACAGATGAAGTGTTCTTACTATAATTTAAAGAGCTTTTAAGGTTGATACTGCACTGGAAATAGAGAGCCATGTGGCAGGCTGCATTCCTCCACCGAGCCCCCCACACCATCAATATCACAAACGAAACCACCAGCAGTTATTGATTTTCAAGCTGCCTTATCTCTTTGCCAGCTGAGGATTATAAAATCAAGAGAAGCCCAAGTGCCAATAAAAAGCTGGAGCTCCCCAAAAGAACCGTGAAGGACAGATACCTACCAAGAAAATAAAATCTGCATTGCTGAGTTAGGAAAAAAGATTGGGTTTAAGTGGTTCCATGTTTGGTCATACGTTGTATTCTTCGTCTACATTATTGTATAGTGCCTATTGCAGCGTGCTCTAGTTGCCTTATGTGTTTTGTGTTAGCAAATTTATGATTGTAATGCTGTAATTCGCCTAGAGCTTGTGATGGCACAGACTATAGATATTTTAAGAAATAAAACTTCCTAAATATAATCCCCCAAAGTCCTATGTATCACATAGATGCTCCTAGAGATTCCATGGTGGGGGAGGCTCCATTTTAGAGATGTTGTAATGAATCCCAGGCTGGTAAGCTATGAATCTCTTGACCTGAAATTTCATATTCTAGCCGTTCTTCTGGAGCTTAAAATGTCCCTTCTTGTGGGTTTTTCTGTGAATAGAACCCGGGTTATCCTGGTTGTATCTGCCACCTTTGTGATTTCTCCTTTTGTCTCGTTGCAGACCCGGAGCAGCTCTGGCTTGAGGCGTTTCCTGCAGTACATGTTCTACTCCCGGACACGAACACCTCTGCTGCTTGCTGTATACTTTCTGACTGTGCACATCCTCCTCTTCCTCTGCTTCACTGGTCACCTGTGAGAGCCCAAATCTTTTCAGCCAGGGCTTCCTGCTGTACTTGCTGATCTGATTCTTCCCCTAGTCTCAGCATCATTGCAGGCCATTGTGATGCTTTTACCTACAAACAGATGGCGAGTCATGACCAGTTCCTAAAGATCATACACAATGGTGTATGTTCCCATGCTTTATCTAATACCTCCTCTTCTCCAAGTTAGACTGAGGAAGAAGCTACTGTGGGTGAATGCATGTGTCGAAACACACTACATCGGGATAGTCCCCTGTCTATATGCTGAGGGAGTGATATAAAAATTGCACCTGAGGGAATCTCTTCCTGCACAGTGGACTCAAAATGTGATTCTGTCAATAGCAGTCATTGTGAGATGCCATGGACTGTGCTGCAGTTCATTTGACATTGGCTAATTACTCTCTGTCTCTGGCTAGGCGGATATCTGTGCACACCACATGCATATAGACATCTGCCTGCCAAGATTCAGGAGGAGACTGGGGCTCAGTAAGAGTATCCTCACTACATAAATATAGGAAAATAGTAAGAGAGCCTTTAACAGAGAATTTAAGAAAAGAAATGTCTGATTTTAGTTATTTATTGAGGGGAATATGTGAATATCTGTTTCATTCCAAGGGCCTTCATAAGAAAGGTGGTAGCTGTCATACAGAAAGATTCTGCAATGGCTGGTATTTTGTATCAACAAGGACAGGTTTGCTGTGGTATTTCATGTGCCTCTTATAAAAGAATCGTAGTACCTCGGTGGAAGATGAGGACACGTTGGCCACGCTGATCTAGAATTGAATCAGTCCATCCTTAAAACTAGTGATCAGAAACGTTGCTTCTGCTAAGGAAGACCACGTTACCGAGGAATAGCACTCTGCACTTGAATGGGATGTTAAGTTCTGAGGAGAAGGCTCTGAACTCAAGGCTAACGATACGGTGACCCCTGCTTCCGCAGTGCCACCTCGTCAGGGCCGTGGCTGCAGAAGACAGTTCGATGGCACTCTGAATGGCAGCAGAAGATGTGTGTGTGCCCAGGCAGAGATGATGTGCCTTCCCAAGTAGAGATGATTCCCAAAACAATGAAAGCCTTAAAACAGAAAATGCTATTTCCACCTCTATAAAATAAAAACTTCTGCAGTATGTATGCCTTTTTTTTTTGTAGACAGAATAATACTGGACTCTTCTTTGGGCTGTTTTAATGGGGAATTCTGCTGCTGGTTCCTATAGGAGGGAACTAAATTCAGGGGCTTTCTATGTAATGTGTACTTTTATCACAATATTTTCCAGCGAATCAAAGTGCAATTCAACTAGTTGATTGAAATATATGTAAGTTGTTTAATGTTTTTAAGTGTATATTTTGTGCTTGGATGGTATGGACAGTAGTGTTTCTTTAGACAGGAAGCCTCCCACAAGGCATGGGGATTATGAAACACACTAGTGTGCCTGTAGTCTAGTGATGACCAACCCCGGAGCCTGTGTGCCGTATTCAGCCTCATGTCAACTTAATGCGGTTTTGCCAAACAGTCTGAAACCTTAGTGTGTTTTTTGGCCTGTTCTGATTTATGGATCACCCTGCAAATTCTTATATGTTTGCCCTCAGCTAGCACTTTATCAGAAAGGAGGAGGCAGGGAAAAGCAAGGTTGTGAATGAGAGAATGGATAAGCCATGCGATGGCAATCTGAAGTAAAAGTTATTTGGGTTTAAAGGTTTTGAAAATGTTTTTTTTTGGAAAGAGAGTGTTTGAGGAGCACCAGGATAGGAGTCTACTTGGCGGCAGCAGCATCCTGCCTAGTCCGACTCCCCATAGTGATCATGGGGCATTATGTGCTGGGATATGGAAGAAGGGGACGGTGATCCCGGGCTGAGGGGGAAGCACTGGCTTGACTTCACCTAAAAGAATGGTGGCTGTTGCTCAATGCTCAGTCTTTTACTCATATCCAACACTGCAGTGTTGGAGTATGACACACAAGTTGATGGTCATATGACTAGGAGGAGCAAAAAATAAAAAAAATGCAGCCGCACCAGCAGTATGGGCCTCCAAATAGAACATTATTAATTTTAGAAAACTTTCTTTTCTTGTGTAAAATTGTTCTTATGCAATGGGGCTGGGATCAGGGTGCCTCTTCAAGTACGATCACTGTCTTAAAACCATTAACAATATGCTGAGGATACTTCAGTAAAATGCAGATGAAGGCATTTGCTTTCCTGCAATAATTATCACGCAAAATTTCTAGATCTGTAAAACAAGCTATTACAATGTTTGCAAAAATTAATTTTTTTTTTCAAATTCCTCTTCTACTACTTTATTGGAGTGCCCACTAATTTTCAATCAAAATTTTCAGGCCTCTAGCTACACCACCAAGACTTTATTCCAGTTCCTTCATTTTTCCTTCGACTAGCCCTATCCTCCATTTAAAAGTTTTTGAAATGAATGACAAATGCCTGTTGTAAGAGATCAGAGCTTTAATCTGCAGCAGGCACACCAGAGAACACACAACTTCAAGCTACCATTTGGTCTGCTCCTCATAGTCTTTTTCAAAACAGTTGGTTGGTCCCTCTCTGAAGAAAAGTTGGTCATGTCTTTTGAAGGCAGTGGTCAGGGTCAGACTCGGCAGAGGAGGGTGATTTCTAAAACAGCAGTGTTCCTCTAGAAGATAGTGGTCTGGGAACCCGTTCCTTAAGATGTACTATACACTGAATGAGTTACAATGGTACTCCTAGTTGTATTATCTGGTCTTGAATTTCCACAGGAGGGCACAGACAGCCCTGGCTTTCCTGCACCTGGTTCCAAATTTGGATAATGTGGTCTAGAATTTGGGATTTGCAGAAGGACTGGGTTACTGAAATCTCCATTTATACAAACAGTAGCCACTTCAAATTTCCACAAATCAAAAGGATAAATGGAGCCAAACTACAGGGAAACAAAAGGGTACATCCCAGTTTGTTCAGTCAGTAGATGTAAACTCTTTTTAGTTCCTTTTTTAACCCTTCTCCAATTCTGAAATTGAGGAACCTTTAGTGGCATTAAATTCTGCCCCCAAGAGGGCCAAGAAAGTTGATGGTCAACTTGCAGCCACTCCTGGATCTTCTGAATGGAACCTTCCCTTCCACTCACCTCTTCTCCAAGCTTTGGAAGCACTTTCTAAAATTGTTGCTTGAGGGTCCTCAAGTTTAATTTTATGCTACTGGGACACTTTTTTAATAGTGTTCAATAGTGCATTCAGTACCAGAAGCTCAGTTTGAGCCTCTGTCGGACCTTAAGACATTATCCAGCCCATTGGCTCAAAGAAGTCCTGTAATACTTCATTGTTCCAACAGTGACAGATAATTTCTGAGGATCTTAGATACACCAAACTGTAATTTCTCAGTTCCATGCCCCTAAAATACTCTCCTCTGTATGCCAAGCATGTAAGAATATTGTGGCCAGTTCTGACACTTGGGTGCTTTGATTTCAACTGATGTTGCAAATGTTATAAGTCATACACAGGCCTACCACCCTTCTTGTAAATTGTTTGTTTATCGAGAGAGCACCTAATGGATTCCTTCTGTATTCTATTTTGTTCTACTATATATGGTGACCAAATTTTTAATGTTTACAGACTCTTAAAAATTCTATACTGTATAAAATAAAAAATATATTTTAAAGTGAAATTGTGTTTCTTGATTGACACATGATCTTAATAACATACTCTTTCTTTTTTTTTTTCCCAGTCTAAAAGTTTTTTGTCCATCTTGCTTAGCCATAGGAAAATTGGTTCTTACCTAATTTTCATTCCTTTAGTACCACAGATCAGTCCAGACTCCTGGGTTTTGCATCCCTGTCAGCAGATGGAGACAGAGAAAGTTTTACTGACACTGTACATAACCCAGTGTGCCACATGTAGTCCCTCCATGTTGACCTGTACCCAAGCCAAGATGATAACCCTTAAACTTAAATGAAATCTCTTCCTCCCAATGATCAGTAGAAAGGTAAAATTGCCCAAACTGAAAAACTTGTTTCCCAAACCAACTTAAGAGAACAACCTTGAAAACTTCCAACAGCTCTGCAATATATGCAACCAACAGAATGAGTGGAAGACTCTCCACCCCCACACCTCACAATATGGGTGGGTCTCTGGACTGATTTGTGGTACTACAGGAACAAAAATTAGCAGATAAGAACCAATTTTCCTTTCCTGTATGAGCCCAGATCAGTCCAGACTCCTGAAATGTACCCAAGCTCCCTCAAACTGGATGGGACCCTGAGAATCCCGCTCGCGGAGCGCACTCACCAAAGTTAATGGAAGCCGGAGCATGACATCCAAGCAATAATGTCTGGTGAAAGTGTGCAGCAAACTCCAAGTAGCAGCCCTGCAGATTTACTATGGAGACACACCTGTTGTGACTCTGCCCAAAGAGGTTGCCTGAAAATGAGTAGAGTGAGCTCGTAAACCCTCAGGCCCCCCGACTGCCTCTTTCCCTGTACGTACCAGGATCAGTCCAGACTGCTGGGTTATGCCCCCCCCCCAGCAGATGGAGTCAGAGACCAACTGAAAAAGGCACACACCCCTTGATTACCGGTGTGCCACCTGCGTCCTCTTTAGTATCTCTCTGACTCCAGCAGATGCAGAGGCATGACCTGTGGTCCTGATCCTTTTCAAAGACAATTCTAATTATATTCTTTGTATGACCAGGTTTGGTTTTCATTTATCTTTTGTCTATTGCCCTTGACTAGATCAATTAAAAAAAAAAAAGAAAGGCAGACTTTTACAAATTTTCTTTCTCAGGCAGGCTAGGCAGGGCATTGCCCTAAAGCCTTCTACCCGGAGATTTTGGCTGCTAGCCCGGTGTGGGAGGAGATTATTTACCAGTGGGCCGGTCACTTTTCTCCTCGTTTCGTTCCTACCTTGCCCCAGGACAGTTTTTTTCACCAGAGAGGTTTCTGCCTCCGGTGCCGGTGACATTTGAAAAAAAAAACAAAAAACAAAACCAATAATAATAATATTGAACGCTAAGTAACTTTGAAGCAAGGTAATGAATACATTTATATTTTTTCTTACTTGTGCCTGCCGTATTCCCCGGGCCTCCGGAGGGGGTGGAATTGTTCACCCGGTCCACACAGCTTTAAATTTGCGCCCCTTTATGCCGCGGGGGCATACTTGTAAAGCTTGTGGAGACGCGGGGAGCTGGCTCTCCCGCGAGGGTCTCTGCTCCCATTGCCTTCCCGGGGGTGAAAGACCCTCGCGGAAGACGATGCTAAGCAGGACCTCCCGACCTCGTAGCGCCTCTGAAGCGCCGGCAGCCAAACGATTTATTTATTTATTTATTTATTTATTTAGCATTTGTTTATATACCGAGGTATAGCATACATTGCCTTCACTCCGGTTTACAAAAAACAACCAGTTACATTTAAATTCATAATAAAATGACAGAGAATGAATCAGAACAATAACTTAATAATCATTAAGATCAAATAAATAAATACATTGAACATTATAACATTAGAAATGAGAGAATGCAAAACTTGAAGTTGACAGTAAATACCATACATGAAAGAAAGGATTCTGCGAGGCATGGCGAATGACAGAAGAGGGGATTGCAAGTAAAAGGAACGTGTAGAGGATAAGATAAAGTAGTTATGTTCTGCTGTTGTTGGGTGAACAGCCATTGTAAGACTGTGATAGAAGCCATTCTTTAAGATCTTTTTTAAATTATTTAAAATTTTCTTGAGAATTGAGGTGTTGAGGTAGTGAGTTCCATAATTTTGGGCCGATGATAGAGATGGCTCTATTTCTAGTGGAGGATAATTTGGCTTGAGGAAGTGAAGGGACATCCAGCTGAATTTTATATGTTGATCTTGTTGTACGTGCTGAGGTGTGTAGATGTATAATATTGTTCAGGGCGGTGTAGTCTGCTTTGTGAATTGTCTTGTGTAGGATAGTGAGGACTTTGTAATCTATTCTTTTTTTAACTGGTAGCCATTGTAAGTTGTAGAGTATTGGGGAAATATGGTCGGACTTTCTTTTACCAGTCAAAACTCTGGCAGCTGCATTTTGGAGTAACTGCAGAGGTCTTAAGGTTGAATTAGGAAGGCCTATTAAAAGGGAATTGCAGTAGTCCAAGCTGGAGAAGATTAGGGATTGAAGAACGGTTCTGAAATCCTTGGGGTGCAGCAGCGGTTTTAGGTGTTTGAGTATTTGAATTTTGTAGAAGCCTTCTCTTGTTCTTGTTGTGATGAGTTTTTTAAAATTTAGCTCATTATCTAGCCAAAAGCCAAGGTCTTTAACGTTTTCCTTGAGTTGAATTTGAATGTTGTCAAATTGGAAGGGAGGAGTGGAAGAAATGCCAGAGATTTTTCTTGTAATTAGTATACATTCTGTTTTGCTCATATTTAAGCATAATTTTAGGTTGTTTAGCAGTTTCCGTATTGCTTCAAGGTGTGAGGATGCTTTTGAGAATGCTTCTTCTAAAGACAGTAATGGGAATGAGAAGTTGTATGTCATCAGCATACATGTAGAAAATGATGTTAAATGATGTTAAAATGTTAAATGATGTTAAAATGATTTCGGCCAAGTTCGCTCGAGGGATCAGCGGTGGCCATTTTGAATGCATCGGAAACCGATGTGAGCAGTGCTGGGAGGAGGAGGTGGATCCTTCTCTCTCCCCACCGGCATTAAGTCCCAAAAAGCAGCGCAATTCAGCTACTAATGCTGCTCCTCCCTCAAATTTAATTCCGGAAGAATCTTTAAAGACAAACCACCCTTTTTCACCTCAATTTATTTTATTAATGCATAAAGCCTACCTGGAGGCTGAAGCAGCCCTATCTAATACAGGGGCAGTACCTACCAATGTACCTACCAATCCTTTGCCTTCAGTTCCGGTCATGGGAAATTTGGGGTCAGGAATCCCTATTTCTGCTACGGTTTCCGGAATTTCTCAGCCCTCAGCGCCTGCGGATCCTTCCCTTACGGATCTGGCCAACATGGATGTCAATAGAGATGCAGATTCTGCTATCCCAATGGAGGGAGATGACCCGCAGGTGCTGCGGTTATTCAGTAAGGAAGAGTTGGATCCTTTGATTCCGCATGTTCTCCGTGAGTTGGAGGTTCCTTTACCCTCGGAGATCCCAGACCCTTCCCAGGGGGATGCGGTTTTATCCGGTCTACGTTCCCCCCCCCCCCCCAAACATTTCCTTTTCATCCAAAACTTTTTCAAATTGTTTCTAAGGAATGGGATTCTCCAGAAGCATCCTTAAGGGTCAGTAGAGCCATGGACAAACTCTATCCATTGCCCTTGGAATCTTTGGATCTGCTTAAGATTCCTCAGGTGGACTCAGCGGTTACGGCTGTTGTCAAATACACTACGATTCCCATCACTAGAGGGACGGCCCTGAAGGATCTTCAAGATAGAAAATTAGAAATTTTACTTAAATGCATTTTTGAAGTTTCAGCCTTGGGGGTAAGAGCGGCTGATTGCAGCAGCTTTATGCAGAGGGCTACCCTCCGATGGGTTCAACAATTACTCACATCACAGGAACTTTCTCCTGAGGAGACTGAACAGGCGAACCGCATGGAGTCAGCGGTCGCCTACACGGCTGACGCGTTATACGATCTTCTTAGGACTTCTGCTCGCACAATGTCCTCGGCAGTTTCGGCCAGAAGGCTATTATGGCTCTGCCATTGGGCGGCAGATTCTACCTCTAAATCTCAGCTGGGTTCCTTCCCTTTTAAGGGTAAACTTCTGTTTGGCAAACAACTAGAGCAACTTATTAAGAACCTGGGTGAAAATAAAGTCTATAAACTCCCGGAAGACCAAGCCCAAGTCTTCTCGGTTTGCGGGTACCTTCCGGGGACGTTTTCGAGGTCAACGATGTTTTCGTGCCGGAAGGGGGGACCCCCTTCACTTCACGACAGACACCTTCCAGGTCTCAAACATGGACACGTTCCTTTCGTATCAGGCGATCTCAGCGTGGTGGGATCTCACACACCTTTGCCCCTCCTAAGTCTTCCCAATGAAGGGACGCCGGCCCATTCCTCCATACCAATGATCGGGGGTCGTCTCTCCCAGTTTTACGAGGAATGGGTCAAGATAACCTCGGACCAGTGTGTCCTAGACATAAGTCACGGTTACGCTTTGGATTTTGTTCGCCCACTAAGGGACTGTTTTCTGATATCTTCCGGCGGTCCTCAGGAAAAGCAACAGGTTATTCACCAGACGTTATCTCGACTGCGGGCGCTGGGAGCTATTGTCCCAGTTCCAGCAGCCGAACGTCGGACCGGTTGTTACTCCATTTACTTTGTGGTTCCGAAGAAAGAAGGTTCATTTCTTCGGATATTGGATTTGAAGAAGGTCAGTCTACACTTACGAATCCCAAAGTTCCGTATGGAGACCTTGAGGTCAGTAGTTGCAGCCGTCCACAAGGGAGAGTTTTTGGCTTCTTTGGACTTAGCAGAAGCTTATCTTCACATAGGAATTCAGGACCACCATCAAAGGTTTCTACGGTTCATGGTGCTGGGCGAACATTACCAGTTCTGCGCACTTCCTTTTGGCCTAGCAACGGCTCCACGTGTATTCACCAAAGTGATGGTCGTGGTGGCTGCGAGTCTGCGTCGGGAAGGAATATTGGTCCATCCATACCTAGACGACTGGTTAATTTGTGCAAAGTCAGAGGAACTTTGCAAGGCAGCGGTACAATCAGTCTTGATTCGCCTTCACTCTCTAGGATGGATGATCAACTTTGCCAAAAGTCACCTGATTCCGTCGCAAGTACTGGAATTTCTGGGAGCGCGCTTCGATACAGCGGTGGGAAAGGTTTTCCTACCACTAGGACGCATGGAAAAGTTGATGTCCCAGGTGAGAACCCTTTTGGATCTACCTTCACCAAAATGGGATTACTTACAGGTTCTTTGTTCTATGGCGTCTACCCTGGCATTGGTACCGTGGGCTTTTGTTCATTTACGACCCTTACAGAGGGCCCTTCTATCTCGTTGGGACCACAAGTCGGAGGAGTTTCACATGCCCTTACCATTGCTGGAACCAGCGAGATCCAGCCTCCAATGGTGGTTGGTTCCACATCATTTACTTCAAGGGGTAGACCTGGAAGCTCCTCAATGGATTATAGTCACAACAGATGCCAGCTTGACTGGTTGGGGAGCGGTTTGTCAGTCCCATTCGATACAGGGCCAATGGTCTCCACTCCAAACGATGTGGTCCATCAATCGTCTAGAAACCAGAGCTGTCAGGTTGGCACTATACCAATTTCTATCGATTGTTCGTCACCAAGCGGTCAGGATACTTTCCGACAACGCAACCACCGTTGCTTACATCAACCGTCAAGGGGGAGCCAGGAGCCACCCGGTAGCCTCTGAAGCAGCCAAGTTGATGACCTGGGCGGAACATCACCTGTCTCACATAGCAATGTCGCAAATAGCCGGGGTGGACAATATTCAGGCGGATTTCCTCAGCAGGCAATGGCTAGACCCCGGAGAATGGGAACTTTCCGACACAGCGATGCGGCTTGTAACACGCCAGTGGGGAGTTCCTCGTCTGGACCTCATGGCAACGGGCTTGAACTCCAAAGCGGCTCGGTTTTTCAGCCACAGAAGAGAGCACGGATCAGAAGGAGTGGATGCTCTGGTTCTACCATGGCCACGGGACATTCTTCTATACGTGTTTCCTCCATGGCCTTTGGTGGGCAAAATTCTTCGGCGCATAGAATATCACTGAGAGCCGGTCATTCTGGTGGCCCCAGAGTGGCCGAGACGACCGTGGTTTGCGGACCTCATCAATCTACAGGTGGACGGTCCTCTACGTCTTGGTCATCTTCCGAACCTGCTACGTCAAGGTCCAGTATTTTTTGATCAGGCGGATCGCTTTTGTCTAGCGGCCTGGCTTATGTGAGGAGACAATTAAGAAAGAAAGGATATACTGAAGCGGTTATTACTACTCTTTTGAGGGCTCGTAAGACTTCTACATCTCTTACCTATGTTAGAGTATGGAAGGTGTTTGATTCTTGGTGCAGCGGGTTGAAGGTGTCCCCGCGTAAGGCTACCATAGTTCACATTCTCGCCTTTCTTCAGGATGGTTTAAAGAAAGGTTTGGCCTATAGTTCACTTAGAGTACAGGTATCGGCCCTGGGTTGTTTATGTGGTAAGATTGACGGTTCTTCTATTGCTTCTCATCCCAATGTGGTTCGTTTCTTGCGATGAGCTAAACATTTAAATCCACCAGTACGGGCTGTTTGCCCTTCATGGAGTTTGAACTTGGTTCACTGCGGTCTTTGTAATGCTCCCTTCGAGCCTCTTAAATGGGCCACATTGAAGGATTTGACCCTTAAAACGATTTTTCTGGTGGCTATTTGTTCGGCCAGATGTATTTCAGAACTCCAAGCTTTGTCTTGTAGAGAGCCGTTCCTGCGCATTTCGGATTCCGGCATCTCTCTTTATACGGTTCCTTCTTTTCTTCCAAAGG
This sequence comes from Rhinatrema bivittatum, assembly GCF_901001135.1. Lineage (NCBI taxonomy): Eukaryota > Metazoa > Chordata > Amphibia > Gymnophiona > Rhinatrematidae > Rhinatrema > Rhinatrema bivittatum. The sequence goes on along the minus strand of NC_042623.1, from coordinate 37,656,561 downwards.
TAGTCTTGACTTTCCATGTCAATCAATCTGTGGAGTTACCAGTCTTTTCAGACGTGGATAAAAACTCACCTCACGGTCGGGAAATGCAGAAGTTGGATGTCTGAAGAATACTTCTTCGCTACTTGGAGGTTTCTAATCCTTTTCGGCTGTCGGATCATCTTTTAATTTTATGGAGTGGTCCGAAGAAAGGTAGTAAGGCTTCCAAGGCCACTATTGCCCAGTGGTTGAAGGATGCGATTGCTTCCACGTACATATGTCACGGACATCCAGTGCCAGATGGGCTTAAAGCTCATTCTATCCAATCCCAAGCGGCGTCTTGGGCTGAAAGCCAATGTGTTTCTCCTCAAGAAATCTGCAGGGCAGTGACTTGGAAATCATTGCACACTTTTGCTAAACATTATCGTTTAGATGTCTGAGCTCCGGATGTCGATAGTTTTGGCAGCAGTGTGCTTCGAGCTGGACTCTCTGGGTCCCACCCCATTTAAGGCAGCTTGGGTACATCCCAGCAGTCTGGACTGATCCTGGTATGTACAGGGAAAGGAAAATTAGTTTCTTACCTGATAATTTTCGTTCCTGTAGTACCAAGGATCAGTCCAGACGCCCGCCTAATCAGATTTCATTTCTTACAGTAGAGTCCGCTCGTCGGTATTTTTCCTTTTTTCTTTTCACAGATTTGTTCCTATGCACGACTTTTCTATAGTTTCTTCAGGCTTGGTTGCCTTTTGTTCAAATGAATTTTGTGGTATTGATACATAAATAAACATAAGAACATAAGAAAATGCCATACTGGGTCAGACCAAGGGTCCATCAAGCCCAGCATCCTGTTTCCAACAGTGGCCAATCCAGGCCATAAGAACCTGGCAAGTACCCAAAAACTAAGTCTATTCCATGTTACCATTGCTAATGTCAGTGGCTATTCTCTAAGTGAACTTAATAGCAGGTAATGGACTTCTCCTCCAAGAACTTATCCAATCCTTTTTTAAACACAGCTAAACTAACTGCACTAACCACATCCTCTGGCAACAAATTCCAGAGTTTAATTGTGCGTTGAGTAAAAAAGAACTTTCTCTGATTAGTTTTAAATGTGCCCCATGCTAACTTCATGGAGTGCCCCCTAGTCTTTCTACTATCCGAAAGAGTAAATAACCAATTCATATCTACCCGTTCTAGACCTCTCATGATTTTAAACACCTCTATCATATCCCCCCTCAGTTGTCTCTTCTCCAAGCTGAAAAGTCCTAACCTCTTTAGTCTTTCCTCATAGGGGAGTTGTTCCATTCCGCTTATCATTTTGGTAGCCCTTCTCTGTACCTTCTCCATCGCAATTATATCTTTTTTGAGATGCGGCGACCAGAATTGTACACAGTATTCAAGGTGCGGTCTCACCATGGAGTGATACAGAGGCATTATGACATTTTCCGTTTTATTCACCATTCCCTTTCTAATAATTCGCAACATTCTATTTGCTTTTTTGACTGCTGCAGCACACTGCACCGACGATTTCAATGTGTTATCCACTATGACACCTAGATCTCTTTCTTGAGTTGTAGCACCTAATATGGAACCCAACATTGTGTAATTATAGCATGGGTTATTTTTCCCTATATGCATCACCTTGCACTTATCCACATTAAATTTCATCTGCCAGTTGGATGCCCAATTTTCCAGTCTCACAAGGTCTTCCTGCAATTTATCACAATCTGCTTGTGATTTAACTACTCTGAACAATTTTGTGTCATCTGCAAATTTGATTATCTCACTCGTCGTATTTCTTTCCAGATCATTTATAAATATACAAGCCGTTAAGCCCGTTAAAATGGGCTACATTACATTTTGTTTTCAGTCCATTTTCTAACACAGCACCCTTCTACACTTTTTCTCCCTCTCTCCCCCCTTCCCCTCGTTCACTCCTCCCCTTTCCCCACTCAGTCTTACTCACCCTCTGTCTCCCACTGCCTTCTTCCCCTCAACTCTCACCTCCCTCCCCCTTCCCTCAGTCACTCCCACCTCTCTCCCCTTCCCTCAGTCACGCCCCACCCTCTCAGCCCTCCTCCACTCCCTTTTTCTCTGCTCCACAACTTCTTACCCTTCCACTTACCTCACAATCCCTGTCTCTCACCTCTCCCTCATTCTCCCTCTCCCCCTTCCACTTACTCACATCCCTGTCTTTCACCTCTCCCTCATTCTCCCTCTCCCCTCACTCTTCCCCACCCCCTACCTCCCTCCCACACACTCACCCACTCCTCCCTCCCTCACTCAGTCCCTCCCTCCCTCTCCCTCAGTCCCTCCCTCCAGTCCCTCCCCCTCCCCCTCACTCAATCCCTCCCTCCCTCCCTCTCACTCAGTCCCTCCCTCTCCCTCTCTCCGTCCCTCCCACTCCCTCCCTCCCTCTCAGTCCGTCCTTCCCTCTCTCTCTCTCGCTCTCTCCTCCCTCCCTCGCTACTGACCGCTGCCGCCGCTGCTACCACCACGTTTTTTTTTCCTTACGCTGCCTAAGACCGACGTGCTCGCCCGCACATGCGCAGTAGAGCTGCTCTCTACTGCGCATTTGCAGCACGTCTGTCAACCTTCATTTATTAGGTTGATTGAAAAGTAAGGGTCCCAATACAGATCATTGAGGCACTCCATTGTCCACTCCCTTCCACTGAGAAAATTGCCCATTTAATCCTACTCTCTGTTTCCTGTCTTTTAGCCAGTTTGCAATCCACGAAAGGACATCGCCACCTATCCCATGACTTTTTACTTTTCCTAGAAGCCTCTCATGAGGAACTTTGTCAAACGCCTTCTGAAAATCCAAGTATACTATATCTACCGGTTCACCTTTATCCACATGTTTATTAACTCCTTCAAAAAAGTGAAGCAGATTTGTGAGGCAAGACTTGCCCTGAGTAAAGCCATGCTGACTTTGTTCCATAGAGACACAGAATGTGAATAGCAGCTAAGGCCCATTGAGCCCATCTACTCTGTCCACCTTGCGTCCTGTCGTATGCTCCAGGTTGAAGTTGAGCTCAGGCTTTTCTTTGTGGGAAGGTCTGTCCCTGCTTATCCTGTCCTTATAAAAAAAATTCTACTACGGTTATTGCTGTCTTCACTTCTCTGGAAAGCTCTTCCATGTATCCGCCATCCTCTCTATGAAGTAATATTTCCTGATGTTACACTTGAGCTACCCATTTGGAGCCTCCTCTAATTGTATCTTGCAGTACAGTATATCAAATGTCTGAAGCCAAGTCTTCTAAAGCTGCAATAAAGTTTTCTTGCCTCTGTGAAATCACGTGAATTGACTTCTGGACAAAAATTATTATTGATTTTGTTACAGATTGAAAAGACATCATGTATTTGTGCACTTCTGTCTCCCCTTATTGATCTGTGCAAGCGGTGAGGAGTTCAATCTAGATCCATTATGACATCTCAGTCAACCTCACACTGGACTTAAAATAATCTTAAATAGGGTTGGAAGGGACTTGAAGTCATCTAGTCCACTTTGTACCTCAATAGAGGATCTGCTGTATTTAAAATTTCCAGACAAATATTTATGTAACAGATCTTGCAACAGACAGTGCCAGATATTGCACCCCTTTGATAGATAACTTGTTGCAGTGCTTGACTATGTCTACACTTAGAACTTTCTAATGTCATACTTAAATATCCCCTGCTGTTATTTTAACTCATTACATCTTTTAACCTAGTGGAGATGGAGAGCAAATTACCATATAAATGAAACCTATGTGATGCCAGCTTTGCTATAATGGGGGCTAATATAATGTTATATGTGACTGTACCCAACCCCATCTCAAATAGCATTAGCTGCAACCTTGTCCAAGCATCATCTATATCTATAGTCATGGCCAGGCTGATACTAGGTGTGGTTGTAACCAAGACCAAGTAGTACCAGCTCTGTGGTATCTAAGTACGAATGGCCATAGCTTTGGTTACAATCAGTCCTAGGATGACACGAGCAGTGGTTGTTATTAGTCTACATGCTACCAACCATGGATCTAATTAGGCTCATGATTATGCTATTCCAGCTTTGAAAGAGCTCAAAAAAATTTCAGTACATAAAGGGTTAACTAGTTTTGACTGTGCCTTTCTGTTCCTTATTAGCAGTGGTATTCAGAAATCTAACTGGATGATCATGATTTTTCTCTCTAATATGCCAAATCTTATGTTATTTTGATCTTTCAAGCTCACATTCCAAGCTTGCTCAGACATGTGCAGTACCTCTGACTTTCAATGTTGTCTGGGGAATGCCAAGGCAAAATGCTACAGCCTAAACATTGAATAGATGCAATGAGATGTAGAATCAAAGAAAACTGGTTCAAGTCTCAGTATGGTGTGACTAGAAAACCAAGCTCTCTTCTTCCATGCTACATCCCTTAGTCCATGGTCCAGGGGCTTCCTCCATCATACTGCAATGGGTATGACTTATAGCATATAGGAACAATTGTATAATTTCTTTAAATATATTTGTACAGTGCCATAACCTTGAAAATGGGATGGTGCTTATCAACCTTAGTCAGGTACTATTTGGTGTGACTGAAATACCTTTAAGAATGAATATGACCCAAGTCAGTTCCTTCCTGGACGTGTGGGTTCTGATTCTGCTATCCTGAACCAAAACACAAGCATCAAGTAGAACATTTATCATCATCTATAAGTGGTACTTAGATCTGTCCCATAGAGGAATATTGTCTATAGTGTTAATGGTCAGTGATACCATGCTCAGGCCTTCCTTCTAGATATGCTCTGAAATCAAGAAACCAGAATCATTCACTAACCTCTTTGTTTCCCATCTTGCCCACTAGTGTACCAGATTTAGATACAGAGGAAACAGCCTGCCTACTTGGAATCCCAGTTCCTCTTCTTCCAGTCAGACCAGGCCAGAACAGTGGGTTATGCATACCAACCCGTAGATGGATACAGAGAACAACAGGCTCACTGATGTCACCCCTTATCTACAGTATTTCCGTGCTGACACCAGTCTACCAGTATTCGGTCTCCATTAGATGGTAGGCAAGCCTCCCATGTTCTGATGAGTACAACCTGGTTGGCTAAACAGGAAAGAGGTAATTGGCTGTCCTCCCTCCCTGAGATGAGCAAGGTCCTCCGCTGATTGGAAAAACAAACAAATTAACCCCATAATCTCTGTTAGGAGCAGCAAGTCTTGTGCTATCTCCCTTGCAGTTGTGATCCAGTACCGGGGGAGTTCCAGGGATTGGTAACCTTGCTTTACCTGTTACCTCCTCCTCTTGCCCTTCATCCCCCTTTCTCCCTCAGGTTATTTTGCCTGCTTCCCCTTTAAATTCTTGTAGCTATTTGGCTGCTGCAATAAGGTTTGCAAAAAATAAATGTTTGAAAAGGGGTATGCTGACTGTTGAGCGGCTGGAGAGTGGGGCTGCGCACTGTTTGGCTAGTGAACAAAGCCTTGCATGAGTGCCTAGTTTGGTCAGACTTTTCAGGTGCTTGAGGGAAAGTAATGGAGGCATCTGCTAAACACGGAGGGCAAGGAGCCCGTGCTCTGCAGTATTAGCTCGGGTCTTCGGAGGGAGGCTCTGAGTGTGGCCGGGAGTATGGTAAGGTGCGGCACAGTACTGCTGACCTGAATTTGGAAAACCAACATTGGGCATGCCTGCATATTCTGCATCCTTCTTCCTTATAATTGTATCAGAGGGGCTCATTGACAGCACGGGCCAGACTGGCTTCCCAGGAAAATCTTCAGACAGGAGAAGCTGATGACTTCAGAAGAGGTTTCCTGTATTTCCCTAAATAGCAAATGTAGGGTCATTCATCAAAATGCATTATGGCATTAATGCATACGATAACATGTTAACGCGTGCATTAACACCATAACGCATGGGATAAAAATTAAGAACATAAAAACATGCCATACTGGGTCAGACCAAGGGTCCATCAAGCCCAGCATCCTGTTTCCAACAGTGGCCAATCCAGGCCATAAGAACCTGGCAAGTACCCGAAAACTAAGTCTATTCCATGTTACCGTTGCTAGTAATAGCAGTGGCTATTTTCTAAGTCAATTAATAGCAGGTAATGGACTTCTCCTCCAAGAACTTATCCAATCCTTTTTTAAACACAGCTATACTAACTGCACTAACCACATTCTCTGGCAACAAATTCCAGAGTTTAATTGTGTGTTGAGTAAAAAAGAACTTTCTCTGATTAGTTTTAAATGTGCCACATGCTAACTTCATGGAGTGCCCCCTAGTCTTTCCATTATCCGAAAGAGTAAACAACTGATTTACATCTACCCGTTCTAGACTTCTCATGATTTTAAACACCTCTATCATATCCCCCCTCAGCCGTCTCTTCTCCAAGCTGAAAAGTCCTAACCTCTTTAGTCTTTCCTCATAGGGGAGTTGTTCCATTCCCTTTATCATTTTGGTAGCCCTTCTCTGTACCTTCTCCATCGCAATTATATCTTTTTTGAGATGCGGCGACCAGAATTGTACACAGTATTCAAGGTGCGGTCTCACCATGGAGCGATTCAGAGGCATTATGACATTTTCTGTTTTATTCACCATTCCCTTTCCAACAATTCCCAACATTCTGTTTGCTTTCCTGACTGCCACAGCACACCGAACCGACGACTTCAATGTGTTATCCACTATGATGCCCAGATCTCTTTCTTGGATTGTAGCACCCAATATGGAACCCAACATTGTGCAACTATAGCATGGGTTATCTTTCCTCATATGCATCACTCTGCACCCATCCACATTAAATTTCATCTGCCATTTTGAAGCCCAATTTTCCAGTCTCACAAGGTCTTCCTGCAATCCATCACAATCTGCTTGTGATTTAACTACTCTGAACAATTTTGTATCATTTGCAAATTTGACTACCTCACTCGTCATATTTCTTTCCAGATCATTTATAAATATATTGAAAATTAAGGGTCCCAACACAGATCCTTGAGGCACTCCACTGCAGGGCGAGAATGCAAATTTTGGGGAGGAGTTTGGGCAGGATTTAATTAAATGAGGGGCAGTATCGCACTGTGCGATAGCATAATGCATACTATCGCATGGTTTTAATGCCGGAAATAACTACACCTTTTTTCCTGGCGTTAGGCTGTGCGATATGCCAAAAATGGCCATAATGCAATTTGCAATGAATTTTTGGAATTGCATTTTGGCCATTTCTGGGCTTGGAGGGGGAGAAGGAGAGTAGAGAGAGAGCCTCTGGGCAGGCCCTCACTGTGTGCACCTATTTATATCTCTACAGGAGGGCCATCTAATAGGTTAAGGTGAGGTGTTGGTGGTGGTTTAGGGGCCAGTTTTGCATGTAGAGTGAGATGTTCGAACAGCACAGTACACCTTGGTGAAGATTTGACGTCATTTGGAGTGAGGAAAGTCTCACAAAGATGAAATTTTGTACTATGTTATCTCACCCTAGCTTGATGGACCACCACCACCACCTTACTATTAGATGGCCCTCCTATAGAGATATAAATACTTCACTTCGATGAGGGCCTTAAGGATAGTCTCTCTCTCTCGGCTCCCAGCGCCGTCGCTATATTAATGGTCCATGCCAGGTTGACAAACTAATCTGAATGCCAGTGCTCACAGCTCCCATGCAGTGAATAAAGGCATAGTGTGCAGGGCATCATGCTGGTTCCACCAGGGTTGTTAAAACCTACAAGGAGCAGGAGGAAACTGCCAGGTCAAAAAAAAAAGAGAACTAATTCAATGAACAGAAGCTTGAAACATTTGTGAGCAATAAAACCAATGATCTAAATTCTTTACTCTCCAGTCAATCACTTCTAACTGCACTGAAATAAAGGTTAGCAAGAAAACAAAAACAGTAAGTTATGAGCACCCGAAAGCTAGTAAAGAAATGTATTGTTAGTTCTAATAAAAAGGTATTACCTTGCATATATTTGCTTTTATTTGTTAACCTTTATTTCCATGTATTCAAGTGGATTAACACGGCAACCACACTACTAATTATACTGAGGCAAATTATGCATTTATGTTAATACACTCTACAGATGGAATCATATACACCCTTTTTTGTGTGGGGCATCGCTTTATCATAGCATAAGAGTGATCTACTTTTTTTTTTACTATAACTGAACAATCTTAAATAGATAGCCAAGATTGATGAAGATGGTGCTGAATCCCAGGGAGTTGATAGTCCTTCCCATATATCCTACAGATTCAACCTTTCTTCTCAGGGTTTTAATTTTATTTGTAGCCAGTCTCCAGTGATGGAAAATGAAATGATCTGACTTATGCATAACAGCCCCTCCCACTTTTGTGCTGCGGTGCTGGAAAATGGGTATGTCCAGGTTACGAAAGATGGTGTCTGCAGCAGTACAGAGAGCTCTTGAGCACTGGCAGAGAGTGATGGTTATGAAAGCAGCAACACTGCATCCTTTGACACCAGGTGAGGCACTGAGAGTTTATTTAAAAAGATTTATAACTCACATTCTTCCACGTTTGAAGCAGGGTACAATAAAACATACATAAAAATATATAATAGTGCATAGAATAACAAATAAACACACTTTAATCACCCATCTTGTCCATAATTTTTTTTTTGTAGATAGTAGAAGGCTGAAACTCTGAGTTGATGCATGGTCCCATTATGAAAACAACACCTCCAGCAGCACAGAAATCCCTCTACCATACTAGGGTACTGTGAAATAAAACATGACCTGGCTATGAAGACAGCACCTCTAGCATGCCTGAACCCCGTGCTGGGGTGCTAAGTGATGGAGGGTGTCCTGATTATGAAGTCAGCACAGAGCCCCCTAACACCAGGGTGAGATGCTGAAAGGTGAAGTGTGTGTTGGTTAAGAAGGGGAGCACTTTACACAACATAACACCCCCTAATACTATGCTGAGATATGGCACATGTCCTGTTTAGAAAGGACTGCAGCATAGCCTCCCCCCTTAACACCCTGTTGGGGTGCTGAGAGATGGAGCATGTCCTGGTTAGGAAGGACAGCAGCATAGCCTCCTCCCCCACCCCCTTAACACCATGTTGGGGCACTAATAGATGGAGCATGACTTGGTTAGGAAGGGCAGCAGCATAGCCTCCTCCACCTTAACATTTTGAGGTGATGAGAGATGGAACATGTTCTAGTTAGGAAGGACAGCAGCATATCCCACCTCCCTTCCTTAACACCATGATGGGGCACTGAGAGCTGGAGCATGTCCTGATTAGGAAGGATGCCAGTATAGTCCCCTTCAAACCACGTTGAGGTGCTGAGAGATGGGGCATGTCCTGGTTAGGAAGGACAGCATAGCCTCCCCATCCTTAACACCATTCTGAGGCACTGAGAGAGATGGAGCATGATCTAGTTAGGAAGGACAGTAGCATAGCCTCCCCCACCTTAACATTTTGGGGCGATGAGAGATGGAGCATGTCCTGAATAGGAAGGACAACAGCATAGTCCCTCCCCCCCCCCCCTGCTGTTAACATCATACTGAGAACAATGTTTATTGTATCCCTCCAGGATCGCATTCAGCCTCCTTAACGTGTCCATAGATCTGGCCAGGATAACTTCCCCTAGAATCACATTCTACCACATTAGCACTCTTGTGTACTAAAATCGCCATTCCTCCTGTTTAATTATGCCTCTTTTCTGTTGTTTTAAGCAGCAGTTCCTGATAAGATAAGCCGCGACAGTTGTGCACATGCTCTCCTTTCTGTGGCAATCTCTGAGGCGAGAGACTGCAGTCTGTATTCAAATTTAGAAGGCTCGCCTGAGAGCGATTGGGTTATTGACGGAGCAAAACTTTTCGGAAAGCGAAGAGAGCCGATGCAGGAAGTGGGTGACACACACAGAGCTGAGCTGAGCTGGTAAAAAAAGGAACTCGAGCAGGGGAGGAGGAATGCACCTTTTGCGCCAGAAGTGAGAGAGCATTTCTACAGCGCGCGCGGACGCCACAGAATCTGCAAGGCCAAAGTCCAAACTGAGCTGAAATTTGTCGGGAGGTAAGAGAGAGCCCACGAGGTTCCAATGGGGAAAGCGAAACGGCCTGGCCGGCCACTGAATGAACACGTCCAGCCTGAGCTGAGAGGAGAGCAAGGGCGTGGGAGCCCAGTGACCGCAGGGGTGAACTTAAGATGGGTTGAGGGCTGGGTGAAGATGAATGAGGAGGGGGCAGAATGAGTCTTTATCTTCAAGCAAGTGTGGGGGGGAGTGAAAAAAAAAATGGAGAATGTCAAGAGGGAAGCAGAAAGGGCGGTCCCTGTGGGCGTGGGAGTGAAAGGATGGCTTAAGGGGCCAGTGTTGGCATGAAAGGCCAGCGGTGTCAGGAGCAGCGAGTGGGAGGCTAGAGGAGGCATTAATGGCAGGGTGAATGTGAGTTGGAAGAGAGCAGTGATGACAGGATATGGGTGAGTTAACGCAGGGCAGTAATGGAAGAATGAGTGAGATTTAGTGGAGTGAGGGGTCGTCAGTGTGAATGTGAATCGAGACAGGGTTGGAAGGGTGAATGAGGTAGTCAAGGATTCTCACAGAAGAGCCAGTCTGCCTATGACCTTTTTCTCCTGTGCTTTAAGTTGTTTTATAGATGATGGGAGTGTTTTGATATTCTCTTATACCCATCCCAAGTCTTCCCTTTCTCTTTTCTTTCCCTCCTTGGCCCTACTTAGGGTTTGTCTTGATGGTACCTTCTTTCCGCAAATGTTCTGTGTAATCGGTCTGGGGTCTTAGACTGTGTGCACTTTGCCAAACTAGAAGAATTGCTTTTATTAGCCCAGCCTGATCCTATGGGCTTCCAGCTCAATAAAACCTGCGAAGGCACTATGATCCGTCATTGGCAGAAACCCACTGATTACATACACACTCCCTCTCACTCCCCCCCCCCCCCCCCCAATAACCCAAATATTGCAGTAACGATGCTCTGTAGGGAAACACAGACTGTAGTTCCCTTCATGACCTGAATCCCAAAATGAAGTGTTGCTGTTGCTTGATGATTAGGAATCTCCTCCCTCCCTCTCGGGGGCTGTGAGTGCTGCCTCTGCAGAAGCCAAGCCTGGGAATTGAATCCAGCTTTCCCCCATGGCAGCGCCCAGCACCACCACCAAGTCACAGGAGCAACTGTAGAATTGTGGAAACTTAATGTTCTTTTCTTAGATCTCCTGCCCCTAACATTTTAGAAATTTAGGGGCCAAGTTTCTAAATTTTGCAACTCGGGGTTTTACCTACAAATTGCACAGAAATAATAAAAGCTAAGTAGCACTAGAGATCATGTAGGAATTCCCCAGTTTCTGAGTCTCATGCAGACCCTGATCTAGTGTCCTAAAATATTGCCAGAGTAAGGCAGGTTGGTGCTAAACTTTCTTGGGGAGTTGCTCTAAGGCCACTAACTCATCAGGTTTTTAGAATAGTAACCCTAATGAATATGCATGCAATAGATGTGCATACAGATCTATCTCATCCATATTCATTAGGGTTATCTGAAAACCAGATGGGTTAGTGGGCTGTCAAGGACCTTCACCCCTGCTCTAGGGGCCTCTGAGTGAAAAGGGCTTGCTAAGAACAGGCAAAAGAGCGCCCAAGTCATTTTTCCTATAAGAAATGTAAAAACAGAGCTTCTTGTTTTGGTTGTGTTTTCACTGGGGTTTGCTTCAACTGCTGCAGCTCAAACGAGAAGTAACTTCCCAGCCTGCAGGGCAAACATTTCTTAAAAAGTTCCCACCCTCGTTCTCACTATTGCATTCTCACAGCTTCCTCCTTTCTTTCATCTTCCTCTGCCAGGCTCACATTTATTTTCGTTGGCCTCTCATTCCTCCCCAGAGCCCTCGCTGCTCACACATAACACATTCCCATCTCCTTCATGTCCCCATTCCTATCAGAGCATTCGTGTACATTTTCCCCTTCCCTGTTCCTTTCTCACCTTTACACTTCACGTATGACTTTTGTCTCCCTCCCTCCCTCCCTCCATCTCACCCTTAACACTTGCATAGTTCCCCCATTCCTTGCATAGTTCCCCCATTCCTCCTCTCGCCTTCATCTCTTCTCAAAGTCTCACCCTTATTCACTTCCTTTATAGTTTCTTCCATCTCTCGCTTTTGCACAAGATTTGCTTGTGCAACACAATAGCACGGGAGATGGCAGAGAGAGAGAGCAATTGGCCCACCCAGCCTGCCCAGTTATTCTTGCCCACACCGCTAAGGATGTATCCCAGCTGCCAGCCACAGAGGGTGACTGCTTATAGGATGCCATTCCTCGTCCAGACAGCTTTTGTCATCTTCCTCCTTTCTACGCTTCCATTTTGGGCAGATGAGCCTGCAAGATTCCCCCGCTTATTTATGTATTTAAAACATTTTTATAACCCGCACTGCCTGGACATGTGGTTGAAGATGGGTCACACCGTTTTACATTCAACAACCGCGCACAAGAAAGACACAACCAACCAAAAATCCTAAGGTACCTTAATAAAACTTAACAAAACTACTGCATTTCAGCTAAACGACCAATCAGCTGTCAAATTCTTGCGAAACATAGATTGCCACTTAATTTGCACCCAGCACTCCTCCCTAACAGGTGCATATTCAGCTGCTTTCCGGCTAATTTAGCAGCTGCACCACTGAATATACCCGGCTATCTAAAACTTTGCTGGATGAGTTTATCCGGCTAACTTTAGGACTGATCTCCAGCTGAATATTGGAGTTAGCTCGATAATCTGACTAACTCAACTCCTCCTAGTTATGCCTCCCCATCCTGTGGATCGCTGAGTCGGCTAACTGTTTAGCCAGATAAGTAGTTTTCTGGCTAAGTGGCAACTGCTGATCCCAGGCAGATATTCTGAGCCCCCAACACTTAGCTGGATAAGTCGAAACTTACCCAGCTAAGTGGCTCTGAATGTGGACATCTCACTAACTGGCATGGCAGTTTCATGAGCATCTGGCTTCCTAGGTCCCCCTGACAGAACTGGCCCAAGTAAGCCCCCTGCATCTCATCTAGGACTTCTAAATACGGCTTCCCTTTTAGTTTGCCAGAAATCTGCTAAGGGAAGCCTGCATGATCCCCAGCCCCAGCTAGCCTGAGCAGCAGGAGATAAGTAAGGGAACCAGATTTGGGTCTTGGAACAACAGGGCACAACTCTGCTGCTTGGCCTTCAGGCTGGCCCCTCCACAGCTTTGCAGAATATGTCTTTATTACTGCACCTCAAATGCAAAATCATGCATTGGGAATTGCAGAGATCCAAAGACAAGATACCATTTTGGAGATGAAGAGCTAGCAGTCACCAAGGAGGAAAGCTAATAGTATACTCGGATGCATAAAGGAAAGTTATCACTCGTAGAAGATGGAAGTACTATTTATTTATTTACAAACATATTTAGTTTTGGGCTATAATAACTGTCGTGCTAGGTGAATTAAAAACATGTGAGGGATCATTATCTGTGTACAGCACCTTGAGAACTGCAGTCAGTTCTGAAGATCCCATCCACGGTACAAAAGGATTTTGTCAAGGTGGAGACAGTTTAAGGAAGGGCCCCCAAAATGCTGCTTGCCCTGCACTATTAGCCATACGGAGAGAGAGACTGAGGGAGCTAAAGATGTGTTCTGGAAAAGAAGGGGAAGATATGATAGAAAAATTCAAATATCTAGCAAGCCAGGAGCTAGCATTTTGCACTGAATGAAAAGCTCAAGGACAAGGGGTCAGCATAAAAAGCTGAAAGGGGGGAGTGGAATACTTTTCACTGGCCCTTGGCACCTAGAGGTTATGGGAGCCAATATTTAGGGACCTTCATTTTCAGTTTTTATTTGATTTTTCTTGGGAATTTTAATGTTAGAAAAAAAAAATCTGTAGAAAAACGACTGTTACAATGCACAGGAGAAAAAAAAATCAGTGGAAAGGTTATTTTTCCACTCATTTATTTTGCTTTTTGTTATAACATTGAAATTCCTTGGAAAAATAAAATAAAAACTAAAAACATAGGTCCCTGCCAATATTAAAGAATGCATGGGATAGACACACAGGAATCTTAGGACCTCACTGACAAAGCATTTTTCCCAAAGACACAGAATGTAAATGAGGCTTTTCCTGGTGTAGCGAGAGAGAAAACCACAAATCAAGGCAGGCCCAAACGAGCAGCCTGCATGGACCAAACGGTTCGCCTTTTTTCATTTACGAGAATTTACAAACCATCTCCCCGGTCCAAAGAGCGCCCAAGGTGATGAACAGCAAAAAAATAATAATAATCTAATAAAACAACAAATGCACTTATATAATACAAACATCATACCTAACCAATGCAAATTAAAAGCAAATCATAAATGTTAAAAACTAAATGCAAACTGACAATACCAGCTACGCCATTCCCACCAGCTAAATTAACCTAATCTCGAGATGGGAAAAGAAAAGTTTTCACTTTCTTGCGAAATGTGAGGAGGCTTTGCTCCAAATCATTGTCCAAAGGCAAGCTATTCCACAGAGTCAGTGCTACAACTACAAAAGCCCTAGCTTTGTATCAGGCAGATCTCCTCTGTGTTTCTACTGAATCAAGCAGCCTCACAGCATTCTTTTGTTACTCATTTAAATGAGCTGCTTGGACCCCACTGGCAAATTCCTAATCGGTAGAAGCTGCTTTCTTTTATTTACTGCCTCTAGCATGACCAGAGGTGATGAAATTGGCAGTGGGACAGAGAGTAAGATACTGTTTAACTAGCCACAGAAACTCTCTTATGGTCCTTCCCACTATATCTCCACCTCCCCACCACCCCCTTTTTGCCTCCTTTGTCACTCGCACTCAATCTTCTCCTCTTCTCCGTCTCAGCACTCCATCCCCATTACCTGGGAATTTTTGATTTCCTGTCACCCTGAGATTGCTATGGGGTTAGGGCCAGCAGCAGCATGTGCACACATTTTTTCTCTCGCACACACTATCACACTCACATGTTCACTCACACTCTCTCTCACACACACATGCTCACCCTCACTCTTCATTCACTCACATACATGCACTCTCATTTACACATACTTGCATATCATTCACCCCTCCCCCTCTTCCACATATATACTCACTTCTCTCCCTCTGACACACACACACACACACACCCATCCCCTCATGTGCTCTCACACACACATGCATTTATTCCTCTCCCTCTTCCACACACACATACTCTCTCACAAATACATGTACATTTACTCACTCCTCTCCCTCTTCCACACACATGCATGCACTCTCTCACATACACAAGCACATTCACTCACTGCTCACCTCAATCCCAGTTAGGCATAGCAAACCACTTTTTCCCCAGGCCTGTGGGACCAATGCTCCTCTTCTTCCTTCTTCAGCAGCTCAGGCCTGCACTGTTCCTGTTTCATTTCCCCTGTGTAGGCCCAACCCTAGGCGTCATAGTGGATTATACATTGAAATTGTCGGCTCAGTGTGCTGTGGCAATCAAAAACGCAAACAGAATGTTAGGAATTATTAAGACGGGAATGACAAATAAAAGGATGGATATCATAATGCCTCTATATCGCTCCATGGTGAGACCGCATTTGAATACTGTGTGCAATTCTGGTCACCGCATGTTAAAAAGGATATAGTTGCCCTGGAGAAAGTGCAGAGAAGGGCAACCAAAATAAGGGGCATGGAATGGCTGCCCTATGAGGAAAATTTAAAGAAGTTAGGGCTGTTCAGTTTGGAGAAGAGACGACTAAAGGGGAATATGATAGAGGTCTACAAAATCATGAAAGGACGTGAAGAAGTTAATGTACATTGATTATTTACTTTCTCAGATACTAGAAGGACCAGTGGGCACTCCATGAAGTTAGCAAGTAGCTCATTTAAAACAAATCGAAGACAATTATTTTTCACTCAGCACATAGTTAAGCTCTGGAATTCACTGCCAGAGGATGTGGTTACAGCAGTTAGTGACCAGACCTCATTGCCTGAGCTTACCCTAGAACAACGCAATTTCTAGATAGCCCTATTAGCACTCTGGAAGTTTCAAATGCAATCACAGTTGAAAGCAGGAAAGGCTCCAGGATTAGATGGTTTTTCAAGTGCTTACTATAAAAACTTTTCTCATATTTTAGTTTCCCCATTGACTGAGATGTTTAATTCTCTCCAGGAGGGAGTTTCTCTCGCTAAAAACTCCAGTGTTGCTGGCATCTCAGTCCTAGCCAAACCGGGAAGGGATCCCATGTTATGCAGATCTTATCGACCGATCTCTTTAATAAATCTTGACCTAACGATACTAGCACAAGTATTAGCTGAGAGATTAAATGGGATCCTACCTGTTTTGGTGCTCCCAGACCAGGTGGGATTCGTCCCTGGTAGGATGGCAGCCGACAATATTAGGAAGATAATTGACACTGTCTGGTGGGTTCAGGAGAGACATATACCTTCATTACTATCCATTGATGCTGAAAAAGCGTTCAACCTGGTACACTGGTCTTTTCTATTTAAAACCCTTACTAAGATGCATTTTGGCCAATTTTTTTACAATGGCTAAAGAAGCTATATGAATCCCCTGCCGCTAGAGTTAAGGTAAACAGTGGTTACAGAGACCCATTCAATATAGGTAGGGGCATAAGACAGGGATGTCCCCTGTCCCAACTATTGTTTGCATTTGTTTTTGGAGCCCTTTACTTCTTGAATTTGTTTTTCCTCAAAAATAGCAGGGGTCCGATTAGGTGACCATCAATTTAAGATCTCCCTTTTGCGGACGATATTATGTTGACACTAACCGATCCATTCAGCACACTACAAGGAGTCATTGAGGAATTGGAGTCCTTCAGTAAAGTTTCGGGCCTTAAAGTTAACTTTGAAAAGTCTGAAATATTAAATATAAATCTTCCGGAGAGGGAAGTACTGAACCTCAAACGACTTTTTCCTTTCAAGTGGGCAAAAAAGGCCCTTAAATATTTGGGGGTGCATATTGACCCTCAGGTATCGAATCTCTTTGAACTCAATTATATGCCATTGCTGAAAGCAATAGATCGAGATTTGAATTGATGGTCCTGGGACACCTTCTCTTTGCTGGGGCGCATAGCCAAAATTAAAATGAATATTCTATCACGCTTCCTGTATTTCTTTTCTACTCTCCCTATCTCTATACCTACTGCAATTCTCTGCAGTTGGCAAAAAAAGATTTTTGACTTTATTTGGAGGAAGCGCTCCCTAGGGTTTGTAGACTAACCTTACATCAATCGAAGTTACAAGGAGGTTTAGGAGTACCAAATCTGAATTGGTACTTTGATGCCTCACAATTGTGGGTGCAAGTGGCATTGCACAAGAAAAGAAATGTCCAACAATGGATACTGTTAGAGCAAGCTATATTGGGTGATATCCCATTATCAGCTCTACCCTGGTAACCCAAGTCCTCTTGGAAAGTCCGTTATCGTATCCCATTCTCTTTACAGGTAACATTACAGGTGTGGTACCAGTGGAAACAGGTGTTAGTGGGGAAGGAAACCGACTCCTTGCTGACCCATCTTTTCCACAATGCTATATTCTCATATAATATACAATCTAAGGCCCTAGCGTTGTGGTTGAGAGCAGGTATATCTTGCATTGAGTATTTATGTTCTCAGGGGTCATTTATGTCCCTAGAGGAGTTGAGATATGAATATAGCTTGGATATAGTTGATTTTTTAGCATATGCACAGCTGAAACATTTTGTCACTTCCTCCATGAGGGCTGGCAGTCTTCGTTTAAGTAAGTCATTGTTTGAAAATTTTTGCCAAAATGCAGCTACAATGAGGGGGATAACTTCTAAGATTTATGCAGTCATGAATGGTAGGCTATCCAGTCCATTCAAGCAGCAGGCAGCCTGGGATGAGGACCTGGGCCATCCATTGAGCAAAGAGGAGTGGGATTCAATTTTTCTTTCCACTGGCAAATGCTCCATCTCAGCCAACGTGTGAGAAAATTGTTATAAAATGCTTTATCGATGGCATTTGAATCCAGCTTGCCTGCACCATTTAATCCCTACTATATCAGAAACATGCTGGAGGAACTGTAGGGGTGTCAGTTCCTATTTTCTTGTATGGTGGCAGTGTGAGAAAATACGACATTTTTGGACGGCGATCATAGATTGGCTATCACTGGTACTTAAAGAACCACTGGAAGTGAAACCATGTCATGCTCTTTGAAACCTCCCTTTGGCTAAATTGATCAAAACATCTCAACACTTTTTACAGCAGGCATTTATAGCAGCTCGTGTTGAGTTGGCAACTTTTTGGAAACAAAGTTATCCCCCCGTATTTCTCGAGTAACACACCGATTATTCGGTTATTACCAGTTAGAACGTCTTACAGCGGTGAGACATGATCGATTAAAACACTTTCAGATGGTGTGGGGTCCTTATAGCGACTGGCTGAAAGCACAAGAGAGAATTGAACTGAATAGGTGGGTACTGGCCGTAGATGCTCTATGAGTGGTATTATTCTAGCCTTTATTTCTCTATGTTCAATAGCAAATTACATATGCATTATGGGTATGCCTTGGCATTGTTTTTGCTTCAGATGCTGTCAATATTTGTACATGTTGTTTGTAACAAACATTTGGGCCTTATGAGGTCTTAACCATTTCTTCTTGTGTGGATACCTGTTTATAGCAGAAGGTGGGTGGGGGAAATATAGGGGTAACAAAAGTTAATGAGTGTATCTTATTCATGCTATTGGTTCATTGTTACTGTTTGTGAATGGCTCAATAAACTTTCAATTAAAAAAAAAAAAAAAAGAAAAAGTACCCCTGGTGGCCCTGGCCGGGCCTTCCTGGTGCAGAGGCAGGCTGAGGCCCCATGCCGAGACCTAGCCTTGGGCTGGAGCCCAGTGCTGGGCCTGACCCCAAGTCCTAGATCTGGAATGGACACCACTGAGGTCTAGGCCTGGTGCAGAGACCTAGGCCCTGGCCAGACCCAGTGTCAAGGCGTAGACTGGCACTAATATCTAGACCCAGTGCTGAGGCTTAGGCCCGGACCAGAACCAGCTCCGAGACCTAGGCCCAGGCATAAGCTGGGCTTCACATTGAGGCCTAGGCCTGAGTCAGGCCAAGCCTAGTGCTGAGGCTGGGGCCAGGACTATCCTTATTTAAAGTTGCCAGGGCTAGGGAGCTCCTACTCAACTGGCACTAGGCCTTGGCACTGAGAAGGCCTAGCCAGGGCCACCATAGGCCCCCTTTTTTTTTTTTTAAATCAGTTCATTTTTTTGTTTTGGGTTTTTTTTAATGGGTTTTGGTTTTTTTTTTGGCAAATGAATTGAACCAAAAAAAATTAAACAAACCAAATTTAAAACAAAAAAAAAATCTCATGAAAAGACAAAATGAACTGAACCAAAAATTTTAGGGCTGCACATCCCTGTATCAGGTACAGTGAGCTTTTCCCAGTTCTGTTTGTAATATGTGTATTTACTCATCCCAGGTAGTGACTCTGTGTCTGAGAAAAATGCCTGTTTGATCATAAGTGAGAGGGTCCTATCCTGGCTCCACCTTCTCTCTCATCTTCTTCAGTGGAGGCACCAAAATCCTTTTTCTTTTTCCTTACAGATGTGGAAGTCGGTGGTGGGTCACAATGTGTCCGTAAAGGAGGCGACTCAAGGGGATGACTGGGACACAGACCCTGATTTTGTGGTGAGTGTTCTCTTTTATTTGCATCCTTCATTTTTCCATGGTCAGTAATTTAGAGATGTTTGTTGCTGAATGAGGCCCTCAGTCTGTTCTGGTTCTGTAATATGTTAAGCATGTTCAGAAAACTGGAATGGCGGACTGGCCTCGCCTTTCTGCCCCTTCCCCAGGGCTGCAAGGTAAGTCTTTGAACCAGTTACCAACAATATGTTTAGAAATTATGTTTATGACTTTCTGTGTAGTATTAATAATTATGGTTGCCATCTCAACCAAGTCAACTCTCACAGGCTTATCCACTGCTGGTTTTGCCTTATTACATACAGGGAGATATTGTCCTACTTTTCTTAGGGACATCAGAAACTACACCTCCATGCAGGCAATGGGATAAAACCAGGACTGGATCAGCCTGTTAATTTGGACATTGTAGCAAATTAGATTAGAAATCTCTTCCTCATTAACACATTAATAGTAATGAGACTTAAGCCTATGTCTGTCATTGTCAATGGTACACAATCCATTGAGCATTTCTCAGAATTTATGGACATTTATAGCACAAGGAGAAATTCATATTAAGGAAACATGATAATACTACTATAATTATGACTATAATGGCATTTCCATATTAAATCACTATAATCACTTGCTTGGCATTTTGTCAAAAACTGTCCATTCTCTTAAACATGGAGAGCTACAAGGTCAGACACCCATTCTCCATCAAGAAGCAGGGATGAATTAGCAATGATATGGGTGATATCATCCAATGACACTGAATGGACCCTTCTCTCCTAACTCTTAGAGTTTTTGCTCTACTGAGCATGTGCAGGAATTGCCTTGTGAGCTCCTCAATCTTTTTTTGTCCGAGTTTCAGCATGGATGTTTACTATGTCTCTCAGTTTTTCTTTCAGTGATAACTCTTAATATTTTTATTTTTCTTAATTTTTCTATTCTTACATTGCCTCACTGCCTTGGCAGCCCCCCAAACTGCACTTTCCAGTTCTAAATAAAAAAAAAAAAAGACCTCTTCATAGAAAATGTCCAGAATTAAAAAGCCTACCATCAGTGGCTTCAGGGATTAGATGTGTGGTAGTAAAATGTCTATTACAAATGGACATGATATTTGTTACCAGTGCCTAGGACCTAATCATGAGCAATCTATTACCACTGTGGCTGGATATCGCTGTGTCTTCCGAAGTCCAAAGCTTGGAAGATGGAGGAACTATATAAGTCTCTAAAGATCCACAGCCAATCCTCCTACTAGAGTGGAGTCAAAGACAGGATAGAGGCGGTTCAGAGAAGAGCGACCAAAGTGGTGTGGGATCTATATGAGAGAACCTATGAGGAGAGGCTGAAGGATCTGAATGTGTATACACTTGAAGAGATGAGGTGCAGGGGAGATAGGATACAGACCTTCCGATACCTGAAAGGTTTTAGTGATGCACAATTGACAAACCTTTTCTGATGGAAAGAACTCAGAAGAACCAAGGATCATGAAATGAAACTCCAGGGAGGATGACTCAGAACCAACATGAGGAAATATTTCTTCACAAAGAGGGTGGTGGATGCCTGGAATGCCCTTCCGGAGGAGGTGGTGAAAGCCAAAACAGTGAAAGAATTCAAAGGGTCATGGGATAAACACTGTGGATCCCTAAAGTCTACAGGATGGAAATGAAGAAAAGAGTGCATGGGGGTAACTTGCTGGTGTGACAGTTACTACCCTTAGCCAATAAGCCTTCATACTGTTGATGCAACTCCATCATCGCTCTCTGCTTCAATAGCAGGAGAAAAGGGGAATTGGATTCAGACAGCAAGCAACGAGGGCCCCGACTTCTATGGTTTGGGGAAACAAGTAAGCATGGGGGTAACTTTCTGATGTGGTGGTTACTACCCTTAGCCAATAAGCCTGATACTTTTGATGCAACTCAACATTGCTTTCTGCTTCAACGGCAAGGGTTCACAGGGAATTGGATTCAAACAGCAACCAATGAGGGCCCGACTTTTACAGACTGGGAATCTTTTAAGCAAGGGGAAAACCTGCACGGCACAGTAGTTGCTACCATGGGCTTGCTGGGCAGGCTGGATAGACCATTTGGTCCTGTTCTGCCATCATTTCTATGTTTCTTCTGGCTAACTGGGTGCCGAGTTGAGCAGGAACTCCTTGAGCAAGACTCCCCTCATTGGAGCAGGCCTCTACCTTGCCATGGTTGAGTAAATAGAAAAAGTGCCATTCTCAAGCATCAGCAAGCCTTTTGCATACACTGTGAGCTCAGGTAAAAAAATATCTCACTCCTTGGAGTCAGCAATGCAACTGGAGCCAAAGAAGCACCGAGCCTCCATGCCAATAAAGCAGTTGATGCATATAAGATCGGTGCCCTGGCACTACCAATGCATCGAGCCTCAGTACCATCAATGCATCCAGATCTAATGCCATAGATGCATCTGGCCTTGGCACCTTTGGTACATTATCTCCAAAAGCACTCAATGTATTGAGCCTCGATGATGCTGATGCTTGAGCCTTGGATCAAGGATTAACACCATCAGTGCACCAAGCCTCGGTACTATCAACTCAACTTTTTAATCAAACACCAAGAATGCCTGGTGCTGAGGAACATATGCTCAGCTTACCTACTCCTATTTCAAGAGCAAGGTTCACATCGAGGCTGCTGGAGTAAGAACTGTGTCTGGACACACCAGATCCCATCTGCTCGGAGGCGCTATTAGATTCTAACCATCCCCTTGGACAAATTTTGCAAAGTTCATAGAATTTTCATGAAGACTCTCTCTTGATCTCTGAAGAGGATGTTCCACCCCCAGCACTTGGCAAGAGAGCATGGCAGCCTTTGGACCAAGTGGCAGAATTGGTGAAGACTTTATCTCCCTGGCAGTTAAGGACAAAGATGGCACGTTTCAATCTCTCCTTGCCAGAATATCAGATTTACTCTCTCAAGAAAGGGTCCCTTACACAGGGTCCCTTACACCCTAACACCAAGGAATACTCCATCAGAACCCCTTCAAGGTGGTTTGAGTCCTAGATACTATCTTATAGCAGAGTCCAGGAATACTCCCCTCCGAGACAACAAAGGACCCCTCAGTTGCCATATCATCATTGTGTCCTGGATCAGTGTCCTTGCGGAAGATTCAATGTGAATACCCTTCAACACCCTACCTGAGCCTCCAGAACACCCCACCTCCCCTTTCACCGAATATATTCTCTGGTAGTCTAGTGGAACCCCTGACCCCTCCCCCTTTACCTTAAAACATTACCCTGGTGCCCCCTAAACATCAGGCCCAGGCAGCGGCCATTTTGAAAGGATAAAGAACAGGTGGGACCATTTTGAAAAATGGCCGCTGCCTGGACCACCAGGGTAACATTTCAACTTAAGGAAGATCTGGGAGGGATCCACTAGACTACCAGGGAATATGTTGTATGTTTGGGGGATCAGTGGGGAGATGCTACTGAGTGTAGGGTAGGAGGGTGTTTGGATCAGGGGGAGTTTGACTTTGACAAAAGAGAGGAGTTTAGGAGGAGGACGAGGCATTGCCATGTGACTATTAGATCTATTTTTTAAACATTTTCCTGTCATGGAGTGTGAGTCCTTTAGTCTGTGGCAAGATTGGTACTGCCCAGCTGGTGAACCAGCTAGGCCTCCGCCGACAGCAGGCAGTCACACTCATGCAGGGACAAGGATTAGCTTCAACTGTACCAGCCTCTTTACCCGCAGGTTGAGCCCTTGAAGTCTGAGGCTGGCAGGACTTAGGCGGGGGTCCTGAGAGCACAGTCAGGCAACGTCACTAACCAGGCCAAGGGCAGGCAGAGAACAGGTACGTCGGTATCTGGGCCAGAGTCAGGTAACTGAAAGACAGTCCAAGAGGTAGGGGCAAGGCATGGACTGGCATGAGAAGGACTGGAAAAGAGCAAGGCAGGGCCAGGAGCAGGACAAAGCAAGGCTGGAACAGGTGGGGAGCTGGAATGAGGCAAGACTGGAACAGGAATGTAGCAACACATACTGCAGGCAAGACACTGGCTGATGGAACTGAGCTTCTTCATATACCAGAGCTGGGATGATATCAGTCAGTGCCCACAGGAAATGCTAGCTACATGATGGTCTATGAGATGGCTACAGGAAGTGCAAGTGGTTTCAACCAGGCCCTGTGATGCAGCACACTGCAGGAAGCTCTGCCAGAAGCGCTTGAGGTAAGGGGCATTACAGTACCCCCTCCTCTAAGCCCCCTTCCCAGGCCCTTGAGATGGGCTTATGGGGGAAGAGTCTGTGGCACTCTGATGAGCTGGGAAGCTTAAAGGTTCTGGTAGGTTCTCAGGCCATACCCTTTCCAAGAAGTTAGATAAAAAAGTTTTCCCTGTTTCATTTTGGTGTCCAGTATTTTTTTTAACACTCATGTCCCTTATCTGGTACCATTGCCATGGGAGTCAGAATAGGTCCAGAGAAGCAAGGAGTGAACTTTGCTGAGGGAGCCTTTGGACGGAGATCCTCGGTGCTCATCCAGACCTTAACCCCGGGCTTAAGATGGGATGCGGGACAACACTTTTTGCCAACCCTCACTAGGGGTGCAGATAGCTTGAAGGATCCACATTCAAGGTTCTTTTTTATATCGGACATCACCAGTGCCTCAAAAACAGATCACAGGAAGACTTCCACAAGGAGGCACCTTGTCACAAAGGAGGTCAATGGCACCATCATAAAAATGGTGAAGCAGTGACAATTCCACTTGTTAGTATCCTTCTTGTAAGTCATGTAGACTCATGGGGGCTCAAGTGGTAGTGGAAGCATGGATTGAGTGAGGTGGGGGAACAGATAGTAAGCACGTCTGTGAGCAACTGGGTCCCCATTGACTAATTTTGACTGCTCTGTTACAGACTGTGAGTCCTTTAGGCTGTGGCAATTTTGGGGGCTCAAGTGGTAGTGGAAGCACGGATTGAGTGAGGTGGGGGAACAGATTGTAAGCACGTCTGCGAGCAACTGGGTCCCCACTGACCAATTTTGACTGCTCTGTTACAGATTGTGAGTCCTTTAGGCTGTGGCAATTTTGGTTCTACCCAGCCTGCAAACCAGCTAGGCCTTCACCAACAGCAGGCAGTCAAGCTCACACAGGGACAAGGACTAGGCTTCACCTGTACCAGCCTCTTCCCCCATAGGTTGAGCCCTTGGGTTCTGAGTCTGGCAGGATTTAAGCAAGAGTCCCATAGAACGTGGTCAGGCAGCATCAATAACCAGGCCAAAGTCAGGGCAGGTGGAGAGCAAGCCCGTCAGAATCCAGGCCAGGGTCAGGTAACCAGAAGATAGTACAAGAGGCAGGGACAAGGACTGGAACAGGGCAAGACACAGACAGGCAAGACAATGATTTGAACAGGGCAGGGCATGGACATGCAACACAAGAACAGGAACAGGGCAAAGCATAGACAGGCAACAGAAGGACTGGAACAGGGCAAGGCTGGAATAGGAAAATAGCAACATATATTTCAGGCAAGGCACAGTAGGGAGCCTGTTGCTGAGCACTGGCTGGTAAAACTGAGGTTTCTTATTTACCAGAGCTGGGATGACATCATCAGTCAGCAACCACAGGAAATGCTGGCTGCATGGTCTATAAAAGGGCTACAGGAAGTACAAATAGTTTTAACCAGGCCCTGCAATGCAGCAGGCTGCAGGAAGCTCTGCCAGAAGCACTTGAGATAAGGGACATTGCATTTCCCCTGCTGGGCACCTCTACAGGTAGCAGGGGGTGAGCGGGGTCTACCTAGATCTCTAGGGATGATTTTGATATATTGGGGGGGGGGGGTTTCGAGGCCACATGACCCTTTAAGAAGCAGATATGGTACTAAAATACAGAGAGAATTCAGATTCCCTAATCCCTGACAAACCTTACATGTATATAGGGAATCACAAAGATCCTATTGGAATATTGGAAAGAGGGAACATTTGAAGGACCCTGTGTGGGATCATTGATAACAGGACATATTGGAAGGTCCCAATTTGGGATTAGTGTAAACAGATGAAGTAATAAAATTGGAGATATAGGGGTATTTATTTATTTATTTATTTATTATTTATTTATTTATTTATTTATTTTTAATTTTTATATACCGAAGTTCTTGTAGGGACTACAAATCACTCCGGTTTACATAAAAACAAAGAACTGCTCAACAGAGAGTGGAGCTTTACATGGAACCGTAGAACATATGGAACAGTATAAATGGATGACAATTTAACATAGTGATAAATAAATAAAAATAATAGTTTAACTGGTAATAAATAAAGAATTATATTATTTACTATAAGCAGTAGAAATAAATATTAACAATGCTAAATATATATATGAAATAAAGTGAATTTTTGAACTCAAAGATAGTTGTCCAGTTGCAGATTCATAAAAGTAGTACTTAGTTCAGTGTCCATAATTAAAGGATACCTAGTAATTAGGAAGTCTATCCGTCTCTGTAAATTAAGCGTCTGGGAAAGCTTGTTGGAAGAGAAAAGTCTTCAGTCTTTTTTTGATATAAGGATAATGGTATAGAGTGACTCTCCTGGGATTGTTAAAAGCTGGCACTTTAGGTTTTTTAATAGGGGTAGGGGATTGTATGAGGTATGAATGTGAATGAGTGTATGTGGGGTGTGTTTTAGGATATTGCATCTGAATATTTTTGGTATGTCCACGATATAAAGATGTATAGAAATTGATTGAAAATTCATTGTATGGAATTGTGTATTTTGCACAGGTGTTTTTGATATTGTATACATTAATAAAAATGATAAGCTATGAAACACTGTGATGTAATATTGTGTTAAATTGAAGTGTAATAGTAATATTCATTAATATTGTGTATTATACTTGGAAATTAGGATCTTTGTGATTCTCTATATACATGTAAGGTTCCTTTAAGAAGCAGGCCAGAGGCATAAGGACACATGTTAATGATCCAATGCCTCTGGGGAAAATTTGAGGCAGATACAGAGGACAGCATTAGGAACAGGGTTGGGAGATTGCAGTATTGAAAAAAAAACCAACAACCCACATTTTGTGCCTTTGAGAAAAGAAGCAGGGGGAGAAGTGATGAGAAAACAGAGGGTAGGTAAAGGAAGTATGATCTAGCAGTACAGTGGCCATGGGGTAGCCAGTTTGGAATCAGCAGGCTACAGCGCCCCAGAAACCAGCTGTCAGTGCTGGCAGAATGGTGGATTCCAGAAACTGTCCAGCAAGATGACAATCAGAAAACAAGGATCAGATAACCCCCTCCCACACACACACACAATCTGGTGACACAGCAGGCCATGGGATAGCTGGGCTGGTAGCAGCAGGCTGTAGGGCAGGAGTGGGATGCATAGGTGTGTGGGGGGAGTCTCACCACTGTAATAACAGGATTGCATGGGGAGGGACGTCTCAGTACTGGTATAACAGCCTTAATAGACCACAGCTGTTGCAAAATACAGCTGCCAGGTAATTGACTGGGAAAACAATAGAATGACAGTATTACCTTTGTGCTGCTTGACCTCCGTTGGTTGCCGGTCGAAGGAAAGGCTGCTCTTTAAGGCTGTCTTTTGGTCTTTTAGATGTTTGCACCAAGGGACCTCCAAGTCCTTGACTGATGGCATGTTTATGTGCCCTACCAGATCTCTACCATCTTCTCAATAGGATCTTTTGGCTATCCCCTTTCTGTCTGTCCATATTATGTCTACTAGGAGATTATCAGTTAATTTTGGCCCAGTATTGTGGGATTTGCTTCCACTGGAGCTTAGGAAAGAGCCTAGTTTTTTACTTTTCAGAAAAAAAAAAATTATGAGCAGATATTTATAAATATTAATTAAGGGAGTCACTATTCAAAGATATTTAGCCATATAAATTCACAAGTTATCCCACTAAAAGGCAAATTTTTGAATATTGAGCAACATATCTGGCTAAAATTTAGCGGATAGAAAAGGTGTTCCAGGAAGGGGTAAAGTTATCCGGCTAACTTAGACAGTCTTCATCTATAACCAGCTAATTTAGCAAGATCACTTTATTAGAGAGAAGACGCATTATTATCCCAGTGTCTCACTAGGACTATGGCTGCTGTGACTGTGATGTCTCATAATGAGCATCCAAAACTGACTACTGTATGGTATATCGTAGCAAACAAATAGAGCAACCATACATACAGGAAGCACCATAACTTGAATTACCAGACCGGAAAGGACGTCATACTTATAGTATTGCAACCTTTATGCTTCATTAATAGTAGTTAGACTCAAGGAAAGCCTTATTATAGAAACTTCATTTTGAGATACCACTTACGTGATTTTGCATCCATTGTATAATCATAGGTCCTCCATTTTTCCGTTTTCACTTAGCCTTTTTCTTTTTTTTAAATATGAAAAAACATTATTGTATTTATTAAATCAATGTAAACCAACTATTAAAAAAACCCAAAGACACTTATCTGAAAATTTTCTGCCCGTGTTGCTATTTAACATTTGTATGACCGACACGACCCGTGTTTCGGAAGATCTCCTTCCTCAGGGGCTGAAAGGGCAATTTTCTCTTCGCGTCTTTGGTTACATGAAATATGAGGCAATGACAAATTTCGATCAGCGTCTTGGCGTTTGTGATGTCTCATAGGCACCCATGGTGCTATGATTCTGATATTTGATGAGCACTCTTAGCGCCGTAAGTGTGCTGCCTTATGCAACAGTCATTGCTATGACTGCATTGCTGCTGATCTCTTGAATTTTTCACCGGTGCTGCTGGTGCTAAAATAATTGTATGCTTGTTGCCGATTTGTTTTTCAGAATGATATCTCAGAGAAGGAGCAGAGATGGGGGGCAAAGACCATTGAAGGTTCTGGACGTGCTGAGCACTTCAAGTAGGTTCAGTTGTACAACCCTTGTTACCCCAGACCCAAGGAAATATCCAGGAGGTGATAGGAAGTAGAGGTGTGAGGTCCTCAGAGTCTCTGTGACTGTCTGCCTCTTTCCATTTCCACACTCATGGAAGATATTCTGGATATATGCATATAATAAGCACATTATTCTCACACACTTTGAAATTTGTAGAACTCATTTGTTATAATTTAAATATTATTCATCTCATATATGCATAACTGAGTTAGAAACTGATTGAGTTGACAGCCAGCAAATAGGAAGTCACAGGGATCTGGGGCTGATTCTACTGAATATTTTTATAACTGATAGTGCAGAGTGTATAGAAGGGAAAGTATGTCTCTTTGTAGATGGCAGAAAGACCTGCAACAGGGTTGCTATGCAAAAAAACAGTGAAAAAAATAGTATGAAGAATATTAACTTAGTGAATGATGGCTGCCAAAGCCCAAAATGGAGGAGTAGCCTAGTGGTTAGAGCAATAGGATCTGAACCATGGAAGGCATGGTTCAAATCCCACCGCTGCTGCTCCTCGTGACCTTGGACAAGTCACTTTACTCTCTATTGCCTCAAGTTGTAAGCCCTGTAGAGATAGGGAAATACCTATAATACCTGAATGTAATCCCTCTTTGAAGAGCCAGTCCCATTCTTGTCAAAAGTGTAGCAACTAAGACTGAATGCACCCCCTTCCCCCCCCCCCCCAAAAAAAAAAGTGCATCTGAGACATAGAAACTCAGGAGAACAGTATGTAATGCAGGATGAGATACCGATAGCCACCAAACAGGAGAGAGATCTGGGGATAGTCATATTTGATGGCCCCAAAGTGGCCAAACTGTGTGAACAGTTAGCGGGAAGATCCAGTGACGTGCCAGAGTGAATAGGGAGATGAATAGGCAGACACAAACAAGATGGTAATACCTCCGCACATCTGCATCTGCATCATGAGCTCAGCAAGGTGAGACTTAAGAACCTAATTAAGTGCACATTGGAAGAAAGTGTTGCAACTGAAAGAAGGGGAAAGGAGGAAATATTAGAGACACTAATATTCAAGGGTACTCGCAATGTACAAAAGGTATTTTCTTGAGGAAGAAAAGGTTTAGAACAAAAAAGTCATGTTATGAAACTAGTCTTAGGAACAATGCTAGGAAGTAGATGATGAATGCATGGAGCAGCAACCAATCTGCGTAGACTAAATGTCCTGTATGCCACTATGGGCCTTATTTCCCCAAGCAATCTTTATTGAATAAGGTCCTATGTGACTGGTTTCCCTCATATTTGTGGCAAGTGGTGGATTGCATCCCCCATCAGGAAATCCTTATCCCTTATTCACCTGTAACCAAGAGGTCAGAATCAACATCCATGAAGGACAGAAAGGAGAAATTCAAAATTTAAACTGTTTCCATTAAAACAGCAAAACTGGGCTGGCCCGGCGTCATGCAGGAGGTTCCCCAGTTCAATACTTGAGTTGGATCTTCTGCACCCCAGGTCAGCTGGGGCTGGGGATACCATGGGGGCAGCGTTCACAGCCCCTGGGAAGAGGGAGAGAGAGCGCCATGGTGGTCATCATTAAGGGTGACACCTGGTGGCCAGGTGTAGAGCCCATGAATTAGGGGCTTCTGGAAGGAGCCCTGGTGCATGGCTTCCAGCCTCAGCACCATTTCTGTAATGACCAGACTAGGAATAGTGGGAAAGGGGGTCTACTAAAATAGGGGGGGGGGGGGGGGGGAATGTCCCCCAGGTGGTTGTGAATGAAGGCGCATGGTGCCAGAACCCCAGCCCTGGTTCTGAAAGAGCTGGAAGGGAAAGGAGAAAGGAGCTATCAGGTCTCGTCCCCTCCCTTTGCACACACAAAACCAGCAGCTATTCATTGTATGAGAGGAATTGGTAGTTATGATTTTTTTTTCCTCCATAAAAATGCATGAAAAACTGGAACATGTCACTTTCCCAAGAAGCCTCCCTCCCAGCAGTTCAGTCTACGAGCATTTGCTGCATAAGCTCGTCTTTCTTTGTGTGAGCGGCATGATCGGGTTGCTGCTGGTGCCTTTCAGCGTTACCTTTGTTTACTTCCAGTGGGATTTATAAAATGCCCTTTACCAAAGCGGAGAAGATGCAGACCCAGGGACAGTGCCGGGCAAGCTAAAAGGAGAAACCCAGGATTACTCTCTGCAGCAACAGAGAAATTCCCTGCTGCAGGGATGACTTGAGTCAGAGGCCAGGGACGCGTCCCACACACAGGGACAGGCAATAACTGAGCGCAGGGCTGGAGAAGGCTCTGGCGAGAGAACCTCCGCCTCCTGCAGCTTTTTCACGTCTGCCTTAGCCATTCCCCATGGCAACGGGTGACTACAGGAAGTGGACGCCGGCAACAAGTAGCCGAAGGGGAAGAGGAAGCTGCGGCCTTGTCAGCCCAATTTGAAAACTGACCAAATTAGGGCTTTGCGAAACCTGCTGAGGGAGGGATGTGGCGAGAGAGAAGTGAGGCAAGCTCGGTACAGATGGGCAGGAGGTCTCTCTCTCTCTCTCTCTCTCTCTCTGTGCCAGCAGGGCTCTACTGCCACCTCCGCTGGGAGTGCCTCGTGCGTGCCTGTAGGAGGCGCTGTGAAAACGGAAGCAGGCGATGTTCTCTTGCTCTCCTTTTGCACATGTTGGTGCCCTTGTTGATTTCAGGTGTGTGTGTGTGTGTGTGGGTTGCCACCGTCTGCCTCCTGACCCAGCGCATCCCCTCTGCTAGCTGCTCCTGCACCCACCTCTCCTGGGGAGGCTCTCAGTCGCTGGCTTCAGTCTTCACTGTCCCGCGTAACCTGTGAGGACTGCCTTTGTGCCACCTGAGCTGGGACGGCCCACATCAATTGTGCCGGCAGTCCCTGGGCCACCTCCGACTGGCTCTGTCTGCAGCGCAGGTACCAGGAAATTTGCCAAGGCTGTTGCTCTAAATATAAATCAGAATTTATTAAAATGTGATCTAGAGGATTTTGTTGGCTTAAGCTGCCAGCTAAATTATCTAAACTGGCACAGATAATAAAAAGGGAGGGGGAGGGGAGGGGGCGCAGGCACCATGATTCTTCGTTGGGGGGGGGGGGGGGGGGAGCCGGTGTTTAACGATCCGGGGACTGGGGGTGGGGGCACTTCCTCAAGTTTTAAAAAGATTTGGGGACAGGGGAGTGGGGGTAGCCTGGCAAGACTTTATTATCACGCTTTGGGGGGAGGGAATTGGCCCCTCTGGAGTCCGTACCTTCAATCCGTAAGATCACGGCAGAGCTGCTTAGCCGGATATCTTTTAAATCTATTCGATTAAATAGGGTGCCGTCGGGGCACACGAGGCCGGATGACTTTAGATCTGCTCAGAAGCTGGATATATACCCAGTGTTCGGCTAGATTAGCCGGATATCTCTGCCCTTCCCTGGAACACCGTATTCAACTATAAGACCACTCCAAATCCTACAAAACTCTGCCGCCAGAGTACTTACCGGTAAAAATAAAAGAGAATCACATCACTCAAACACTTGCCGAACTTCACTGGCTGCCAATAGAACAAAGGGTTCAGTATAAAACACTCTGCACAATTCACAAACTAATTAATGAAGAAAAAGCAGAATGGTTAAACACAGGCACTACGCTTACATGTCCCCCAGAGAAATCGTAGATCAGCCAATAAAGCCCTTCTAACCATCCCTACAGTCAGAACAGCCAGACTGACCCAAGTTAGAGAGCGAGCCCTATCCCTAGCTGGACCAATTTTGTGGAACACAATGCCCCTGGAGACTAGATTACAGAGAGATTTAAAACTCTTCAAAAAAAAAGTTTAAAAACCTGGCTTTTCAAAAAGGCTTTTTACAGTGAAAACGGAGTATAAGAAATAAGGCAACGGAACATCGACACACAGCATAGAGTCACACAAATGCGCACTTGCATATTTTTTATTTTCTCTCATACGTTAATTCTCATGATAGACAGAGACAGTTTAAAGTACTATACTTTATATGATTACCCCATTAATCATACATATGGATAAGATCCATGTCACCTTTCAAATAGATTGTACTATTGAAACATGTAACCGAAACTATACTGGCACTTTGTAAGATAGCATTTCCCAAGCTGAACATTAGAGATATGTGCCTCTCTGTAAACCGTTGTGATGGTGCACGACCAAACGACGGTATAGAAAAGATTTTAAATAAATAAAATAAATAAACACCCCCCAAATGCCCCTTTTTTATCCGGTTAAATTGTAGCTGAAGATCTACCTATCCGGCTATAATTTAGAAGGATAAGTGGCTGAATATGCCACGTTTCCTCTTTAGACGGATAACGTTTGAGTTATCCATCTAAATGGCTTTAGAATATGGGCCTCCTGGTGGCTAAGGGCGAATGTATTAATGACACATAGTACAAGTATTTAAGAAGCTCTCATCATGAAATGTTATGCGCAGGATTATTTGGTATACAAGGATAATAGTGGAGGAAATCTTGCTGGGATCCCCCATTTGGCTCTACAAGGGGGAGCCCAAGGAAGTAATTAGTATATCATCATCATCGCTTATTTATGACACGCTTTGCCACCAAAAAAAGTTTAAAGTGAGTCACATTTGTTAAATAATAATCAGGTACAATTTGTCAGAGCAGAAAGTATGGAGAGTGACCATAATCAATTTGGTTTTTAATATTTAAAAAAAACTCTGCAGAGGGATATGGTGTATGCCAGGGTTTAATAATGATCAGGTGCAGATCAAGATTGTGGGAGATCAGACCTGGCATGACCGAGTGTGCATACTGTGCATTTGCACGGGACGGCATACCCAGAGGGGGCAGCGGCAACAGAAGAGGCCGCTGGCGGCTGAAGACAGGCTTCTGGCCATTGCAAAGTTCAACCTGCCAGCAGCTGAACATTTCCCACTTTAGCGCCAATGAGAAAAGGGGCCACCTGGGGCCGATGAGAAAAGAGGCCCGCTTGGCCATGATGGAGCTCATCCTACCATGGCCCAAAGAGAAGGGGAGCCTGTGGAGCCATGGTGGAGCTCATTCCACTAGGCCCAAAGAGAAGGGGAGCCCGCAGGGCTGTGGTGGAGCTCATTCCACTAGGCCCGAAGAGAAGGGGATCCCACGGGGCCGTGGTGGAGTTTATCCCACCAGGCCTGAAGAGAAGGGGAGCCTGCGGAGCTGTGGTGGAGCTCATTCCACTAGGCCCAAAGAGAAGGGGAGCCCGCAGGGCTATGGTGGAGCTCATTCCACCAGGCCCGAAGAGAAGGGGAGCCCACGGGGCCATGGTGGAGTTTATCCCACCAGGCCCAAAGAGAAGGGGAGCCCGCGGGGCTGTGGCGGAGTTCATCCCACCAGGTCTGAAGAGAAGGGGCCATGGTGGAGTTCATCCCACCAAGCCCAAAGAGAACAGGAGGCTATGTATGTGTGGGTCTGAGTCTGTGTGAGAGCTTATGTTTGTATTCATGTCTGTGTGTGAGTCTGTGGGTGACTGTGTCTGTCGAAAGCTTGTGTATGTGGCTGTGTGACAGCCTGTATGCATGTGTTTGACTGTGTGAGAGCTTGTGTGTGTCTGTGAGTGCCTATGTGTGTGTCTATGTGAGGCCAGTGTGTGTGTCTGTTTGAAAGCTTGTGTCTGTGTGTATGCATGTGTCTGTATGAAAGCTTGTGTGTGTGACTGTGTGACAGCCTGTATGCATGTGTGTCTGTGTGAAAGCTTGTGTGGGTGTGGCTGTGTGACAGCCTGTATGCATGTGTTTGACTGTGTGAAAGCCTATATGCTTGTGTGTGTGTCTGTGAGTGCCTATGTGCGTGTCTGTGCGAGGCCTGTGTGTGTATGTCTGTGTGAGAGCCTGTGTATATGTATTTATGCGTGTGTGCGACTTTGAGAGCCTATGTATCACATACAGGCTCTCACAGGCATGCACACATACACAACTGTCTGTGAGGGAGAGAGGGAGTATGTGTGAAAGCATAGGCATGTGTGTGAGAGAGAGAAGATAAATTTTGTGCAGCCCTATTTCCCCGAATCCATGAAAATCTCGGGGTGACTGGAAATCAAAAGATCCCAGGTATGGAGAGCAGATTTTTTAATCCTTATTAGTTTTAATTATTTTGTGTAATTTGATGTTTTTGCTGTTTTGAAATATTTTATTGTTTTTTTGGGAGATAGAATATTTTTTAATTATTGGATTTTTTAAAATATTGTATAGGTGTTTGGGAAATTTTGGATATTTTATTCATTAATTGGTTTGAATTATTTATTTTTTATGAATATGATTTTACAATTATGTTTTATATTTCTCAATTTTATTATTTAATGTTTTATGAAGAATAGTTATGTTTCTGTTTTTCCATTGTTGCTCTGCATATAGAGGTTGGCTTGTTGTGGGTTCCAGTTCAATTCTTCTCAGCATGTTTCTATTTATACTTTCTGGACTTTTTATTTTTATTTGGGCAGGGTCTGTCTGTATTCTGCATATATTATCGAGGTGAGCTATTTTGCTGGCATGTAGTTTCTGGGTAGGGATCTATAGCAGCCTGGCTTGTTCTGTTTTCCCAACAGGAGGTGTATTGGTGTTCTAGGGCCTGTTGTAATATGTGCAGTGTTGCCTTTTCATAGATAAGGTTACTACTGTTTGAGTGCATGTAGTTAGGATTGTTTTAGTATGGAAGGTTTACTATATTGTAATGGTAATCACATTTATTCATGGCTTTCAGAGGTGCCATTATAAATTCCAAGTGTCTTTTTTTTGCAGAGTTTTCTGGTTGGCACCACAGCAGTGCATGAAAATATAATATGTGTGAGAGCCTGTTGTAAGTGATATTTTTGTCTCAGAAGACTGTACTTGTGAATGTTCTTTTTCATGTAAAATTTGTTCCAAGTGCATAATTACATTTTGTATGGCTATAGAGGGTGTGGAGGTGTGGGGGGATGGTGTGTGTGCTAGGCTGTAAGGTTCCCCTAGGGCATGTGATACCCTTCCCTTGACCATAGGCTCTGTGAAGGAGTGGATGGGTGTCAGTTTTTAAAAATATAGATTGCTGGAGGGAGCTGGGCTTTATTTGACTGGCCTGGGACAGAGACTGAATGAATTGTGTGAGAGGGTGGGGGCAACATAGCTCGCACCAGCCCTGCCCCTGCGGGAGATAAGATGGGAGACCATTAGGTAATAATCAGGTACAATGTGATAAGGAGGGCAGCCATTCGTAATTTAGATTGCATTATCTAGAAAACTCCGGAGAAGGGTATAGTATATAATATTTAGTTAGAAATAAATAACAGAGCCCACTTAACAGAGGTATTTAAAAGTAGACTGGATTGGGTCTACCTTTATAAAAAAAAAAAAAAACAACCCCAAAAAACACACACACACACACTCTGAGCATCCCCTCAGAGGAAGAGCCATCCCAAGTCCTCCCACAAAAATCCTTTGCCCAGGCTTGTTCATACATAGCCTTCCCAACTGATACTTTTAAACTGCACTTTTAAACTGTCAAACGCTGTTCAGAATAAATCTATGTAAACAAGTAGCCTCATTAAAAATACAGGGCCAGTGCACCACTTAGTGGCACTTGTGCCACACAGGAAAAGCAGACGCAGGTCACCGTTCATGCATTCTACCTGTGGCAATTATGTGCAGATCTTTATTTTTTTTTTTGCTTTGAAAATTGTGCAAGGTCTTTGGATTCAAAAGTACACCTGGTATTTGTAACCACGCAGGCAGTTTGAAAAATTTCTCCTGTTAGTATTTGCCATCGCGCCTTCAGTTCCTCTGTTTGATTTCAGCATCCACCAGCTACGGGACAGAGTGCACCAGGAGCATGCCGCCATTAAGAAAAAGGAGCTGAGTGAGGGACCCAAGGCCTCCTACGGATATGGCGGGAAATTTGGAACGGAACGGGACCGAATGGACAAGGTAACGTCGTGGATCTCTTTGCGAGCTCCTGATGAGGGAGAGCCGGGTGTCGTAGCCCAGCTTGGAGAGCAGGCTCTGCACTCGTACATCAGAGGAAGAAATCTGGCACTACCCCTTTAAAATAGATGAAAGCTGGAAAAGGTTGCTAGGGAACAGTCTTTAAGAACTGGTCTGGTATGCATCGAATAGTCCTCCCGATGGGAAGTAAAATCTTATTCGCTTGCTTGCTTATCCTCTTCCAACCGGGGTGCTCCTTGCATTACCTCGGAACACGGTCGCCCGACACCGGCCGTGTTTCCACGCATTGCATCTGCATCAGGCGCTGGGAGGATGGAGCTGATCTTCATGCGCCTTCACCCTGCTGTCTCGCCGTCGGCAGGTGGAAGGCGCATGAAGATCAGCTCCATCCTCCAGCGCCTGACGCAGACGCAATGCGTGGAAACACGGCCGGTGTCGGGCGACTGTGCTCCGAGGTAATGCAAGGAGCACCCCGGTTGGAAGAGGATAAGCAAGCAAGCAAATAAGATAAGTGTGGGCTAATAGTTAATAAACAGTTGCTGTTCTCTATTACTTCCCATCGGGAGGACTATTCTATACATATTTATTTATTTATTTATTTATTTATTTATTTATTTGTGGCTTTTATATACCGACATTCGTTTAGTAACCTCACATTGGTTCACATTCAACAATATTTCTTAACAGCGCTAATTAAACATAGGGATTAGCAGCAGTGTTTTACAAATAACATTCCAACTTAAGAGGGTAATAACAAAGCCATATAAATGAAAAGTTTAACATAATAGAAATTAACTTCATATGAGAAAACTACATAATTAAAACATAATATAATTTAAAATTTAAATTAACAGAAAAAGACACTGGGATATACGGTTATTGTAACTTGAGAAACAAATCTCATGGATCTCTATTTAATGAAACTATACAATTGGCATAATATCTCTAGGGTCATTATTGATTGCACATACTGGACCAGTTATTGATTGTTCATACCGGACCAGTTCTTCAAGACACGAAAGGAGAAGTGATTTCTACATGAAGTGATTTTATTTGCATAAAAGATAAAATTCAAAAAAAGTTACCAGTTGCTCACATATATAGAGCAAAGCGGTATTTGGCTTGGGAGTGAGTTTGAACCTAAAAAGGTCATTCCCCATGACATGAAATACCGGACATTAGATTATCGGCTTTAATTTGTGCATCCCTGTTCATGATTATCCTCTGCCGTTTAGCCAGATAAGTTAGCACTGACTTATTCGGCTATAAATGGTAGTGGCCAACCGCACCCACATAGCCAGCAAAGTGCGTACTTATCTGGAAAAGTGGTATCGGAGCGGAAAAGACTTCTTTTTCTAAATTTATGTGCCCGCACAGCCGCGCTGGAAACTTTATGCCACCTCTGATCCAGGTGTAAAGCTTCTAGCATTCAAAAAAATGAGTTCAGCCAGCTCATGTCTCTGCATGGGGAGGGAATACTTAATGCCCTCATTAACATGGAATTTCCATGTGAGAGCGCTGAGCTGACCTCACACTTCTGAACGCATATTTTGTAAGCGTAAAACTCCTTCCTGCATCGACAGTAAGGTTCCTGCTCACGAAATGTTCATTCTATCGCTAACGTTGGGTTGAACTCACCTTTCTGCATCAGCCGGTGACTCTGCAGGCTCACTCTCTCGCGCTCTCCCTCTCCTTGTCAGCCCTTCTTTGCACAAGAAGTATGACAAGGGAGCTGTTTCCAAAAGAAGGAACTAAAAGCTTTAAGGCATCGGCAAATGCCAAGAGAGCTTTTCCACAAGTGCTATATATTGAGGTAGTTATAGTTGGACTTGCCAGGTACTTGTAAGCTGGATTGGCCACTGTTGGAATCAAGATGCAGGGCTTGATGGACCCTCAGTCTGACCCAGTAAGGCAATTTCTTATGTTCTTATGTTCTTGCATTTTCCAGAGTGCCTTGGGACATGACTACACAGCAGAGGTGGAAAAGCACTCATCACAGACTGATGCAGCAAAAGGCTTTGGGGGTAAATACGGAGTACAGAAAGACAGAGCTGACAAGGTGAGTCTGTCCTTTGACACTAGTAAGGGGAAGGAATCAAACTGAGTAATAGAAACAATACGTGAGTATGAGAATGTGTGCCTGTGGGAAAAATGCTTAGTGAATGAGGCTCCAAGTGTTTAAGATGGTGAGCACCAGGGATCATCAGACAGTTAGGGTTTGATATTGTGATTAAGATACAGAGAAGTCACATGAAGACCCAAGTTTTGAATTTCAAAAATACAAACTTTGACAAAATGGGGATGTAGCTGGAGGAAGAACTAGAAGACTGGGAGAAAATGGGTGAGGTGGAACAACAGTGGGCCAAACTAAAAGCAATTACAAAAGTAACAAATCTATATGTTAAAAAAGTAAACAAAAGTACGAGAACTAAGAAATCGATCTGGTTCTCAAAGGAGGTGGCTGAAAAAATAAAGGCAAAAAGATCAGCGTTCAGGGAGTATAAAAGATCCCAAAAAGAGGAACACAGGGAAGAACACCTGGCAAAACTCAGGGAGGTGAAAGAAATCGGAAAAGCAAAAGGTCAAGCAGAAGAAAGGATTGCCAAAGAGGTTAAGAGAGGTGACAAAACATTTTTCAGATATATTAGAGAAAGAAGGAAAGCCTGACGTGGTATAGTGAATGTGAACGGTTACAAGGAGCAATGTGTAGAGACAGACGAAGAAATGGTGGAAATATTAAACAAATACTTCAGTTCAGTGTTCACTAAAGAAGACCCTGGAGAAGCACCATTGCTAGTTAACAAGATATTGGAGGGGTCTGGAGCAGACGAAACTCCGTTTACAGAAGAGAATGTATGGGAAGAGCTAGGAAAACTGAAAGTGGACAAGGCCATGGGGCCAGATGACGTACACCTCAGGATACTGAGGGAGTTCAGAGATGTGCTGGCAGGTCCGCTGAAGGACCTGTTCAATAGATCTCTGGAAATGGGAGTGGTGCCACAAGATTGGAGAAGAGCGGTGATGGTCCCACTTCACAAGAGTGGGAGCAGAGAAGAGGGTGGAAATGACAGGCCAGTTAGCCTCACCTTGGTGGTGGGAAAATTAATGGAGACTGTGCTGAAGGAAAGGATACTGAACTATCTACAATCCGGTAAGTTGCTGGACCCGAGGCAGCATGGATTCACCAGGAGAAGACCCTGTTAGACAAATCTGATTGATTTTTTAATTGTACTAAGTAGAGAATTGGATCGAGTAATAGCGCTCAATGTGATCTACTTGGATTTCAGCAAAGCTTTTGATACTGTCCCGCATAGGAGGCTTGTGAATAAAATGAGACGTGTGGGAGTGGGTGGCAAGTTGGTGGCATGGATTACAGACTGGTTGACTGATAGAAGATAGTGTGTAATGATAAATGGAACCTACTCTGAAGAGAGAATGGTGTTAAGTGGAGTGCCACAGGGATCGCTGTTGGGACTGGTTCTGTTCAATAACTTTGCGAGTGACATTGTGGAAGAGATAGAAGGTAAAGTTTGTCTATTTGCGGATGATGCTAAGATCTACAACAGAGTAGAAACTCCTGAAGGAGTAGAAAGAATGAAAAGTGATTTAAGAAAGTTTGAAGAGCGGTGAGAGATTTGTCAGCTGGGATTCAGTGTCAAGAAGTGCAGAGTCATGCATCTGGGATGCGGTAATCCAAAAGAACTGTATGCGAAGGGGAGTGAAAGGCTGATGTGCATGACAAAGAGAGGGATCTTGGGGTAACAGTGTCTGGCAATCTGAAGGCAGCGAAGCAATGTGACAAGGTGATAGCAAAAGCCAGAAGAATGCTGGGCTGCATAAAGAGAGGAATAACCAGTAAGAAAAAGGAGGTGATAATGCCCTTGGTCAGGTCCTTGGAGAGGCCTCACCTTGAGTACTATGTTGGTGTGATGTCAGTATCAAGAGACTTATGAGGAGAGGCAGAGGGATCTGAATATGTATACCATGGAAGACAGGAGGTGCAGGTGGTGATATGATGCAGACCTTCAGCTATTTGAAAACTTTTAATGATGCACAAACATCAAACCTTTTCAGTTGGAAAGAAATCAGTAGAACTAAGGGTCACGAAATGAAACTCCAGGGAGCATGACTCCGAAACAATGTCAGGAAATATTTCTTCACAGAGAGGGTGGTGAATGCCTGGAATACCCTTCCGGAGTTGGTGGTGAAGACGAAAACAGTTAAAGAATTCAAAGGGGCGTGTAATAAACACTGTGGATCCCTAAAGGTTAGAGGATGGAAATGAAGAAAAGAGTGCATGGGAGTAACTTGCTGGTGTGGTGGTTACAACCAGTAACCAATAAACCTGTTACTTCTGATGCAACTCCAGCATTGCTCTCTGCTTCATTGGTGGGGGGGAGGAGGATGGCAGGAAAGAGAAATTGGATTCAGACACAACCAATAGGAGCCCTAACTTTTTTTTACAGTCTTAGTACAGACATAAGGGAAAAAACACAGGACTGCTTCTCCGGCCAAGTCCATGAGCAAAGCACGTCAAGCAGCACTGTCTGAATTTTCAAGAAGGCTCATCAGATAGTAAAAATGTTGCTAGCAGTAAATTTTTATCGGTTTTCATAAGGCTTGGGAATAACCTCACGGAGCGGCAGTTGCTAACCTTAACAGAAATATGGGGATGTGGCAGATATTGCCATAGGAAGCCTGCTGGGCAGACTGGATAGACCATTTAGTCCTTTTCTGTGAGAGTGAATATAATGTGATGAGTGTGAGAATCAGAGGACGCATGATGCTCAAGTGTGCAAGGCAGCGTGAAGCTGGTAGGAGTATCACAGAGCAAAGTAGCATATGGCAAGGATTCTCAATTCAGTCCTCGGGACACACCTAGCCTGTTAGGTTTGAGACTTTCCACAAGGAATTATGCATCAGATAGCTTTGCGTGCACTGCCTCCATTGCCTGCAAATCTATATCATGCATGCTCACTGTGCTTAGCTACATTTTTTTTTTAATCTTGAAATTAGACTGGTGCCATTGTCTTTTCTGAATCAATTTTCAGGTCAGGGTAATATAAAGGTCAGCATTAAGGCAACTGAGTCATGAAGCATGGTTAGTAGCAGGTACAGCCTGTTACGATTACCTGGTTTATCACTGTTAGGTTAAGAGAGGTATGCGCAGCAGAGGGACTGTGCTGCGGTGTCTGCACTCTTTACCTGTTTGTTCCGGCCTGCAGTCATTAGGTTAGGGTTAGGAGGAGGCCTGTGGCACACTTTATTTTAATGTATATATTTCACCTTTCAAGGTACTTCTCTGTCCCTAAGAGGGCCTGACTTACTAAGGCTTTCCTCATAAGTATATGAGGCCCTAAGTGTGTACCTGAGGTAATAGAGGGTGAAGTGGCTTGCCCAAGGTCACAAGGAATGTCATTGCTCTGACCACTAGACTGCACCTCCCCTCCGCTAGCTTTGTCCTCGGGTTTTCCCTTGCATTGGCTCTGATGGCTCTCTCCTTTTTCTTTTTTTGCAGTCTGCTGTTGGCTTTGAGTACAAAGGGGAAGTGGAGAAGCACGCCTCCCAGACAGGCAAGCTCGGCGGTCCTTCCTTCCTTGCCTAGCCGCCTCTTGGTCAGCTGGGATCCCGTTGCTCGGGCCTCTCCTAACGCCTCTGAATTTTTTTTTCAGATTATTCCAAAGGCTTTGGGGGTCGCTACGGAGTAGAGAAGGACAAGGTGGACAAAGCTGCCCTGGGGTTCGACTACAAGGGAACCACAGAGAAGCATGAATCCCAAAAAGGTAACATACAAACGCAGGAGCGGACTGAGGGCAGAGGGAGAACTTGTGGAACGCTGAGGAAGTGGCAGGGCCAAGCTATGCTGGGTGTCTGATGCGGATACCTTCTGTCCCTAACGTCCATTCCCCGTTTCATGGATGTAGAGGACCTCTTGTTCAGACAAAAAGCATTTTACACACACAAATTGGCCGTCTGAAAAT
Source organism: Rhinatrema bivittatum (assembly GCF_901001135.1). Classification (NCBI taxonomy): domain Eukaryota; kingdom Metazoa; phylum Chordata; class Amphibia; order Gymnophiona; family Rhinatrematidae; genus Rhinatrema; species Rhinatrema bivittatum. Next base: position 37,614,243 of record NC_042623.1, on the reverse strand, counting down.
TGCGCTGCCTCAGTGCGGCATTAGAGGAGGGATCCCTAGGGGCTGGTTAAGTCAGAGGTGAAAAATAGCACCTGTAGATTCCATTTTCAAATCCACATCTGTTATTTTCAATGAAAAAAAACCCCAAAGCACCCACTGAAAAAAGCAGAGGCATCCTGGCCAGTTTCAAAGTCAAAATAGCACTTACTTGCACTTCCAAAGATGGGTGCAAAGTATGCAGTTTGGTGGCACAGCCAGGACGGTCCCGGCTCCCAACCCCGGAGGCAGCAGATGCATGCAGAGTAGCTTGGAACCAACATTTCCATTGTGCTTTCTTTAGACTACGCCAAGGGATTCGGAGGAAAGTTTGGTGTACAGAAAGACCGCCAGGACAAAGCCGCGCACAGCTGGGATTACCAGGAGGAAGTGAAGCCTCACGAATCACAGACAGGTCATTTTCTGAGTTCCATCTAATCCTTCCCTTAGATTACTGCTGAAGAGCTGACACAGAAATGGCTAAGGAAGGGAGAATCTAGAGGACAATCTAAGCCATTCAGGCAGGTTAAAAAGCATTTTAGCCACCTAGATCGGCCATCCGAAAATTGCCTTCACTGAATGCGGGTAAAGAAAGCATCTGCGGCCTTTGACCCAGGGCAGAGCGTTTGAAAATTACGCCCATAATATTAGAATATTAGATGTGGAGAGGAATTACAGGTGGGGGACTGTGCTGTTATTCCACTCGGAGTTTGGCATAGAAGGCAGGCTGGAATGAGTACAATCCTCGCTCTCCATCTGGCCAGCGTGCTGCTTCCAAACAGGGAACCTTCATCAGAACCTCCCGGTGTGCCTTGCCCTGCCCAGATTCACCCGGGTATATTGTTGGCAGCTGATTGTGGCTTTGCTGCCATTTTAGACTCTGCATCCTCACGGGATATATTATAATCCTTTTCTTTAGCTGGTGTTCATCTTTTAACATTATTTTTTTTTAAGTGCGTCGCTGTGATCGGGTTATAATAAGGGCAACAGTCAGAGCCATTTATCCGGGAAAATAGGTGTCCGCATAGTTTCCCTTTAAAAATGAGCTATGAGTACCCATGGTCTTTGCAGCTGGATGGGCTATTCAGAATTGCCCCCAATCAGAGCACATCTGGAATCCAGGATACAAGAGGGCATAAAATGAGAGGAATAAGAACTGGCAAGATGTCAAGGGAAGGCCTTGTTTGTGCTTCTGTGTCTGTACAGTAAAGCAATTCTGCAGGTCATAGACAAACCTGCACATGATCGTGCTTCTCCTTATCTTCAGTGGGTCACCACTAGAAGACTGCCAGCAGGTGGCACTATGCTGACCCCGCCCTTCCATCTTACCATGCTGCTATCTAACATGTTCCTAAAATAAAGTTTGTTGGGAGGGATTTCCCGTGGCTTTGAGCCTCTCGGTGTGTCATTCCTACTAAACAATATTTTTACTTTCATAAACTCTAGGAAGGATTTTTTTTCCCCCTCTTCTCTGGACTTGATATATTTACTCTTGAAAGGCAGTGGGATATTGGGAACAAAACGTTTTCTGTGCTTTCTTTAGACTATGCCAAGGGATTCGGAGGAAAGTTTGGTGTACAGAAAGACCGCCAGGACAAAGCTGCGCACAGCTGGGATTACCAGGAGGAAGTGAAGCCTCACGAATCACAGACAGGTCATTTTTTAGTTCCATCTAATCCTTCCCTTAGATTACTGCTGAAGAGCTGACAGAGAAATGGCTAAGGAAGGGAGAATCTAGGGGACAATCTAAGCCATTCAGGCAGGTTAAAAAACATTTTAGCCACTTAAGATCAACCGTCTGAAAATTGCCTTCCCTCAAAGTAGCTAAACGTGTGCATGCCGGTTCACAATATGTGGACTTTTAGCCACATAAAGGGAAGGGATTCTGCAGAGGAAAGTAAAACCTGTAGTTAGCATTTTTAACGCCACTCACATTTTCCATGAAAAATCTACTGTCAGAAAAAGCAGATGAAAGAGCAAGTTTTTCCCCTTGAAACTTGGAGCAAAGTCTGCAGGTAAAAAGTACATATGGACTTTGAAATTAGCCCAATAATAACCTTTGGTCTCCCTTTAATCTTATCAGGTACCTATGTGGCATAGTTCTACTATAAAGTTTAAGAGCAGCGATGCTCTACCAGTTGCTTATCAAGGGGCTTCCACTACTTCAGAACACTGGGTGATACATTTTTTGGGTAACCCTTCTTTTGGGGGCTAGGGGAAGTCATCACTAAGAGATTGGAGGTTCTTTTTATAAGCAATTGGGCAGATGATATAGTAGATAGTGGGTGAAAGCACTCAAATGGAAAGGTGACCAAATATTCTATATCAGGGGTGGCCATCTCTGGTCCTCGAGAGCCATAAACAGGCCAGGTTTTCAGGATATCCACAATGAATATGCATGAGATACATTTGCATGCACTGCCTACATTTTATGCAAATCTAGCTTATGCTTATTGATTGTGGATAACCTGAATACCTGGCCTGTTTGTGGCTCTTGAAGACCAGACTCGGCCACCTTTGTAACTTGGTAACTGATGTTAGCATAGTCAAGACCCTGGAATAACTGCAGACGCTGCAGAAGTGTGGTTCCAAATGTGATGTGACTTTTATTCATAGGAAAAACACGTACCAAGTTCTTCTACAGGAACAATTGTGTGTACACAGTTCATAGAGGGCTGTGCCGAGCTTTGGATTCAGGATAGTCTCAAATTTGCTATGAAAAAGGAAGTGCTATTAGAGGATTTCAATCTGCCAGATATTGAGTGGGACATCTTGGCTGTGATGTCTTCTAGAAGCAGGGAGATCTTGGATACTCTGAAAGGAAAATTGTTCTGTCAACTAGTAATGGAACTCTGAAGGGAGGGCCCTTTACCAACGGGCTCAGTATCTTTATTTATTTATTTAGGCATTTTATATACCGTTGATCCATGTATAGATCACAACGGTTTACAAAGTAACATTCATAGTTATAACTCTACAGACGTACACTATCAGGCCAATTCAGTAAACCGTGCAGGAGAGCCGGCGCTCCGAGGCGAGCGCCCGCTCTCCCAACGTGTGCCCAGGCCACTCCCCTGGGTGCGTGATTCAGTATGCAAATGAGGGCCCGCGGTAAAAAGGAGGCGCTAGGGACACTAGTGTCTCCTTATTGGCAGAAGCGGCGGCTATCAGCGGGTTTGACAGCCGTCGCTTAATTTTACCGGCGTCGGTTGTCAAACCCTCTGACAGCCACGGGTTCGGAACACAGACGACGGCAAAATTGAGCATCCGTCTTCCAACCTGTGGGCCGCCGGCTGATTTTTTTGTTTTTTTTAATTTTGGGGGCCTCCGACTTAATATCACATGATATAACATGAGGAGGGATCTAGCAAAGCTTGAGGAATGGATTAGAGAATAGCAGCTAAGATTTAATGCTAAAAAAATGCAGAGTAATGATTTAGGATGCAAAATCCAAGGGAAAGGTACATATTGGAGGTGAAATTATTCTAAGCACAAAAGAAGAGCATAATTTGGGGGTGATTGCTTCTGATGATTTTAAGGTGGCCAAACAGGTGGATAAAGCAATGGTAAAAGCCAGAAAGATGCTTGGCTGCATAGGAAGAGGAATGATCAGCTGAAAAAGGGAGGCGATTTTGCCCCTGTATAGGTGAGACCTCATTTGGAATACTGTGTACAATTCTGAAGACCGCACCTTCAAAAGGATATAAACTGGTTGGAGTCGGTCCAAAAGGTAGCTACTAGAATGGTCTGTGGTCTTCATTCTTAAGGATATGGGGATAAACACATGTACACCTTAGAGGAAAGGCGAAATAGGGGAGATATAATAGAGACATTTAAATATCTCCAAGGTTTCCATGCATAGTGGCGAGCCTCTTTCAAAAGAAAAGAGGCTCTAGAATGAGCCTACTCATTTACTGCATTCAGTAGTGGAGCCCTTATCTCAAAAAGGATAAAGACAGGATAGAGGCGCTCCAAAGAAGTGCGACCAAAATGGTGAAGGGTCAGCATTGGAAGACTTATGAGGAGAGACTGAAGGATCTGAATATGTATCCCCTGGAAAAGAGGAGGTAGAGGGGAGATATGATACTGACCTTCAGATACCTGAAAGGTTTTAATGATGCATAATCATCAAACATTTTCCATTGGAAAGAAATCAATAGAATTAGAGGTCATAAAATGAAACTCCAGGGAGGATGTCTCAGAACCAATGTCAGGAAATATTTCTTCACGGAGAGGGTGGCGGATGCCTGAAATGCCCTTCCGGAGGAGGTGGTGAAGGCAAAAACAGTGAAGGAATTCAAAGGGTCATGGGATAAACACTGTGGATCCCTAAAGGCTAGAGGATGGAAATAAAGAAAAGAGTGCATGGGGGTAACTTGCTGGTGTGGCAGTTGCTACCCTTAACCAATAAGCCTTCATAGTGTTAAATCAACTCCATCATTGCTTTCTGCTTCAACGGAAGTGAGAAAAGGGGAATTGGATTTAGACAGCAACCAACAAGGGCCTCAACTTTTACAGGTTGGGGAACAAATAAACATGGGGGTCACTTGCTGATGCAGCGCTTACTACCCTTAATCACTAAGCCTGATACATTTGCTCTCTGTTTCCTCTGCAACGGTTAAAGGAAATTGGATTCAAACAGCATCTGAGGGCCCTGACTTTTACAGTCTGGGAAACTGATAAGCACAGTGCAGCAGATACTGGCATAAGCTTGCTGGGCAGACTGGGTGAATCATTAGGTCCTTTTCTGCCATAGTTTCTATGTTTCTGTGTAACTCTGAAGAACCCTGAGAGCCCCCTCCATCACGTCACTGTCAGGGAATTTTCAGGTTAACATTGAGTCTATGGAATATATTTGCACACTCTCTTAAATTTAGGAAGAAATGTTTCCTCTCCTTTGAACCCCAGATGTGAGATTTGGAAAGTCACTGGAACGCTTAGAAGAAACTTTTCTGCTTTTTTTATTTTCTTTAGACTATGCCAAGGGATTTGGAGGTCGTTTTGGAGTGCAGCAAGAGAATATGGACAAGGTAATAGGTTCTGAACATTGGCATACAACAGGGAGAGTCCGGTTCTGATCCCAGGACTGTGATGCTCCCTGAATTAACCAGCATGGCTCTGTACTTGGAATAATGCTAAACCTTTGACTGGCTAATTGGGGAGTTTTCCCAGGTTGTACAGAGGCAGGGCAGATTTTCAAATAGTTGCAAACTATGTGGGTGCTTTTAATGTGTGTGTTTTCAGAAGAGAATAATCTGCACTGCTTCCCTTTAAAAATTAGCAGCCAAAAAGTGTACACACTAAGAGTCTGCTTTCTGTCACCTCCAATTTGTGTGGGTAGCTGAACCCTGACAATCACCTGGACTTTTAGCCAGATTTGAGGGGGCAGTTCTCAACCAGGCCATTTTATCTGTATAAATACCTTTGAAAATAGCACACAAAATATCAAATGTTGTCGTGCACAGCCCATATACATGATTCTTCATGTAGAACTCAGTGAGGAATCCACCTTATTTATTTCTGTATAGATCATCTAGGATGTATAGTTGAAATCTAAAAAAAAAAAAACCAACCCCACACATAATACAAATAAATATTTAAGCCATAAGGCACAATAATCATATCATGATCCTGTATTCCCCTCAGATCCATCTGAGTGGTGAGTCCCTCATGAGCCCGCACTTATAGTCCAATAGGGAGCCTTCCATATCCCCTTTGTGCTACTGCCAGTTCACCCCAGCATTCTGGGGCAAGGTGGGGAGTCCTGCGCATGCCTGCAGCTACCACCTCATGAGGTACGTGAGGTCCTCGCTGCCGGTTAGCACCCACGTGGAAGCATGAACGTGTGTGCAAGCACTTACAGACTGGTGAATAAAGCGGAGTGAAATTCCATTCAAGTCCAGTCCATCTTTAGACAATCTGACTGCAGTAGCAGTGTCCTTTCTCCCATCTGGAACCTTCCACAAATAGTACACTCTATTTTACTTAGTCCTCCCCCCGGAAGTGGCTGCATGTTTATTTATGAAATAGTTTAATTGTAATTGGTCACCGTAATTCAACTGGAATACGATTAACTGTACCTGAAGTTCAATTTGGAAGAAAGTTACTGTATTTCTACAGATTATTATTATCCCCAATCCAGCCTTTATTGGTAATTGTCAATTCAGCCATACACCAGGGTTCTGAAGGCTGGGTCTACGTTTATGAATAGTATTTGCAGAATAAAAGGTTTTGTGCTTTGTTCGTTTTCTGCCCTCAGAGTGCTGTTGGCTTTAATCAGATGGAAGGCCCAACCACCTCATACGAAAAGACCCGGCCAGTGGAAGCTGGTAGGTCTCAGTGACTTCAAATCCTTAAAGATCCTGCAGACCCTGTGGTACAGGTACAGTGGGGCTTAATGTGAAAGTGGTCTGCACAGGATGGTAACAGTAGAAGCAAGGCATACTGCTGGCGCCTATGCCCATGTCCTTTATAAAAAAGATGTCCTTCGTGGATAGTATCCTAGTTAGATGTGCTCTGCTGGATTCTACACTGCAGTTTTGTAATTCAGGATTTCGCATGGGACCTCTCACATTGGAAGGTCCCATGCGAAATCTTCCATAAGGGGATCTCCCTCTTTATTTTTACCTCCCTCATGTTTTATAGTAAAATTTTCAGGCAGCCCTGCAAACAGTCCTTCCTTGGACAGACACAGAGTCAGGGCATCGATCTCGCCTGGGGGCTTGTGCACAGCTGGACTGCTGCTGGCATCACCCAAGCAAGCAGTAGTATGCGGTCAGGTCCCTACTAACCTCACCTGAGACCTGTGCACAGTGTGCGGTTGGGTAGGCTTTCTAGCACGTGACGACTCTGTGGGGGGGACAGTGAGCGCGCGGTGGGCTCAGGCTGCCGGATCCTCAGCTGGGGGCTGCCTGGGCTGCAGGCGTGGCTACCACACCTCCAGCGCTCTTATGACTATGGCCCTTGCCGGCCACCCCCAGTGACTTTCAGGTGCTGAGAAATGTGCTCCGTTTTCCCCCCAGCGTCGAGTGGCGCCAGTAGTTTGAAAGCCCGCTTTGAGAACATAGCCAAGTCCTCGGAAGAAGAGAACAGGAAGCGAGCGGAGGAGGAGCGAATGCGCCGCCAAGCCAGAGAGAAGCGCGAGAGGGAAGAGGCGCTAAAGAGGCAGCAGCAGGTGAAGTCCTGACATGATCCTTTATTAATATTTGTTGAAAAACTGTTGTTTATTAGAAAGTGGAAGTTGCATACAGTATAGGCATACAAAGACGACGTTATGGGAGGTTTCAGAGTCAATGGAGCTCTTAAGGCATCAAACATAATTCTATTAACCTTCCATTCTGAGATCAGCTTGACAAACAAATTGGACCCTGATCTGTGTTCTCTGCTTCTCTGAGTGAGGAGAATTAGATGGACAAACAAAACAGATGGGTGATCCTGATATATTTTAACGGAAGGCAGATACTGAGTGAGTGAGCAGAATGGTTAAGTGAGGACCGAAGGATTAAGAGAGGTAGAAAATATTCATAGGTAAGGAGCACTTGGTCCACCCAATCTGTCCACTGTGCTGCCACAGATCCTGCTGGATCTCTTATGGGTAGGAGAAGGGTAGGAGAAGCTTTGTTCTTCTCCTACCCTTGTCCTGCCACTAACTTTCCTTCAAGTTTCTCGCAAGCTTACTTGATTTCTCACTTTTAACTCCTATCACCTCTGCTGACCATCTGTTTCAGGTGTCCAGCACCCTCTCAACAAGATCTGCTTTCTCAGATTTCTTTTCAGATTCCCTCCAGTTTCATATGACCACTTATCCTTGAGCTTCTAAAGTTATAGCGAACACTGCCTTCTATTAGAAGTGACGTGGGTTTGTAGCCACTGAGGATGAGTTAGAGTAACATAGCAGACGACAGCAGACAAGGGCCAGCTCGGCCCAGTTTTGGGCCCATGTAGACTACTCTAGCTGTCATCTGTGTAAGAAAGATTTCCTGCAAGATATCGCTCCTTAACTAAGCCAGTTTTGCTGTCTTCCCAAAGTCCCCCTTACACAAAGTTATGTTTGTTCCCTTCTCTGCATACAGTTCCTTGTTTACCGCACGCTAGCAAGACGCAGCTCTCATGCTCTATCACACCCAGATTCTTTTTCCTGAACTGCACTGAGCGGTTTGGTATCCACATCCCATTTTATTTATAATCTGCTATGCTAGACATGCCCAAGTTGGCATACATCGTAGAAATGAAATCATTTTTCTTTCTATTTCACCTATCCACTTCCAAGCACTGTTTCCATATTCATTCTTGCTGTCATTGACTTCACCCTTTTACCAATGGGAGTACGATTCTTTTGTAATAATCGAGTGCCCCCTCCCAAGGTACGGCATAAAGAGTGCAATATTTAAATCCATTTTCACAGGTAAAACAGCCTTTTGGCCATGGAAAAAGGCTTTTGGAAAATTGCTCATCCTCCATTCAGGTAAAATTACACGTGTTTCATAACTTACGTACTTTTAACCCGTGTCACAGAGGCATTCCCAGTGGAGGGGGTAGGTAGGAGGAGGCAACAAGGCGCACACCTCCACAGGGACTTTTTTAAGGGGCAATAATCAAAGGAAAATTATACCTGCATGATTTTACTTTGAGGAATAAATCCATCCATGGTGAGCAGCTTGATTACTGCCCCCATATTGAATAAAATACCTGCTACCTCACCCAGTATTTAATTTTTTTAGCATCAGCAAAGACTAAAGCATTACTGCTCTCGGCCCACTCCAAACATTTGTAAATAAGTGCCAAGTAACGGATGACGTAATGATCCTGCTCGTGCCCCACTATTAATGCCACAACAATCAGAGTTGCTGCCAGATTTTATTACCCTCTAAAATTGCTCTTGTAATCATTTTTTGTCATCCATTTGCAAAAATCATTCAAATTCTCATTTTCACTAGTAGTTGCAACCAGTCAGTGGCGGAGAGCCAACACAGAATATTTTAAATGCATTGTGCTGCCTAAAAAACAATAATTCTCTGGTATGATTTCAAGTTCTAATAATAACCCTAGGATGTTATTCAACACTGTTAAGGGCCGGCTTAGGAATAACAAAAATGACCATCCGATTTGTGATGATCTTCTTAATTGTGAACAATTTGTTGTTTTTTTTCAGAAGAAGGTAGTTCTGCTTCGGGAAGGACTGAATGTGGTATCTTCCCATGATGCAGAGAAGGATGAGAATCTAGATGAGATTTCATCGCATGATAGCAGTCTGTCTTCATTTCTTTCTTTCAAGAAGGTTATTGGAGGAGAAGGCTTAGTTTCTTTAAAGGCCGTTTCTCTGTTTGAATTAAAATTGTTGTTGAGTAAAATAAAGACCACAGATTGTCTGCTAGATCCTTGTCCAGCTAGATTTTTTTGTGGGTCCTCCAGGTAAAATTCTTGAACGGTTGGTGTTTTTCATAAATGCCTCGTTGAATTTTAGTGAAGCACCTTTGCCTTTGAAAAAGGCAGTTGTTCCTCTCCCAGAAAAAGTAGAATAAGGACCCTAGAGAATGTAAGCATTATAGGTCAGTACCAAATGTACTTTTTGTTGCTAAAATATTAGAAAAATTGCTTTTGGATGAAGCCCAAGAAGGCTTTAGGAAATGTTGTAGTACAGAGACTTTGAGGATCTCTATGGGTGAGAAACGTCTTCCTTATTTGGATAAGTGTCTCTTTTGGTTTTGATTGACCTGTCTAGTACTTTGATCTTGTAGATCATTCCATCTTATTATATTGTTGTGAGCTTTTAGGGATTGGGGGTCAGGTTTTAAAGCGGCTGTCCAGTTTTCTTCAGGGTGGGGAACTACAGTGTCCCTTGACTTACGAACTCAACTGGTTCCAGAGGGCTGGTTGTAACCCAAGTTGGTTGTAAATCAAGACTATTTTTTCCATAGGAAATAATGGGAAAACCAATAATGCATTCCGAACCTCCCAAAAGCACCCCTTACCTAACCATTTCTATAATAAAAATGGTTGTATAAGGTCATTAATTACCAGAAACACCAATACTTCCCTAGTGTACTCACCAAAAGATTAGAAAATGTGCCTAGCCTACCAGAAACAATTTCACCTCCTCCACCAGTTCCTTTACGATATCTGCATATGGACTCTCTACCTGGGTAAAATCAAGCTAGGTTGAAAGAACACTGCACAAATCTCATCTTTGGTTGAGTTTCTTCACTCCGAAGGTCATCAAATTTTCACAAGAGAGCATTGTTCTGTTTGTACGCCACACTCTGAATGTCAAAGTGGCCCCTAATCCCTACACTAATACCTAAACCTCACCTCGAGTTACTAGGTGGGTCTCCCTTAGACATAAATACCTATCTACTGTGAGGGCATTATGGTTAGTCTCTCTCTCTCATTATGGGGTAGATTTTCAAATAGCGCGAATTGGCCTACTTTTGCTGGTGCATCAGGCGCAAGCAAAAGTAAGCTGGATTTTAGTAGATACGCGCGGAGCCGCGCGTATCTGCTAAAAACCTGGATCGGCGTGCGCAAGGCTATTGCTTTTGTATAGCCGGCGCGCGCCGAGCCGCGCAGCCTACCCCCATTCCCTCCCCTCACCTCACCTTCCCCTCCCTTCCCCTACCTAACCCACCCACCCGGCCCTGTCTAAGCCCCCCCCTTACCTTTGTCGGAATCCCCGCGCGCCAGCGGGCCTCTTGCGCGCCAGGACGCGACCTGGGGGCGGGTACGGAGGGCGCGGCCACGCCCCCGGACCGCCCCGGGCCATAGCCACGCCCCCCGTACCCGCCCCCAAAACGCTGCCGACACGCCCCCTAAACGCTGCGATGACCGGGCCCGCCCCCGACACGCCCCCCTCGGAGAACCCCGGGACTTACGCGAGTCCCGGGGCTCTGCGCGCGCCGGTAGGCCTATGTAAAATAGGCTCACCGGCGCGCAGGGCCCTGCTCGCCTAAATTCGCCCGGATTTGGGCGGATTTAGGCGAGCAGGGCTCTGAAAATCCGCCCCTTTGGTTGTAACTCGAGATCTGTTCGTAACTCAAAACCAGAATTTTGGTCGTAACTCAAAATTTGTTTGTAACCCAAAACCTTGAGTGTTGGTCGTAACCCAAGTTGGTTGTAACCTGAGTCGTTCGTAACCCAAGGGCCCATTGTATCTGTGATTTTTCAGAGTTTGCTCTCTTCTGCTTGTGAGATATAATTAGGGGTTCCCCTTCTTTATAATTTGTTTTTAATCCCTTTGGGTAATTTGATTCGATCTTTTAGTTTTATTCCTTTTATTTTTGCTGATGACATACAGATTTTGGCTCATTTAGGAAATACTCCCAAAGAGGTTGTTTTTAGATTGAATTCTTGTTTACAAGCAATCAATGGTTTTCTGAAACAAGTTGGTTCTCAGTTCGGAAAAGACTGAGTTGTTGAATATTGGGACAGGTAGTATCCCAAGTGTCCCAAGTTTGAAGGGTTTAGAGTTAACTCTGAAAGATCAGGTAAGGTTTCTGAGGGGTGATCCTGGATTCTCAGTTTTCCCTGGAACAATGCATTTCATAGATGGTACATAATACCTATTTTAAATTAAAAATATTAAGGCACTTGACACCGTAGCCTATGCCTTGATACTTTCACAGCTGGATTACTGTAGTGCCTTATATTTGGGATTACAGGGAAAATTGATTAAAAAATTACAACTTGTTGAAAACACTGCTGCCCGAACGGTTTCGGGAAAATCTCTGACAACTCCCGCCAAACCTTTATTGTTGGAATTGCATTGGCCACCTATTGCAGCCTGATGTAAGTTCAAGAATTTGGTTTTGGCATTTAAATTTTTGAATGGCTTTGGTTCTCCTTCATGGAAGGATTCTCTGGAATGGCATGTGGCCAGAAGAAATTTATGTTCTGTTAGCAGACGATATTTGCGTCTTCCGTCAGTGAAAACATTCAAACATTCCATTTGGGTAGCAGATCATTTTCTACTGTCATTTCAAGTTTATGGAATAGTTTACTTCTGGAAGAGAGAGAAGAGGAGAATTTAACAAAATTCCGTAAGAAATGAAAAATATGTTTTATGACCGTTAATAGTTAGTGGTACTGCTTCTATGGTCTTGAGATAAAATAGGATCTTTGTGGCAGAAGGTGTTCTTAAGGTAAGGTTGGTGAAGATAAAATCTATTGATGTGCTGCATTGTATTTGTTTTATGTTCTTTATGTATTATTATTGAGTTTTAATTGATATTATTTCATGATGCTATTGTTATAAATCTGCTATATTATTTTATTTTTGTACATCATTTTGGGCAATAGTTTTTATCTCTGAAGCGATTAAAAATGCCAATAAATAAATAAATAAATAAACCATTTCACCCATCTCAAATGTACAGTGCTACAAATGTACAAGAATAGTGCAGTGAGGTAGATGTTTTCTTGGATCGTGTAGTGGAGTGAGGCAGATGTCTACAAGAACACGACAGGGGAGGGAGACAGATATGTGTATGGATTGAATAACCGATGTGAGAGATAATCGCGTAGAATGAATAGAGCAGTGAGACGATATTTACATGGAAGGCACAGAAATTAAGCCAGATGTTTACAAGAAGAGAACAATGGAATGAGACAACAGAAAAGATGAATTGCAGAGGGAGATGTATTTTTGATGTATTACACATGATTTTATTTTTGTTTCTGTCTCATTTTTATTTGTTATTCTAGTGTTTTATGTGAATTGTAATATGTCTAATTGTTGCATATTTTTAGTAATGATGTGAATATTGTAATCCACCCTGAACAATGTGCTGGAGGTGGTGAAATATAAACATTTTTAAATAAATAAATGCATACAAATACATTTGCTCAAATGGAGAGCAAGACAGCCAAAGAACTGAACTTTATCTGCCTTTTATTTTCTGTGCAGGAAAAAGAGAAAGAAGAAGAGAAGGGCCCAGAGCTCCTGCCTGATGTTCCAGCTCCAAGGCCAAGACGAATCGATAGAGAGGAACCGCCAGTACCAGAGATAAAAAGCACAATCCAGGTGAGGAGGTGCTCCAGCAAATCAGCTCTTCCTCCTGTGTGAAATCTTCAGTCACATAATGGTGCAGAAACGCTCTACTCACATCATAATCTAAGCAAAAAGGACAGTGTTGCAATCTTGTATCACGGTTCCACACTGTCTGTGCACAACTGTAAAAATCACAAACTCAAGCCCAAATAGCATAAAGGTATTTAATTACTTTGCAAGCCTGCAAAGCCCTGGGTCACATAGGAAGAGCGACAAAGTATGGGAGGAATATTACTGCTGGACTGCTTTAATGAAAGGTTCCCCAGAAACCGTCAGTACTGGTGGAGCGAGGCTGAGTGACACAGACTTCTAGGTTTCAAGGGGGATCAAAGGGGTGGATGTTTGACAAATATCTAGGAAAAAGGGAGGCTAATGAATGACAACCCTATCTCCAGAGAGCCTCTCAGCGCAGGAAGAAGGCGCGATGGGTCAGGCTCGGCTAGACACAGAAGAAAATTGTCCCTTAGAGGAAGCAGCTGGAGCGATCCAGGCCCTTGAGGACACCCGTATTGTGTTCAGTATTGTGTTTCGCCAAGCAACAAAACAACGTGTCGATACAGCCGTGATGGTTTGTTTTTTTTCAGAGGAGGGGCCCACAATCGTGGCGACAACCCCCCCCCCCTCCCCACAATACTGGGCCCCCCTCCCGCGAAAAACATCACAGCTTAGTGATCTAGGTCTTAGGTAAACTTATCCCGCTAATTTTTCTGGGATATTCAGCGGTGCCCCTGTGCCACTGAATATACCTAGCTATGCCAAAGCTTGATAAATGTATCAGGCTAACTTTAGGGCTGCTCTTCAGCTGCTCTTCTCTGTTAGCCAGATAACACTGAATATTGGCATTTATCTGGCTGACTTAACTGGATGGCCGACTCTATCCCGGAATGCCCCTGTTCCATGCATGAGTGAGCTGGACTTTTGCGCCAGATAAACAGTCATCCAGCTACCTCAGGATCCCACCGTTTGTCCAGCTAAGTCTGAATGTAACCAGATAAATGGCACTGAATATGGAGCGCATAATGTTTACGTCAGTGGTTCCTTATGGAGCACTAAAACGAACTGAATCTTAGGTGTCAGCCAGTCAGAATGGAGGATTTGTGCCCAATTCTCCTTCCCCCACCCCAGGGAGTTTTGTAATTACTCTGTGTGGGCATCAGTTACTGACTCGCAAGGAATCTATTAAACAGAAAGGGGCAGATTTTAAATGCCCATAAAATGCGCGCGGCCGGGCCTTTGCATTTTAGAAGGGGCCCGGCCATGCGCATAACTCCAGTTACGCACAGAAGTGCCGGGTCAAAGAAAAGGAACGGGGAGGGGCGGGGCTTGAGGTGCCAGCACAGCAGCCATTTGCTGCTGTGGCCGGGAAGTGCGCGCCGGGACTCTGCCGCCGCACGCAACGTGCTACTGCTCCTGTTGAGGAGCAAAAGGTAAAATAAAATAAACAGGGGCAGCTAGGATAGGGATAGGGGGAGGAGAGGGGAAGGGGAAGGGAGGTTAGGGTAGGGATAGGGAACTGGGGAAGGCTGCGATGCATCGCCGCGCAAAAATTGAATTATTCCAACCCCCCCTTGTGCGTGCTGCCCCATATTTTATAACATGCGCGTGCGTCCATTTAAAAATCTACCCCATAGTGCCAACATTCAGAAGCCAAATGTTTTTTGCAGTATTCTGTGATACCTCTGTCCCTTCTATGATATATTTCAATAGTTTAAGTCACAATATTCCCAGAGCACATTTAGCATTTACTGATATCTGTAGCCAACTTGTAGTTTGTTTTCTTTCCCTTGTCTGATTTATTTGCATTCCCACTGTTCACCAGGAAAAGGCAGAGTATGAAGAACCTCCAGACCTTCCCCCAAGAACTCCGGATCTGGATAAAGAGTATGAGGATGTGCCAATTGCTCCAAGCAAAGAACTTCCCATTCATGAGGAGGATGACGATCTGGATGGAGACTACGAGCGAATGATAGAAGTCCCAGCTAAGGAAGAGGAACATATCTACGATGATGATCCGGGTGGTGACTATGAGGAGATCCCCGACTCTAGAAACCTCACATGCAGATCAAGTGATTCTGTGCCCCGTAAGTAACAGAACAAAGCTGACATTCATCCCCCCTCATTAACAACCAACGACCTCAGTTATAGCCATGAAAATCTAACACAATGGATAGCACTGACCATCGGTAACATCAAACACCCAGTAACCAACAAAGAAGCAAGTATGCACCATAACAATCATCAATATCATCACATATAACAATAACCAAAACTACTGAATACCAAAACCAATTGAATAAGTGCTTAAATAGCAGATGAGTTAGTGTTACTAGGGAGGGAAATTTTCAATAGCTCCCATAAGGCTAACGTCAGTGGGTACTTTTTACCCACAGACTTTATTCCGAATTTCCAAAGAAGATATGTGCGCAAAAATCTGCTTTAAAAATTAATGGGTATGCATAGAAGCCCGCATGTCAGAGACATACAAAAGTACACCTGCTCAAGAGCAGCTGCGACTGTGTGCCTGTTTGTTTGTCTATTTATTTATTTATTTTTATGTTCCGCTTTTCGGCACTTCAAAGCGGATTACATTCAGGTACTGTGGTTATTTCCCTGTGCCCAGAGGGCTCGCAATCTAAACCCTGGATTCATCCTTCTGCTATAAATATAGCACAATGGTGAGCCACGGCCAGAAAAGGGGCGGGGGAAGGCGATAGTGAGCAGCCGGTCGCATCGCGGCAGTGCATTTTCGCCTGCACGGCTGTGGCCATGCTGCGCACTGTCGCCCCCCTGGCGCCAGTGAAATAGCTGGAGCCATTTCTGGCGCTACTGTGGGCAATTAATGCACGATGCGTTATCGCCCGCAGCACCACAGCCCCCTACTTTGCCTAACCCCGCCCAGACTCCTTCCCTTTCCCTAATTTGAATGTTGACATCGCGATGCGGTCGTTATCGCAATTTGATGAATGTCCCTGTAAGTTTGTACCTGAGGCAACGGAGGGTGCCTGGATTTACATGCCTATTTTCTAAGATCTAAAGTATGTACATAAATCTTTTTCCCTGTACGTACCAGGATCAGTCCAGGACACCTGGGTTGTGACTCCGCACCAGTAGGTGGAGACAGAACAAAACTTGTGGACGGAGCCATATATAAGCCCCTGTGCCAGTCACAGCCCCTCAGTCTTACTCTGTCTCCAGTAGGTGGTGCAGGTGCAGTCACAGTCTCTGCCTGCACTGATTTTGGTACTTAGTCAGGTTTTTCGGATTTTTTCGCTTTTAAATTTGATTTTTCTTTAAAATTTGAATCTTTTAAGTGAGTGGAGTCCTGTCCGCCCTGCCTCCCAGGGGGCTGCGAGGTTCTGAGGGGACCACCCCCCCCCCTGGTTGAGGCCGCAGCTAGGGTTGAGGACCCGGCTTACCAGTAGCAGCGCTAGGGGTGACACCGGGGAGCCCGGTTCACTCACCCCTCTTGCAACAGGGCTCCAGGACCGTGGACAGCGACAAGCGGTAGGAAAAAAAAAAAAAAAAAAAGTTTGAATTTTTGTTTTCTTGTGCCGGCTCTCTGCTACTTAGCGCTGCCGCTCCGGTTTCGTCGGGGGGGGAGGCGCAGGTCGCAGGGGGGTAGTCGCGGTGCTTTTTCCTTTCGGTTCTATTTTATTTTATTTTTCTGTCAGGCCGTTTTCGCTTGTGTTTCCCGCGTTTTCGCCGCTATGCCTCGAGGCTCTGCTTGCCGGGCCTGCGGCTCGGCGCGCGCGCGTCTTTCGTGGGAAGGCCTCTGTGCCTCGTGTATCCCGGGCGAAGAAGGTTCGTCGGGGGCATCTCGGGGGGGCCCGTTCTCGGACCGTGCGTTCGCCGCCGCCCGCCAGTGTCCTGACTGACAAGCAGCAAGATCTTTTCCCGCTCAGCGCGGGAGTGGCGGCCATTTTGGCCACAGGCAGGGAAATTTCTCGGGAGCCGGCAGGGAATTCTGCCGTGCCTCCCGCGCTTTCACCGCAGTCAGGACTTGCTGGGGGGAGGTCGCTCCGGAGGGGTCTCGGTCCCGGGAGGGCTCCGGACTCGATTCTTCAGACTCGAGTTCTTTTTCTGAAGATTTTGCACTTCTTTTGCGCAAAGTTCTTAAGTTTAAGCGCAGCAGGCGCAGGCGTGGAAGGGCCCCTGAGGGGGGTCCTGGCCAGCAAGCCCCAAAGAAAAGGAAGACTAAGGAAGTTGACGGATCCGCCCGTCAGCCCCCGCGAGGGAAGCGGCCTCTGAGGGGCGTCCCTCAGGAGTCGGAGACGGAATTTTCGTCTGCGACAGACACGGATTCCGCAGAGGAGCCCCTGAAGGGGGCCGAGGAGTCGGCTGCGGACGGCCTCTCTCAGCCCGGAGCGAGCAAAGGTGCTCAGGCCGTGGAGGGGGATGATCCCAAAGTAGTCCGCCTCTTTCGTAAAGAGGAGCTGACCCCTTTGATTCCGGCCATTCTTCAGGAACTAGGAATTGAGGCTCCGCCATTGGTGGTCCGTCAGGAGGTCAACATGGATCCGGTTCTCCTAGGTCTCACCGGACCGGCAGTGGCTTTTCCTTTTCATTTTTCTTCGACTGATATTTTATTTAGAGAATGGGATACGCCGGAGCTGGGACTTAAGGTTAGTAAGGCCATGGATAAACTGTATCCACTCCCTGAAGATGCGCTGGACCTGCTCAAACTTCCGAAGGTGGACTCAGCAGTCTCGGCGGTAACAAAGAGGTCTACCATCCCGGTTACGGGAGCGACGGCCCTCAGGGATATCCAGGACAGGAAGCTGGAAGTACAGCTTAAGAAGATTTTTGAGGTATCCGCTCTAGGGGTGCGGGCCGCCATCTGCACTAACTTCGCTATGCGGGCTAGCCTGCGCTGGACCCAAGTAATTCAGGCGAATGCTGGTCTTTCCCCGGAGGAGGCGTCTCAAGCTGATCGACTAGAGGCGGCAATAGCGTATGGAGCAGATGCTCTACATGATCTATTGCGAACCTCTGCCAGATCCATGGTGGTGTCGGTTTCGGCACGTCGCCTTTTGTGGTTACGGAACTGGGCAGCGGATGGCTCTTCTAAAGCTCACCTCGGGGCACTGCCATTCAAAGGCAAGCTGCTGTTTGGCAAAGAGTTGGATGACATAATGGTCTCCCTAGGAGAGAACAGGGCATTTAAATTGCCCGAGGATAAGTACAGAGCGCGGTCCTCCTTCTCCTCCAGGTCACGGTTCCGTGGTTCCAGAAAATCACGTCCACCACGTTCCTCGGGTCCCTCGTACAGGTCTTCTTCCTCTCGGACCCCTCAGTGGCAGCAATCCTTTCGAGGAAAGCGGTTCGGCAAACAGGGAGGAACCTCGGCCGCGGGAGGTCACAAGGGGCCGCAATGAAATGCGGTCGGCCCAATCCTCGCCTCAGTCTCTGCACGAGATCCCAAATGTCGGGGCGCGGTTAACGTTGTTTTTCGAGGATTGGGCCAGGGTTACGTCGGACCAGTGGGTCCTCGACGTGATAAGACACGGTTACGCATTAGATTTTGTTCGAATTCCAGCGGACAAGTTCCTAGTCTCTCCTTGCAAAGCTCCGGACAAGAAGGCGGCAGTGCTAGACACCATCCGGCGCTTGGAAAGCTTGGGAGCTATCGTTCCGGTCCCGATCCATCAGCACGGCGAAGGCCGTTACTCCATTTACTTCATAGTCCCAAAGAAAGACGGCACGTCAAGGCCGATCTTGGACCTCAAAGGCGTAAACAGATGCCTACGCGTTCCTCACTTCAAGATGGAGACGATTCGTTCGGTTATTGCTTCGGTAAGGCCGGGCGAATTCTTGGCTTCTCTGGACCTCACGGAGGCATACCTGCACGTGGGAATTCGGCCGGAGTTCCAGAAATTCCTACGGTTCTGCATTCTGGGGCGACATTTTCAGTTCCGGGCGCTACCGTTTGGTCTCGCGACCGCTCCTTGCACGTTCACAAAAGTGATGGTGGTAGTAGCGGCGCACCTACGCCGAGAAGGTCTCCTGGTTCATCCTTACCTGGACGATTGGTTGATTCGCGCAAAATCCAAGCCTCTGTGTCAGCAAGCAGTGGCCAGAGTCCTCCAGGTGTTACAGTCTCTAGGCTGGGTGGTCAATTTCAGCAAGAGTCAACTGGTACCGACTCAGACCCTAGAATACCTCGGAGCTCTATTCGACACAAGGCACGGCAAAGTGATCCTGTCCCAGGAACGCAGGGACAAGCTACAGTCTCAGGTGCGGCGATTGCTCTCTCTTCACAGTCCTCGAGTTTGCGATTATCTGACGGTCCTGGGTTCGATGGCTTCAACTCTAGCCTTGGTTCCCTGGGCGTTCACTCATCTGCGGCCGTTGCAGTCGTCCTTACTATCCCGATGGCGGCCGGTCTCGGAGGAGTTTTTCCTGCCTCTTCCACTCGAGGGCCAAGCGAGATCCAGCCTCCACTGGTGGCTCGACTCCAAGCATCTATCTTGTGGAGTGTCCCTGCTGGTACCCAAATGGATGGTAGTGACCACGGATGCCAGTCTCTCCGGCTGGGGAGCAGTTTGCCTAGGAAGGTCGGTCCAGGGGATATGGACAGCGTCTCAAACCCAGTGGTCTATCAACCGGCTAGAAACCAGAGCGGTCCGTCTAGCTCTTCAAGCCTTTTCACCGTTACTAAGCGGAAAGGCGGTCCGAGTACTATCGGACAACGCAACCACCATAGCCTACATCAATCGACAAGGAGGGACGCGGAGTCCACAGGTGGCTGCGGAGGCACAGCTCTTGATGACCTGGTCAGAACAAAATCTCAGCAACATAGCAGCCTCTCACATTGCCGGGGTCGACAATGTACAGGCGGATTTTCTAAGTCGTCATCACCTCGATCCCGGAGAGTGGGAGTTGGCGGACGAAGCTTTTCGGCTCATCTGCAGGACATGGGGAGTTCCTCACATGGATCTGATGGCCACATGGCACAACGCGAAGGCTCCACGATTCTTCAGTTGGCGTCGAGAACGGGGAGCAGAAGGCGTCGACGAGCTGGTACTTCCGTGGCCGACGGATGTACTTCTTTATGTGTTTCCCCCGTGGCCGATGATAGGCAAGATTCTTCGGCGCATAGAGTTGCACCCGTTCCATGTGATCATGGTGGCACCGGAATGGCCGCGTCGTCCGTGGTTCGCAGATCTCATCCAGTTGTCAGTGTCGTTACCCATTCGTCTCCAGGGGTTCGTGGGGCTACTATGTCAGGGCCCCGTCTGTTTGGAGGATGTGGATCACTTCTGTCTCGCGGCATGGCTTTTGAAAGGAATCGCCTGAAGAAAAAAGGTTACTCAGACGCGGTGATAGCTACTTTGCTGAGGTCCAGGAAACAGTCTACGTCTCTGGCTTATGTCCGGGTCTGGACGGTTTTTGAGGATTGGTGCGTGCAGCGAGGGGTGGATCCCATTTCCGCTTCGGTCTCAGATATTCTAACGTTTCTTCAAGCCGGTCTGACCAAAGGCTTGGCGTGCAGTTCGCTACGGGTCCAGGTGGCGGCTCTTGGTTGTTTGCTGGGTAAGGTCCGGGGAACGTCCCTGGCTCTTCATCCGGATATTTCCCGTTTTCTTCGAGGGGCTAAACACCTCCGTCCTCCATTGCGTCCCCCCTGTCCGTCTTGGAACCTTAACTGGGTTCTTTCCGCTCTAGGCTCGGCTCCTTTTGAGCCATTGAAGCGTACCACTATTAAGGACCTTACTTTAAAGACGGTGTTTTTGGTGGCAATTGCCTCGGCTCGGCGTGTCTCGGAATTGCAGGCGCTGTCCTGTAGAGAACCGTTCTTGCGGATTTCCGATTCCGGAGTATCCTTGCGGACGGTTCCTTCCTTCCTTCCTAAAGTGGTGTCGTCTTTTCACGTCAATCAGTCAGTGGAGTTACCGGCCTTCAGGGTCGGGGAGTCCACTGATCCCCAGTTCAGAGAACTGCGAAAGCTGGACGTGCGAAGGTCTCTTCTTCATTATTTGGAGGTTACTAATCCGTTCCGGGTAACCGACCATCTGTTCGTTTTGTTTTCAGGGCCAAAGAAAGGGGCCGCTGCGTCCCGCACAACGATTGCACGTTGGCTTAAAGAGGCCATTGGCTCCGCTTACTTGGTAAAGGGTAAGCCGCTTCCGTTGGGTCTTCGGGCTCATTCGACTCGTTCCCAGGCCGCGTCCTGGGCGGAAGCTTCTCAGGTATCGCCTCAGGAGATTTGCAGGGCGGC
This sequence comes from Rhinatrema bivittatum, assembly GCF_901001135.1. NCBI lineage: Eukaryota > Metazoa > Chordata > Amphibia > Gymnophiona > Rhinatrematidae > Rhinatrema > Rhinatrema bivittatum. The sequence continues at coordinate 37,592,968 of NC_042623.1, read as the reverse complement.
TACCTGGAAGTCGATGCATACCTTTATCAGGCATTACCGGTTGGATGTCCGGGCTACCGATTCCGGGGGATTTGGAGAGAGGGTACTCCGAGCGGGCCTCTCTGCTTCCCACCCTCGGTAAGTTTTGCTTTGGTACATCCCAGGTGTCCTGGACTGATCCTGGTACGTACAGGGAAAGGAAAATTAGTTTCTTACCTGATAATTTTCGTTCCTGTAGTACCAAGGATCAGTCCAGGATCCCGCCCGCAGGGCTTCGCTTCAGTAACGGAGAGTCCGCTCATAATATTTTCTTAGTTTTGCTGTTAGCTTGTTTAGCTCTCCCGGTTGGGGAGTCCGGTTCAAGTAGGAGTTTGGTGTTAGTTTAAAGTTAGAAGTGAATTTTCTAGCCAGTTTTGTTACTTGGTTGCATGGCTACTTTGACATTACGTATGACTGAGGGGCTGTGACTGGCACAGGGGCTTATATATGGCTCCGCCCACAAGTTTTGCTCTGTCTCCACCTACTGGTGCGGAGTCACAACCCAGGTGTCCTGGACTGATCCTTGGTACTACAGGAACGAAAATTATCAGGTAAGAAACTAATTTTCCTTTCCACCCTCCAGAATGGCTACTTGTTATGCACTTAAAAGTGAGCACAGAATCATGTTCTGAGCATTCTTATACACACACATAGACTCTGAATTGATTTTCGGTTGAGTATTTGCACGCAGAAACCTCAAGGCTGGTGTGGCCCACCATTCAAACTGTGCACTGGCACAGGATGGCAGCTCTGAGGAGGCAGTGTTGCACAGTGAGCCGGCTGGGGTAAAATGAGCAGCTGCGGAGCCTGGCTTTCTCCTTTCATTCCCGCTCCTCCTCTTACCATCCAACTCAGCATAAGAGCCCAACGCGGAGTGGAGCCTGGCTTCTCCCCTTCTCCTCTCGCTCCCTTCCTCCCCTGGCAAGAAGAGTGGGCGACACCTAAACAGATCAGACCACCAACTTCCTATGGGCTCGCATTATGAGCCAGATATCTTGCTTCGTGCTGCAAGACCGGCCCTGCAGGCAGGAAGTCGGTGGTCTGTTCTATTAAGCACAGGCGGAGTTAGGGAGCAGGAGTGAAGGGCGGAAGCCAGGCTGCATTCCGTGACCGTAGAGGACATGGCCCACCCAATTTGGGCACAGGCCCACTCAACTGGAGTGTCAGACCAGCTACATGGGGCCAATGGGAGGGAGAGGCTTTGATGTTGGCATTGCGGCCCTGAGGCTGAAAAGAAAAGGCAGAATCAGCATCCGAGGTCCATGTGGGCCAATGCTGAAGAGAGGTTGGATAATTTTCAGAGCTATGCAGAACACAGAGGACTTAGCCTCAGCAGTGGCTATGGAGACTCGCGAGGAGGACTTGCAGGTGGCATCAGAAGCGGCTGTAGGGGATCAACTTTAGAGGAGGACTCTGACTTGGAGGCAGAGTGTTCAGTTGTTCATTTAAGGGAGAGGCTAGAAGGGGAAGGAAGGAGATTTGAGAGAGAGACTGCTAAAGGCAGGTCCTGTCTTCAGGGTGGGGGAATAGTGCAAGAGACTAACAGAGATTGCTGGGGTCAGCAGGGATCAGATAGAGAAGAGGCATTAATAAGACAGCTAGCAATGATCAGACAGCCTCTTTGGTGTGAGAATAACAATTCACAGAAACCACTAGCACGTTATTATATGATCCCAATCACAATGCAACAGGGATCATCATGAAAAATCAGCACATGTAGGTACACATAGCAAATGCCAAGCAAACAGTTTGAAGGCAATAAACCAATATTAGCATAGGATTGAAAAGTAATGAAACAATGTAAGCATGTATAATCCAGCTCTCAGGGAGACCCAACATGTTTCAATCTAGGAACCTGTCTCAAGGACGACAGAGCTGAGAAAGGGTTGCCAACGATAGTAGCAAGAAGTCTGAAAAGGATTGCTCGCCTATAAAATGTACGGCGTAGTGAGAGGGGTACTGCTTTTAGGCCCTGGCCCCTCACTGGCTCTCCGTGTACCTTTAATGTGAAACGCCCAAAAGTTTTTGTTTGTTGTGAACCGATGCGATGTGCGAACGGATATCGGTATAAAAGAGATGTTAAATAAATAAATAAAATAAAATAAATAAACGTCTGAAGGAACAACCTTCTCGCCCTTGCAGAGCTGGAGTCCAATGTGTACGATAACGGTGGAGTGTCTGCTGTGGCGCTGTATGATTATCAGGGAGGTAAGTCTCGGAGGCTCGGACCTGGGACGGAATGAACCTGGTTGGTGTGTGGAAACGGGTAGGGATGTCCCTGCTCAGAAGCACCTGAGAGGCTGGAGCTCACCGTGGAATGATTGGTGAGATGGAGCTTCCCAGACTAAGACTATGCAGGGCAGAGCGGCAGGTGGCCTGCTGCACATTTCTTATGAAGGGGTTCCCACCAGCTCTGCTCCATTCAGTGTTTTTATAAAGCAATTTAACGGACTCCCAGGAGCTCCTGAAAACCCTTTCAGCATAATCAGCGAGGCAGCGTTTCCTTCCTCGGTCAGGCACTCTGAAGGTTAGGGTTATTTCCCTGGCTTCTGATTTTGGTGAGAATCTTTCAGGCACAGCCAGGCCAGAGAGCACTTTCCATATTTGAAAAACAAAATCTGACTCTTATTTGTATTTTTTTTTTTTTTTTTACCGTTTTTTGCAGAGGGCGATGATGAAATTTCCTTTGATCCAAAAGACCTAATTACAAACATCGAGATGGTGGATGAAGGCTGGTGGCGAGGCTGTTGCAACGGCAAAGTTGGCCTCTTCCCTGCAAATTATGTTCAGCTCACTGAATGAGCATTCTTAAGTGGGGGCTTCTGTTTCTCGCTTCCTTGGACGGTGACATCTCCTGCCTTCAGAAAATATGTAAATAAAGGCAGAGATCCATGTACATTAACCTCCTCTCTCCCCCTCCTGCAAAGATACATTTTCACCTAGAGCAATGGTGCTTCACTGCCTCCTAGTCAGCCCCTTCTTCTAATGGATGCAGATGTTAGATTTGATTACTCGCCTTCAGCCATCAGTTGTTCAAGCCGGCCACAACTTACCTATACCTGCCCTTTGCACACTCTCTCTCTCTCTCTCTGTGCCCTCCTATGATGAAGCAGCTTCATAGGTAAACTAATATGGAACAAGAAGACAGAAGCAACTGCAACTAGGGTTTTTGCGTTAGGATGTCCCTTAACCTCTGTCTCCTCTCTTTCCAGCCCAGTATAACACCTACTGTGACAGGAACCCTGTAAAAGAACAAAGCTGTCTCTCCTCATGCCAAATATCTCTTGCCAGTTTATTTTCTAAAATGTTTTAATATTGACCTAAACTGAATGCCAGATTAAAGAAATCGTGTAAGAAGAACGAAACAAGTTGTTCACTTTGTCCCAGGCCTACAACCAGTAGAACAAACAGCGCGCGCTGTGGTTTATTGTTCCAGCCTCAAGCCACTAGAGGGCACTCAGAACACAGATAACCTATGGCAGTCACACTAACATCTCGCTCCACCTTTTAGCCATGGTACTACAGGGAATGTAAGGATCCCCAGAGGCTTCTGGAATTTGGTGCTTTTTAGTACTTTTCCATGTGGCTTCCTACAATAAATAAAGTCAATGGCAGATGAGGCTTCAGGCTCTAGCTTGCATAAACGCTCCAGCCATCTTTGTGCAGAAGAGCTATAGAGGCTTTCAGTCGTTGGAGGTTGTCCAGTCATGTACTTGTACTGCTCTTTATCCTCGCTCTGTTTGTCTTTCTCTATTACATCTCTCTGCGCATGGGCATGGCTGGTGGCTCCTGCTGCTGCTATACACGTTTCGGGCCTCCTCGTTAGCACAGAGCCTGCTTTGCCCTTCCATCATGCTACGGTCTGTTGACACCAACAGGCACGCCATGTAATCAGAAGATCACTGAGGAAAGGGGCTGCTGGTGCCCCCAGCAACCTGTGGGGAAAAGACCACTGACAAAAGTGTGGCTGCTGGCGGACCCTCTCTCCTGATCCCACCGACCCGTGAGAGACTAGAGCAGCACTGCATTTCGTTTTCACACGAGGAAGTAGCTGTTCCCGACCCCCACCAAACTGCAGGGCAGCAGAAGAATTACTGAGAAGAGGGGCTGCTGGCACCCTCTCCCTCTTAACCCCACCAAGCTGGGGGCGAGACCTTCATTCTCCCTCTTCTCTCTCCACAGACTGTGATGAAACCCTACCCCGCCCCTTACAACTAGTAAGAGTTAGGGTAAATAACTCTACCCCTCAGCTGTGCGATTTACAGGGAGCATACGGGAGAAAGGGAAGAGGGGCTGCAGCAGATACAAGTAATGCAAGAAAAAACAGTGCCTGCACCTTTACGTAGCCCCTTCATACTCCATGGGAGACAAAGCAGGCGCTTATAATGGAAGAATTTATCCTCATAGGAAAGGATAGAAGGATCAGCTGTTTGCAACTTAGAAAATCACAGCCCTCTCCCCACCCCTGCTTTCAGTTCTTAGTTCAAGCGAATTAAATGTTCCCCAGTGGATTTCTGACCAGAAATTAGCATGTTCAGTCTCACTCTGCAGTCCCTGGTGATGATGCAGTTGTGAGATGCTTGGAGATACCCACAGTGACTTTTTAGTGCTTCACATGGAGCAGGAGATCACCCTCATTCATGGAGAAAAAGCCTGCTCTTGCCAAAACATGAAAATAAAATTCCCTTTCTATTTTGAATAAAATTGCAGCAATTTTTCCCTATAAACACAGTTTGCCTATCAAAATGTATGAAACTATACTTTTTTTTTAAACTTTTCTCTTTATTGTTTTCACAAAATTTAATACAAGAGACCTTGCTTAAAGAAATACATAAATTCAAGAAGTATAAATCAAGAAATACACACATCAAATGATACATATGTTATGGCCAACATTGGTCCACATCACGGGGACAGATGATAAAGAATAATGATAAAAGAAAAAATCCACACTTAACCTAATAGGACAAACCTAAGGATTTACAGGAACCATCTCATCATCACCAGCCCCAGATGTAACCATCCTACCTTGCAAAGAAGCTTCCAGTTCAAGAGGATCCATGAAAACAGATTTAAGACTTTGGAGCTTAATTACACACTTACAGGAGCAACATAGCATAAATGTAGCTCCTACAGCCAAAATCCTAGGCTTCTTTAATAGAAAAAACTTCTGCTAGCCTGAGTTTCCTTGATAATATCAGGGAACAGAGAAATCTTTTGACCCATAAAAATGTTACTAGTATGATGAAAAAAAAATTTAAGGGTCCAAAATTGATCTGTGTCCTTGGGGAAAGTTTACCAATGGAATGGATCTCTCCAAACCTTCAGAGCTGGATTTCTACAAAAGAGCAGAGAGGTCCAACTCAATCACAGGAACTTCAGACCACTTAATCACTAAAGAGGAAGTTTTCTTTTCGGGTAAATAATACATTTTTTAGATTTCTGGGATGACTTCTTTGGAAACTTTAAGAAGGTCCAAATCCTTCTAAGCATTTCCAAAGGCGAAATCAAACTGCATTTAGGGACTTTCAAAACCTAAGATTACATCTTCTATTATAATTTCCCATATTCTCAAGTCTCTGGTGAATTGACTGACAATCCTTCATTAAGGCTGTATCACATTCCTGAGATTTAACCCACGAGTTCCCAATTAGCCAGTTTCCCAGAATGTTCCAAAATAGTTTGAGAATGTTCATTCAAAGTAAGAGAACTCCCGTGAATGGTACTAGCCAAAGATTCAAATTTAGATGATAAGAGTCTGGTCAAGCTTTAGAGATGGCTGCCCATAAAGTCTCCAGAGTTATATCACCTGGCCTTGCAGTTGATAAAGACAACCCAGCTACATAGCCTGGGAGAGTTGCCAAAGGCCCAACCCCAGAAACAGTTCACACGGGATTCCTATCCCCAGAGGGAAGAGAGGAAGGAGCATCAAACCCAGCTAATCCCCTGAAAGTCCCTCTGGAAGCTGGGTTGGAAGCCAGTGGAGGTAATGGCCTGACGGGGCTCAGGGAAACAAAGGTTTCTTCTTGAATGGAGCAAACTGTCACAACTGAGGGTCTGGCTAATGTTGGGGAACCCCCACAGGGGCAGCTCAAGACTTCAAGGCAAGGCAGAGCAGATCTTCTGCCTGGATCAGCCGCCTCCCCCGCATGTTGAGGCCTTGGGTTCTGGCAGCCGGCAGGACTTAGGCTGGAACTTGGAAACACAGGCTGGAGATGAGGGCTGGATACTGAGGCAAGGCAGGACTTGAAAAAAAGGCAGGGCATACATAAAACTAGACTGGGACAAGGCAAGGCACTGGCAGTACAGGGAATGGATACCAGGAACAGGACTAGGCCAGACAAGGAAAAGACTAGACAAGGACAGGACAGAACAAGGAACACAGACATTCAAAGGCAGCAGTTCAGAAGGCCAATAGGCTACTTAGCATAAGGCCCAGAGGCCTGACAGGGAGATTTTAGGAGGCCTGGAGACCACAAGCTAGGCAAGAAAGAGCCAGAGGCCACAAGACTAGGAAAGACCAAGCTGGAAGGCCTGGAGGCCACAGAGCAATGCAAGGTAGAAGAGGGCCAAGCAGGGAGCCAAGTAGACTCAAATGATAAGGCATCAGGTATTGCAAGAGGCAGGGCTAAATAGGCCAAGCCCTGCTGAGTCATGAGCCCATGGAGACTGTGGTTAGAGAGCAGTTAAGCTCCATGGGGACCTCTGGTGGCAGGGAGGCTGCATAGCAGGCTGGATCCTAACACAAACTTCTCCAAGTTCTTCTGATCCCGAAATACCTGGTGGAATAAAGTCTCCATTGTGGGATGGGTCAGCAAGGGTGAAGCATCGGACTGAGAGAGGCTGACTGGAACCCTTCCTCTTCTTTCCTATAACCAAATGGAAGACAAACGTGAAACAGCGGGCAAACTTTCATCTAGGGGTGCACCTCTTAGGCGCATGGCTTTGGTGCGATGGTGGGGGTTCACCTCTGCACTGCAGGTCTTAAAGTCATTGATCCCCTTGAATTGACATCACAGAGGGCAGCGAGAAATGCAGGGAAGTCTGCAGGTGATGTTACCACCTCTCTCTGTAAGATGCCGCTGCACTGCGGGTCTTATATATACCTGTCCCCCTCTAATTGATGTCACAGAGGGCAGTGGGAAGTGCAGGAAAAGTCGGCTGGCAATGTTACCACCTCACCCCTGTACTGCTTCACTAATATGAAATAAAATAAAATGAAAAAAATAATAAAGCGAACACAAGGTAAAAAAAAAGGTACCCTAACTTCATACAGAAAGCAATTTTTAATTCCCGGTATCAGAAGCCGGTGTTTATGAAAGAAACTAATCTCCTTGTCTCTTGCGCACAAATAGCTCCAGGCAATTCAGAGTTAGTTGTATTAGGAACGTCATTTACCAGAAAATAATTTTTTTATAATTCTGTGATCTATGCAAACACGTGTGATAAAAAGTGAAAACAAACTTAACATGATTCCAGGGTATATATGGTATCGCTCTAAAGACGAGTATCAATCCACTGCTTATTTCTGACCCGACATGGACCATGTTTCAACATTCACATTGTCTGCTTCAGAGGTTCTCTGTAAAACATATAAAGATTAAAAAACAGATATATAAAAATATCAAAGAATAAAATAATTAAATGGCAGTACGGGAAAAAATACCTAAACCAAAGTCCGAAAAAGTTTGAAAATGGCGTCTATACAGCGTTGTCATTGGTTAAGAATTTAAACGCCTCGCCATCCTCCGTATGCAATAGCAAATGGAATTTTGTCAAGTAATCAGAGCCAATCAGATCATGCACTTTATATGGCACCAGTATATAACATAATTAAGGAAACACGGACCACTCCACTTTTTTATTTAAACCGTCTGGATGAATAATATGCAAATTATAGATCCACCTCTGTTCTGTCTGTATCTATATTGCCTCCACGCGTTTGTGCTTTACATTGCTGTAAAACAGGGAAATGCAACTCTTCAAATTTGTGTGCATATTGAATGCAATGCTGTGGTGTTCTATAATGCCTGTATGTAATTTGCGTCTTGTTTTTCCCATGTAAATCAATTCGCATGGACACCAAACCAAATAAATGACTATTGCAGAATCACAGGTAGTGCACTGCCTTGCTTTAAATCAAGATAAGTTTTTCAGCGGTAAGGAATCTCCTGCATATGAAACAGAACACACTGAGCGGGGTCCACATGGATAGGGTCCTACTTTCTTAATAGGCACAATGGCAGATCTTTGTGGGCAAGAGATAAAGAGATTAGTTTCTTGCATGATCAGTTTCTGATATCAGAAATAATTAAAACTGTCTTCCTGTTTGAAGTTAGGTTAGTTTTCTTACCCCATTTTTGCTTTATTATATTTTTGATTGTAATTGAGTGAGGTATTTGCCAGTTTTCCTTTTTTGCGGATCAGCGATAAAATAAAATCGAACATCATCTAAAGGTTACCTTACTTACCCTTGCTGCAAATCAACAAAAGGCTATACTTGTTTCATTTTACATACACTGAAGAGTCCTCTCTATTCGGGATGAGTCATTTCTTGCCAAGTTAACTCATCGAATTATTTGAAGATAGAAAGCACGAAAAAATCTCTTCCAAGGAAAGAAGAAAAGCTTGAGGTGGCCATCCTTGCCCTGTCTAACCATTCCATAAACAAGCGCTGGTTACCTGCCTTTTATGTCTTTCCAAGGGACATTTTTTGTTCTTTCCTATCCCAAAGCATTTCCTCTTCAAACGTACAAAAAAAAAAGTTGCAGGGACCTTTTTCATGTCCCAACTGTAATAAAAAATTAAACCTTAGCTAGGCGAAGGGAGAAACAAATTAATAAATGCTCCCAAGTCATTGGCTTACATTGTTAAGTGTAAGAGCAGAATGCAATTTTCTGTCTTGTCTCTTTTCCATCTCCCAAAATATAATGCTTTAAATTTTCAGTCTTGAACACTGAAATGTAAGTCCTTCTCTCTACTATATTATCTGTAGACAGAATCGGAGATCAAGGGAGAACGATCCAAATTACTATTGCTGTAGTAGGAGGGAGGAGAGATAAGAATATTCACACTTCAGGTGTTGCGCTCGGGGGAGGACCCTTGTCCTGAAGCAGTGGAGATGCGCCTCCTGGTAGGGACCAGGAAGCAACTGCCCCCAGGGGGTGGAGCACTGGAGGAGACAGAGGCTAGGAAGAGCTTCACCACTGGAAGCCTGAGGTCCCCCCGGGAGGAGCCCGTAGGGACCCGGGCCACTTGGACTTAGGTGGGCCTCGCAGGGTCTCCTGGAAGGATGGAAGTCCGGCGTGCCCACAGACAGAAGGGGAGCGCGGTCAGGTTCGAGACTGGAGGACAGGTGGAGCAAGGAGGACGAGAACAGCGTAGGTGGTGACAAGGCTAGGAACAGAGCCAGAATCTAGAGACGTAGTCGAGCAGGCAGAGGTCAGAGTCCGGGGGTCAGTCCAAGAAGTAGTCAGCAAAGCAAAGGTCAGGTTCTGGAGGTCAGACTAGGTCACAGGCAGGCCGAGGTCAGAAGGCAGGCAGCAGGCAGATGAGTCTAGGAACAAGCAAAGGTCAGGAGGCAGGCAGCAGGCAGGCGGGTCGAGGAACAGACTGGAGTCAGAAGGCAGGCAGCAGGCAGGCAGGTCGAGGATCAAGCCGAGGTCAATACCAGTAAGACAGTCCGGAGGTACTACCTGGGGAGACGGACAGCCAAACAGGAACAGAAGGACGCTGGAGTACTAGGTTGCAGGAACAAGACAGGAATAGAACTGGAACAGAAGGATCCTGGAACAAGACTTGGAACAAGACTGGAGCAAGATACAAACGCAGTGACAATCTAGCATACGCCGATCCGATTGCCAAGGCAAGGAAGTACAAGCAGGGACTTCCTTAAACAGGGAATCAATCAGGGCGCCGCAGAGCTAAACCCGCCCTTGGCCCTACAAGAGGCCGGGCGGTCCACGCGCGCATGCGTAGGGGCGTGGCTAATACAGCCGATGGCCTGATGTGCAGTGGAAGGCCTGGCGACCACCGCCGCAGGACGCCGAGGCCTGGAAGCGCTTGCAGCTGCCGCTAGGGAGGCCGGCCCGGGACCTGCCATGGAACCATGGAGGTGAGCAGGCCTGTGCGCGGGCCGGGCCCGGCCCAGACAGGGTGCATAACAGCAGGTTGAGCAGTCATTTTGTTACGAGCTGGACAGTACTTGGTTTTTGATTGTAAATATTACTACCCTTGGTTACCACCATAAGAAACTTGCTGGGCAGACTGGATGGACCATTTGGTCTTTTTCTGCCGTCGTTACTGTCTTACTATGCAGTAGGATGCAAAGCTTCCCCCATCCCCTGGACTCAATGGTTTGTGCTCTCACTTTCTCACACGTCTACAAATGCAACACTTTATCCTTTCTCTAATATCTCAGCACTCATTATTGTATACTTTTATTCTCCTGTGCGCAAGGATGCAAAGATTCGTGGAGTTCTCATCACAACTGTAACCCCCTGAGGGGAGAGATCGCTGAAATGTGACCCGCACAAACTTCTTGTCACTTGTAGAACATTTGCTACTTTTTAAAAATGTATTTAAAAGTTGTTGGTTTTTTTTTAATAGAGAAGAATGCAGGCCTTCTAAACAAAACACGTGACAGAAAAGCATGCTCAAACAGGGACTGATAAGGAATGTTTGCTGTCGGTGACCTGTACTTAAGTACAGTGAAATATGTGTCCTTGAAGTCCAGGCAGCTCACTACCTGAGAGCAGAATGTTTATTTCTCCAGCTCCGCCCGCACTCAGAAAGCCGCAAAAGATCTGGCTCACATCCTGAAGATTAATGCCGGAGATTGTCTAATGCTTTTTTGTTTTGGGGAGTGGGAGGTGCAGTAGGTTCCTCTTTTCTCCTATTTCTTCCAGCTCAGTCGAAATCAGGGCTGGGATTCTGGCACCATGAGCCTTCCTTCACAACTTCCCGGAGATGTTACCCCCCCCCCCCCCCCCCCCCCCCCGTCTCAATGGTTCTCCCTCCCGCCCACCTGTCCTCTGTTGCTGGTCCGGTCCTTGCATTAACAGAACATCAGCACCCCCCCCCCCCACAACCGGGGCTCAGCAACTCTGCCATAAGATCCCCCCCCCCCCCCCACACCAAAGAATGATGGCGGGGGCCCTTACCTAACATTTCCCAACCTCGCCACACTATTTTGCCTTCCCCCTTTCCCCTGGGGTCCTCTCTAGTCTCTTGCCTCTCTCCTCCCAGCAGGCTGAATATCCCTTTCTCTTTTCCAAAGGGGGGGGGCCCATTAGCAGCCCTCTCCTCTCCACCACTTCCACACCCAGGCAGCAGTCTCTCTCTTCCCTTATCCATGCAGACGAGGGGGCATAGGAAGGGGGAGCGGAGGCAGCACAGATTGCATGGACTTGAGGGTTTTTTTTTGTTTTGTTTTGTTTTTAGGACCCACAGGGCAATTCAAACACCCATTTTGCCTATTATTTCTCAGCGAGTAACTTTACCAGGGATGAGAAAAAGGAATGTTGATACAAATTAGGGCCAAAGACATTACAGAGAGTGACCAATTTACCAAACAACATACCTATAACTATTGAATATCTGCCAGTGGGGTCTGCGATCACTTGAGTCAATTGAAAGGCAACCTGTTTCCCAATTAAAATGGCTACCCCAGATTTCCTGGAATCAGCCTGAAAGGAATAAACCTTTCCAACCCACCCCTGTCAAAGGTTTTTATGCTCTTTCTCATCCAAGCGAGTTTCTTGTAACAGAGCAATTTGCACTTTCTGCCTACGCAGAGTTTGCAATACCTTGTAGCGTTTAAACACCGACCCCAGGCCAGAAATGTTCCAAGTGGCTATCTAACTAAAGACCTCTGCGGACCACTAAGTACCCAAGGGCCTTTTCTGAGCTCTCAAAAGCAGCGTTCTCCAGACCCAGCCCAAGCCCGGGCCATTGGTAGCTTATCACCTGGGACATACAATAGTAAAATGATACTTCCGAAATCATAAAAATCACCAATTTTCTCCAATCCCTCTCATGAAACACCTCCCCTCTTCCCCCTATACCCCTCCTACCCCATCTCCAACCCAATCCACTTCCCCTCCCATTGTGCCTTACACTCCTTCTCATTCCTATCAATATCCGCCACACAAAAGGGGGACTAGAGATCCGCTATCGATCATGAGGATCCCCACTTTCCATCACGAGTTACAAGGAACCTCAAAACAAAAAGAAAAAAATAGCGAACCAACAAGAATGACATAAAAGAGAATACTGTTAGTACTAATAACTCAGTCAAATAAGCAGTGTTGCAGCCAGAAAACAAAGTCAAAAATGAAAAATAAAGTAGCCTCACTAAAAGCTGGTGTTTGCTATTCATCCAAGCTCACTGACTGCCAAACACATAGAAACAGAGAAAAACAATATAGCGAGGTGGTGTCCCAAGGCTCCACGGATTTAGTAAAGTCAGCCAGCAATGAAAAACCAATCGAACAGCAAAACTGTGATGACTCCCCTTGGAAAAAAAAAAACCCTCAGGAGCCGAAACCAACATATTACCAACTATGCGAGGCATGATATCAGCCAGGCCGGGCCTGAGAGAGCACGCTAAGGAAATTGGTAGCCGCTTCCACAGACTCGCATATGGGTCACTGTATTATTGTGAGTAATCCTGACTTTGGCTGGAAACTGCAACACAAATGGAATCTTTTCCTCAATGAGCTCGGTACAGATCAGTGCAAAAATTTAACGCTTGGCAGCCACTGTTGCTGAATAGTCTTGGAAAATCAATACAGTTGCGCCTTCATACTCCAGCTTCCATTGTCTGCGATATGCTTGCAGCATCTCCAGCTTATGAGCTAAATTCAGCAGCTTGGCAATCACGGGGCGCAGATGCGTGCATTGTGTAGATTGCGGCCCTAAGTAGTAGGGATGTGAATCGTTTTAGGACGATTAAAATTATCGTCCGATAATTTTAATATCGTCTTAAACCGTTAGGGAACACAATACAATACAGATTCTAACGATTTATCGTTATAAATCGTTAGAATCGTGAGCCGGCACACTAAAACCCCCTAAAACCCACCCCCGACCCTTTAAATTAAATCCCCCACCCTCCCGAACCCCCCCCCAATTGACTTAAATAACCTGCGGGTCCAGCGGCGGTCCGGAACGGCAGCGGTCCGGAACGGGCTCCTGCTCCTGAATCTTGTCGTCTTCAGCCGGCGCCATTTTCCAAAATGGCGCCGAAAAATGGCGGCGGCCATAGACGAAAAAGATTGGACGGCAGGAGGTCCTTCCGGACCCCCGCTGGACTTTTGGCAAGTCTCGTGGGGGTCAGGAGGCCCCCCACAAGCTGGCCAAAAGTTCCTGGAGGTCCAGCGGGGGTCAGGGAGCGATTTCCCGCCGCGAATCGTTTTCGTACGGAAAATGGCGCCGGCAGGAGATCGACTGCAGGAGGTCGTTCAGCGAGGGTTCCGGCGCCTCGCTGAACGACCTCCTGCAGTCGATCTCCTGCCGGCGCCATTTTCCGTACGAAAACGATTCGCGGCGGGAAATCGCTCCCTGACCCCCGCTGGACCTCCAGGAACTTTTGGCCAGCTTGTGGGGGGCCTCCTGACCCCCACGAGACTTGCCAAAAGTCCAGCGGGGGTCCGGAAGGACCTCCTGCCGTCCAATCTTTTTCGTCTATGGCCGCCGCCATTTTTCGGCGCCATTTTGGAAAATGGCGCCGGCTGAAGACGACAAGATTCAGGAGCAGGAGCCCGTTCCGGACCGCTGCCGTTCCGGACCGCCGCTGGACCCGCAGGTTATTTAAGTTATTTGGGGGGGGGGTTCGGGAGGGTGGGGGATTTAATTTAAAGGGTCGGGGGTGGGTTTTAGGGGGTTTTAATGTGCCGGTTTTTCGATTTTTCGATTTTTAACGATTTTTAACGATTTTTCACGATATTTTACCCCCCCAAACGGCAACAATACGATTCCCTCCCCCTCCCAGCCGAAATCGATCGTTAAGACGATCGAGGACACGATTCACATCCCTACTAAGTAGTCAGACTTCCACTGTTTAAAGGAGGGCCAAATCGCTTATGCTTTCAGGAATTCCAATAAATCTCAAATTATTCCTGCAGGACCTGTTTTCTGGGACTGCAGGTCACGATCTGCCTTTAGTGAGGCCACCTCTGCTTCTAGGGCCTGCACTCGGTCCTCCACATTGGACACCTGTGTCTGTACCTCCTGCATTTGCTTGCCAGCGTTAGCGAGAAGAGAGAAAACCTTGTCGAACTTCTCAACAACTTTCTCAAATTTAGACTCCAACGCAGCCACAACAGCAGCCACTTCATCCGTGCCACGGGCCTCTGCTGCAACTGGAGACGGAGGCACACTGAGAGGATTCGCCATTTTAGATCCCACAGTCCTCAGCTTATCCTGCTCGCGTCGTCGTGTTTTAGAGGCCATAAACCAGCGCGGAAGGACCTAAAAAGACAGGAAACCAGTGAATGCCGGATAAACCCGTTTGAAGGTTCAGAAGAATCGCTGCACAGATCCACTGATAAAGTGAGAAATTGGGTGGTGGGGATCCGGAGCTAGGCAGGCATACGACCTACTTCACCATCAGGTCACGTGATCTCCAGGAAATGTTTTTTTTTTTTACTCAATGCACAAACAAGCTAAGGAATCTGTTGCCAGGGGATGCAGTCAGGGCAATTAACGTAGTGGGGTTCAAAAGAGAATTGGACAAGTTCCTGAAGGAAAAGTCCATAAACAGTCATTAGCCAGGTAGACTTGAGAAAGCCAGCGCTTATCCCTGGGAGTGAGATACAAGAAATAGATCAACTTTCGGGGATCTGCCAGGTACTTGTGACCCAGAATAGCTACTACCATGGACAGGATGCCGGGTTCCATGGACCTTGGTCTGATCCAGAATGGCACTTGTTATGTTTTTATGCATCATGCATTTATTGTGTTAATGACATGGGCTTGTCATTTACCTTAAAGTAAAATAAAATGTCCTTGTATAAATATAGAAAACTGAAGTAAAAATCTGCTGGAGAACATGTGCATTTCAGGACCATATTCTCTTCTTTCTCCCCTCTGGCCCTTCCTAACCCCTCCCATCCCATCCCCTCACCACCATCACCTGCTCTCATCATCACACAGCTGGCAGGCTGCAAGCAGCCAAGGGGCTCCGAGTAAATTTCAGGTCATCAAATATTGCAAGTACAGGAGGAGCAGGGAGGGGGACCAGAAAAAGTTTCCCACCACCCTGCAGAGTGCATGGCCGTCATGTAAGTGATAACTGAGCAAAGCATGTGTCCCAGCCTGCTGTCACCAGCGTCCAGGTCAGTAAAAGAGACTTTGGGACAATGATGGGAGAGGCCTACGTATTCCCAGGAGCGAGGTAAGTGCAAGGGTCATCAGGGCAGTGAAGGGAGAGCCCAGGAATTCCCAACATTTAGGTGAGTAAAGGGGACATTAGGACAGAGATGGAAGATCCCAGATATTCCCAGCAGTGAGGTCAGTACTGAGGACATTAGGACAGGGAGGGGAGATTCCAGGTGTTCCCAACGCTGGGATTAGTATAAGGGGGGTGGGGTGGGGAGGGCATTAGAGCAAAGATAAGCGATCCCAGGTGTTGCCAGCACTTGGGGCGGGTGGGGAAAAGGGACTTTAGAGAGGTATTTACACTGTCTTTCTCAGAATCACACTTCCGTACAGCAGACCTGTTCTTGAACCCTCGCCATGGCACCTGTCACCGGGAGGGGAATAGAAACGGATGTTACAGGAGCTGATCTTATCGGGCTGTCTGTGTGCAGTAATGATTATTAAGGCATGAGAACTGATTATTAATACCTCTTCCATTAGTCACCGAGGAGGTAATTATTCACTTTTCAGCACTTACTGCTGAGCACCTGTTACAGTGAAGGGAGATAGGATTGATCTGCAGCCCCTTGCTCTGTTTACTCATGATTCAGAGTCTGGGTTCAGATTTTTTTTTTTTTTTTAGTTGTTTGCAATTTGTTATCAAGTTGTTTCTAGCAAACTCCAAACAACTCCCATCACTCTCCCAATGCCCCTCCTCCGTCCTCCCCTCGCCCCCCTCCTCTTTAAAACCTCCTTGGCAGGAGTCCCCAGGATGGTCTGAAGCCAAAGCCACACTACCTGATAAAAGGGGAGGTAAGATTTCTGCTTTGTTAAGTTTCTGAGACTGCGCCGACAGCTGCGGCGCCTTAATGCAGCCGTGACAGGAAGAGATGGAACAAATGGAATAGCAGCTTTCCGTTCTCTTTCCACTCTTCTATAACCTCAGCCCTGAGGCATGAAATCTGCTGTCTTGAGAGAATTTGAAAGTGTAATTATGCTGATGGCAAAGCAAAGGATTTTTACATTTTATTTTTACAGTTTTTGCTAGATGAGGCAGCGATTCAGCCAAAATCTAGATTTGTCTAAATAGATAAGTTACCTAGAGGTATGGGCCAACTGGAATTTTCCTTCTGCTGCACAAATATTATTATTAGTCATTTTTATTTTACTGCAGCTTGGTTTATTCTGCATAAGTGGATTCATTCCATTGTTTCCCCGTCTTCCAATTTTCCTTGTTTCCATCCTTTGTCTTTACTCACATTTTGGATCCTCTCCTTCCACTCCCATCATCTAAAGTTGCCCACATATACCCTATTCTCCTACCCCATCACACTCCTGTTATATCTTGCTCACTGTTCAGTTGCCTCACAGACGTTTGATCTTCAGGTGTCCCTGTTGACCCTTCAAAGGTTCCTTAACTGCTCCCCTTCTCCCCTAGAATCCCAGCCCTGTTTTTCCCTTCTACTCCAAAATGGTTGTCCCTGCACTCTCCCCTATTACCTTCTCTTACACTTTGCCGCTACACTTCCTCTTACCCTCTTGAGCACCATAATACCCCTCTTACTGTTTATTTTCTCTCTTCTTTCTGTACCAACACTTTCCTCTAGACCAGGGGTGGGCAGTTCCGGTCCTCGAGGGCCACAAACCAGTCTGGTTTTCAGGATATCCCTAATGAATATGCATGAGAGAGATTTGCATGCACTCTGCCTCAGTTGCATGCAAATCTATATCATGCATATTCATTAGGATATCCTAAAACCTCGACAGGTTTGTGGCCCTCGAGGACTGGAATTGCCCACCCCTGCTCTAGACACTTGACTCTACATTACATTACATTGCTCCACTTCCCACTTTGCACAAAACACCCTAACCCATATTTCCCCTCTTCCCTACCATGTCCATCCCAGCTTCTTCTCATGTCAAACATTTGTCTACCCAAGGCAGTGCAATCGTATTTGACACCCTAGGTGACCCCCTCCTCCCCCCGAATTTATTTATTGGGGGAAGCTCCAGAACAGTGCTACCTCCTCCAATAGCAGTGGCTCCAAGAATGCGCTCCCTTTTTTAGCAATATTCTTTAGCACCCTTCTAGAACTCACACTGGTGGGATTTTCTGCCCTTCCAAATCTCGGCGCTCTATGCTATTGCCTAGTTTTCCTAATGTAAGCACTGGCCCCGTGTCTACCAAGTACAACATTTCAATTTCAGACATAATACACACATTGCAAACATGTTGTTTGCATCCAAAGAAATACCAAAACACAGGGATCAGATGTTTAATTTTATTTTAATACATATTTTTAAAACATTCTTTGCACTTTTCTGCAATTATGGGGTGGATAGGGTGCTGCTGCTGGTGTCTTGACTCAAGCTAATGATGATGAGGGCAGAAATGTCTCATGGTACCCCTCATAGGACATGTTAGGCCCCTATGGTGAAATGATTTTTATGTCTATTGAGATTTTTTTATTTTGCATTGAGCTCTTTTTGTTTCCCCAGTTAGACCTCCTTTCCCTTGCATGCCTTAAATTAACAGGCAAATGGCAGCCTGGCTCCTGATGTGCTTTTCCATTTATCGCAGTTAAAAATAAACAAGTTTCTCTGCCATTTACCTTAAAGTAAGTCTTGCAATGCTTAACTTCCCCGGTCTCCACAAGAAGATGCAATGTTATAGCATTCTGTATTCCTCTTGGTCAGGAAGCCACTGTCTTGGGCTATGATTGATTGTACAGTTACAGTACCAGCTCTAGTGGGGACTAGCCCAGAACTCACTAGAAATGTTCACTCTTGGCTGAGAGTGCAGAGTAACCAGATATATGCCAAAGTATTGTCCCAGCTCTACACATCCTTATGAGGACAACCTTGTCTAGAAAGTGTATAAATACAGGGTTTTTTTTTACTTATTGGCTGTTTGCAAATTACACATTTTTTTGTTCTGTTTACTCTTCTTTCTATTTGTTAATAAACTTTTTAGTTTGTTATATCTGTCTTGTGACTGATAATCCCAGCATTTTTTGTATTTGATCTTGTCTAAATAGGTATATTTCTAGGAACTATGTGATCTTTGGGTTGTGTCTGATCTCAAGTGTCCCTAGAAACCACCAGGGAATGGCTTGTAGGCAGGGTATTTACCTAAAGGCAAATGGGAACCCACCAGTGGGTGGGAGGTTGCCAGTATAGTGGCACATGCACAGATACAGGTGGGCCTAAACAGTGCTTGGCAAGACCCTCTGTGTGACACAAGGTTAACCCTGAGTGGGTGTTAGGGGTATTATTAAGCCATTACATAACAGTTCCTCTAACTTTCCTCCTCCTGATGTAGGAGATGATGTTTTAGGTTTGCATATATCAGAAGCAAGCTGGAGTCAACATCAGTACAATCACAGGCCAAAATAATCAGCCATAAGTGTATGCACATGCAGTAATGGACAAACCAAAATAGATGCACATGTGTGAAGTTACATTGGTATAAACTTGAAATTTAAAATCAGTGATAGATGGCTGGCTTGGTGGCAGTGCTTTGCACTGTACTGCCATATGAAACAACCTGAGTTGATTCTCAGTGTAATGTTTTGGCCAGCTGCAGGAATGCCCTGCAACCTGCCTGCACCTACCGCAAGCACTGCCGTGGCCACAGGATGCCACTGGGATCTCTTTGTGGCAGAGACACTGCCATTGTATGCAGGGCTAATTGTGCCATGCCCTTCCAAAGGCATATACGCACACACTTGTCCTGCATTACTAGTCCCCACTGCAGGAAAGTCCTGCCGGTGCTCCACTGATGATGTCAGCATGGTTTCAGCCCAGCTGCCACACCAGCCCAGCTGTATTCCAGCCCAACACCTCAGCAACAGGTCCTCCTGCCTTGCAATTTGTAACACTACCTTTCTGTGCCTTGCCTTTTTGTCCTGCCTAGCCTCTTTACCTTGTTGTCCTGCCTTGCTTGTTGCCCTGTCTAGCCTCGTTATCCTGCTGTCCTGCCTTGCCTCGCTATTTTCTTCCTATCTTGTCCTGCCTCTCTGTTGCCTTGTGTTGTCCACCCTGCCTTGCCTTGGTTCTTAGTGTCTTGTCTTGCCTTGATTCCTGGTTCTGACTTCTGCTATGGATACTGACTATTCTTTTGGATTGCTGCCTACCCTGATCCCTGCTTGGACATGGATACTGTTTGCTTGCTGCCTGCCCCGACTGTGGCTTGGACTTCAACCTGCCTTCTCACTGCCTGCCATGACCTAGGCCTAGAGCTGGATACCTTTGCTTGTCACCAGCCCTGACCACTGCCGCGACTTGATTTCATTAGACCGCTCCTTACAGGACTTTTGCCAAGCCCTCCCAGCCCCTGGAATCAGGGCTCAATCTGTGGGGAACGGAACTGGCATAGGTGAAGCTCTAGCTCCAGTCCCAGAGAGAGAGGGTCCACTTACTAGGCTGCATCAACCACGCTACAGCCCAAGGGCTCACATCCATGACACTCAGCTCAGGACTTCCTGGGTCAACTGAGGATGTGGGAATGCTGCGGGGGCATCATGCAATGGTGACCCCTAGTGGCTGGATTTAAGGCCTATGATTGCAGGGTTCCAGAAGGAGCTCTGATGCATGGCCCCAGACAAGGGCTGTTGCTGTTATGACTGAACTAAAATAAGATGGGAGGGAAAATATCTCTGGGTAGTTGTACGTGAAGTTTCATAATGTCAGGTCCCAGCTGTTGTTCCAATGGAGCTGGAAATCCAGAGGAGCAGATGGAAACTGCCAGGTCAAAAAATCCTTAACAACAGAGAAAAAGAGAATGCTAACATGGACAGGGGCACGTGCACAGCACCATGGCACACAATCCTTAGGCAAGGCAAGAATGTACGCATGAGTAACAGCCAACTCACATGAAAGCACATATACATAGACTTCCACTGACACACTCAACCATTTACTCACCACACTACTTATCGTATCCATGAAGAGGACCCAATTCATCTCTTGGTATGTTTTATTTTCATATTTTTCCTCTCTCAAATATAAAACCACATTTTAATCAAAACTTATATAGTCAACCCCCAACCAGCACCCAACCTTCCCTACATTACTTCTCTCCCCCTCCCCAACTCCTTTTCATTCTGTGAAAATGCTCTCCTTAGGTACTAACTCATACCCATTCAAGATATATATATTTATATTTTATTAATTAATTATTTATTTATTTATTTATTTATTTATTTATTTATTTATTTGTAGGCTTTTATATACAGAGGTTTAGCTAGATGCCTTCACTCCGGTTTACAGTTAGAACAACATATTACAGGTTGATATACAACTATAGAACAACAAATTATTAGTTAAGTATCATTAGGTAGAACAGTATAACAGAAAAAGTAATATGCATGGTCGAGTTATAACACCGGAAGCAAGATGTTTATCGCTGGCTTCATGAAGCTACGCATAGTAAATAACATAACATTAAAGTAAATAATTAACAAATATATATATATATATATATATATATATATATATATATATATATAAGCACAGACAAGTAAATAATTTAATGATAACTATAAGGTTAACTCTTTATTGACTAATTAAAATGATGGATATTTATGGTTAGTTATTTACTTTGCTATTTACTATGCGTAGCTTCATGAAGCCAGCGATAAACATCTTGCTTCCGGTGTTATAACTCGACCATGCATATTACTTTTTCTGTTATACTGTTCTACCTAATGATACTTAACTAATAATATATATATATATAAGCACAGTGGACATATATATATATATATATATATGTCCACTTTGAACTGTTAACCCTGGTAATACAGCAGTGGGATGCAGGTTTCCCCATAGACAATTGTTAAAATTCCAGCACACGCCGGCCAACAACAAATGATGGGAATCTGAGTGACTGCCATGAATATTTCATGCCAGCTGCTGCTGGTGTGTTTGGCAGACATACAGTGAGGAATTCCACGTCTCAGGTGGCAGCATGGGCCTCGCTGCGTAGCACGGAGCTGGAGGAGGGGGATCCTTAAGTGTCCCATGTGTTACTAAGCCAGTTCTATATATATTTGACTATAATTACAGTGAAATGGTTTCTGATTAAAGCCAGCATATAAACAGCTCATTGAAAACATTTTCTTGCCTTGGCTGCCTTGCAAGAGAGGGATCCTTCCTTCTCTGACCGTCACACTGACTCTCATTCTGGAAACAAGTCTGAGACGATGAGTACTCCTTAGCATCATGTATCGTAATGTCATTGACACAAAATTTAGGGTTGGAATGCAAAGAATTACCCTACCCCTGTTCTGCAATAATGCTTAATTACATCAGTGTTTATCTGTGTTTTTGCGTTCTTTTAATTTTCTCGGTTCATTTCTGACATCTTTGTATTTTCCTTAAAGGAACTGCATTTCTGTCATCACTTATTCTTAGGGCTTCTAATTATAGGTTTTAACCAATAAACCACGATCAAATACCCCCAGTGCAAGAAAACATCAGTTCCCCTAGTACTCGCTCACCCATTCTTTGCCTACCCTGGATCCTCTACTTTGGTTTTATGCCTTTTCCAAGCTAACAAGTTCTCAGCTGCACAAATGTATATATTTAATTTGACCAGAAGAGATACCCAAAAATAGAATGAGCGCTGCCAAAATAACTGTAAACACAGACTTTTAGTACCCTCAAAGAACCCCTAATTAGCTGGAAAATAGACACCTAAATTTACAATTTATAAACACTTAAAATCAGAAGTCCTACTTATTCTGTATGGCAAGGATCTGCCTTGTAAAAACTAAAAAATCTACAACTCTGCATCTATGAGCTAAAATTCTACATCTATGCTTTGGCTGCCTGCTAAAGCAAACATGTATGGCACGTGAAAGAAACCAGTAGGATTTTTTTCCTACACTAAGATTAGCATTTTTCACACAGACATCTGCATCTGTTAAAACAAAAATATTAACTGTGCAGAGGAAAGGAAAAAGCCTTAAATATCGCTCTTTAGACTCTAAAACAATATCTGTTGGTCCCCTTAAATGAAAAAACATCAGCCCCTCTTGGACTTTTAAAATTTGGTCTCTACTGCAAACAACAAGGGTTACTGCACATGCTCGATGATGATGTCATTTCCTGTGAAATCATTAAAATGGCTTCCTCTTCATGCCAGATGTTTTTAAAATGCTTTATTGTAGTGGAGACGTAAAAACAATGCCCAATGCCCATTGTTTTTACGTCTCCACTACAATAAAGCATTTTAAAGACATCTGGCATTTATCCCTTTGTTTTATCCTCAAGGCTTTTATAGATCACCTTCCTTATTGCTTCCTGGGTCTTTCCTCTTCATGCTCCACGGTAATGCCATCTCAGAAAACAAAGAGTCATTTACTGAGCATGCCCAGCAGCGATGTCATTTCCTGTGACATCATTATACATGGCTGCTTCTTCATGCTCTACACTGTTTACTGTGCATGATCGATGATACATGTTTGGTTGTGATGTTATTTCCTGGCCTCCATACAGCTAGTGCCATCTTGTTAAAATATATTTCCAGTTCTGGTATATATCATTGAAAAGGAACAGAAAGAAGACTTTCGATGATGCACTCAGCAGGAAGGCAGCCGCATGTTTTGGCTCCCACTGAATCTAAAAAAAAAAAGAGTATTAAATCTATTGATGCTGAAAAGAAATGTCCTTTGCTAAAGGCCCTCTTTATGGGCTGAAAAGACTGGTAAGCCAAAAAAGAAAGTCAAATCACAGGAAGCGTCTAAGAAGCACAATGAGGCCGATTTGGCCTCTGATGATGAGATGGGTGATGACTTGCCCAAGTTGGAGGAAAAACAGAATACTTGCATAAACTGATGGAGAAATTTACTGATGCGATTTCCCAAAAATTGGAGGCCCAACTAGGGATTATAGTAAAAATAAAGTGGTGCAGATTGCAGAGTCAGTGTGCGATAATACAGGATAAATTGAGGAGGCAGAAGGAAGAGTTGGCGATTTGGAGGAAATGGTGACTTGGCTCGCAGTGAAGGTGGATAAGATGGACTGTCAAACCAATGCCATATGGGAAAAAATTGATGATTATTTTAGGGAATTGAACTCACCGATGCAATATCAGAGTGATTGGACTGCCTGAGAAAACCAAGGGCAGGCATGCGGGGGGCTTTCTTTGCAAAATGGCTGCTGAACCTGTTGGCTCTTCATCCTGCTAAAGGAATGGTTAAAATTGACAGAGCTCAGCAGTCTCTTGCATCAGCTCCGGGCCCAACGCCTGCCCTAGGGTGGTAATTATCAAGCTACACAATTTTGAAGATAAATACGGGATCCTTAATGTTGCGCAGGAAGCTTGGGAACTGTGGTACAAAGAAAAGAAAATAATGATATTCCCTGACTTCTCCATAGACCTTCAGAAGAAGTGGCAAAGTTTTGAGGCAGTAAAAAGAGCTTCAAAAATTAAATGTCTGTTACGTGATGTTATATCCCGGAAGGCTGAGCATAGTAGTGAGGGGCAAGCCTATAATACTGGACAATCTTAAAGCAGCTGAAAAGCAACTGGAGAAATTGAGAAAGAAACATGCCGAGGAAGCTCAGAGCATGTAACAATGGCCATCTTTTCTTTTTTGGGCAGTGAGAGAGTGCTTTGGCAGGAAATGTGGTTGGCACTTGATTTCTTTTAACAGACGCGGAGGATGGACAGCATAAAGAGCTACAAATATTTTTGTTTATTATTTTTTTTGTATGGACCTCCTTGCTGCTTGGACCTCTTAAATTTTACCTGCCCTGTGGAAGTTGAGAAGAAATAGGGGGTGCCTGGAGAATGGCGGCCATGCATGCACATTACACCATGCTGTTGGGCCACCGAATCAGCGAGCACAGTATCATTGCTACAGCTGCAGTGTGTTGGTGCACTCGTCGCCATAGCAGAGACGCTCGGATGTTGTATTATAATGTGAATTTATTCTTTCTTGTTCCTACAAGCTGCGGGTGGGGAAGAACTGAACAGGAGAGCTGCCAGAATGTCTGGACAACATCTGGCTGGTGTGGTCATAACACTTGGAGGAGTGAGATTCGGACAGTACAAATGGTTGTCAAGTCTGGATTTAGACAGTGTCTGTTAAACAATGTGGAGGTCCTGTTTGCGAGAGTACAAGAGGTCCTGCAATTGTAATTGGGGTGATATAAGTAGAGGAATGAGGGGAAGGGGCGGAGTGAGGGAAGGTATTGGCTTGGGTTAGGGAAAGGCCTAGTCACCTGGTCTCAAGGTTTTTCCCACCAGGGAGTGCTAAGGTTTGTCCTAATTTGATGGCGGTTGGGAGAATGGGAGGGAAGTATGGTCTGCTGCTGTTTGTTTCAGGGGGGATGGGGAGATGGGGAGGGGGAAGAGATTGTGCTATGTTTAATGGTTTCATTGAGATATGTTAGGAAGGGAGAATATGGCATACTGTTAGAATGCACTTGACCGAGGGAGGTATGAATGACCGGCAATTGCAATTTTGTTATAGTTTGCTACACTGCAATAATGACACGACTAATAGGAACTTTGTAAATGGTATAATTTGTTTCTGGGGGCTCTGTTTGCTAAGCAGAGTTTTACGTAGAATTCCCTGGACCCAGATTGTGTATCTATTCTAAATCAACATGAGTACTAAAATCAAAATGTGTCCTTCCTTTAAATGTGAGGGGACTCTCCTCGCCAATTAAGTGGAAGTGTGTTCTCCAATTTGCTAATAGACAAAAGGCAGATATCCTGCTACTGCAGGAAATGCATTTCATGGTAGTAGAGCACAAAAAGATCAGAAAAGGGGTGGCTGGACAAGCCTATTACTCCACCTATAATACCAAAAGCCTAACCAGGATCAAAAGGAATTCTATAGTAAGTTAATGACTACTTTGGCAAACTGGGGATTCACGCAACCTATACATAGGTGGAGACTGAAATATATGTCCAGATCCCCAGGTTAATAAAACAGCTTCCTCCAGGTAGGAAACAGGTATGTCTAGGGCTCTGCAATATCTACTGGTAACTTTTAATCTCATTGATATTTGGAGACATTGTCATTCTGACGAAAGAGATTACACTTATTATTCACCTCAGCATACTATTTGTAGCAGGCTTGACAAATTTCTGTGTAGTCCCAATTTTGTGTCACACTCCTAGCAGTGCAATCCTGGTGAGTTCTTTTTCAGACCATTACGCAGTGGAAGTTGTTATCAATTTTGCTCATGCTAGGCCCAGGTGCTCCACTTGGAGGCTTAATATCTCGTAACGGGGGATAAACATTTTCTTGTCTTACTGACGGCCGCGGTGGAGGAGTTTAATACCTACAACCCTGGAACAGAACATAAGCCAATATTAAGATGGGAGGCGTTCAAGGCATTTCTCCATGCTAAAAACATTTCAAATGCTAGCTGCTAGCAGAAAGAGCGCAGGTGAAAAACTGATGGGCTCCTGTTAAAGATCCAAGAGTTGGAGATTAAACACAAAAAGAATTATTCTCAGTGTACATTAAATGAGCTAGAAGATCGCAGGAGAGCACTTAAATCATTTGAAATAGAAAAAGTTGGGAATGCTATGAAACATATTAAAGCAAAATTCTATGAGCACGAAGACAAGTCTGGCTCATATCTGACAAGAGTGGTTTGGAAACGGGCCAGCAGGGCAATAATTACAAAGGTGCGAAAACCCACGAGAAAAGCATTGCTAGATTTAAAGGAAATAGAGGAACAATTTCTCCATTATTATGCAGATTTGTACAGAGAGACTCCCTTGGTAGGCCTTGATGACATTCAAAGATTCCTCTCTACATTACATCTCTAAAACTCACTGAGGCACAGCAGCTCCAGCTGGAGTTGCCTATTACGTGTCTAGAAATTCAGAAGGCAGTGAAGGTGCTGCCGGGAGAGGGGAGGGGGGAAATGTCCAGGGCCTGATGGGTACCATATTGACTTTCACAAGAGATATCTTCCTGATTTGATCACCTTTTTAGTGAGCACATTTAACCAGACAGGGAATTCAGGAGGTCCCTTAGGGGATATGGCAGAAGTGTATATCTCTTTGATATTTAAAAAGGGGAAAGATCCCCTAAAGTGTGGATTATTTAGGCCAGTTTTCCTATTAAACTCAGATATAAAAATATTTTCCACAGTGATATAGCATAGACTAGAGCCCTTCCTCGTGGGGGCTAATATACCTGGATCAAAGTGGATTTGTAAAAGGGAGGGGATCCATAACTAACACTAGGCAGATATTTAATATTCTTCATTATGCATGGACTAAGGGTCTTTCAGGGTTGCTGGATTGCTCTCATTGGATGCAGAAAAGGCACTTGACAGGATGACGTGGTCATGCATGTTTGTGATCCTTCAAGAGGTCGGGCTCCCTGGCCAATATCAGGCTTGGGTGAGAGCAATGTTCAAGAAGCCATGAGCACACTTAGTATTGAACGGGTCTCCGATTTCGCCTTTTTTCATCCATCGTGGCATGAGACAAGACTGCCCACTGTAGCCATTATTATTTGATCTGGTGATATAACCTCTCGCGGTAGCCATACAAGTGAGTCCGGATATAAAGGGGATTAAGGTAGGGGGAAGAGAAGACAAGATATATGCTGATGATCTCCTGTTGTTTCTCACAGATCCGAATGTCTCAGGCCCCGCCTTTTTGGAGCTTGTTTCCAGGTTCAGGGCTCTGGCAAGGTATAAACTGAACCATGACAAATCAAAAATTCTTACGCTGGAGCATAGACCAGGGTGCCCAACTGTCTATCTGGCAAACCAGTGGTGACTGAGGGATTAAATATCTTGGTGTATTTGTGCCTAGAGATTTTAAGGATCTCTATGCCAAAAATTATTTGCCTGTGTTAGCAAATATTAAACAACATTTTAAAGACTGGGAAGATATCCTGGTATCATGGGCAGGCCGAATCAATTTGGTCAAAATGACTATACTTCCAAAATTATTATATCTCTTCCAACATATCCCGTACACTCTTCTGGCGTAAGTGTTTAGCCTTGCATAGCCAAGTGAGTAGATTTATATGGAACTACAAATCTGCAAGAATAAAGTTCCTTTGGCTACCTAAAACACAAGAGGGAATGGCACTGCCTAATTTTAGAACTTATTACTGGGCAGTGCGATTGATGGGTCTTAAGCAGTGGCTCACAAATAAGGGCCCAGGATGGTTGGCCTTAGAGCAAGCACGTGAGGTTACTTTAGCTGTACTTCCATTTTTGCTAGCTTTCTCCCCCCTCAGCGGATGCATCTGCAGGAGAAGCCCCATTATCACCACACATACTATAAAGATTTGGAGACAGGTGACAAAGTATACGGTACTGGAGATGAGCAGCTTCTGCCCATAAATCCTATATACAGGAACCCTAATATTTCGAGTTGTACCTTCTTTCCTATCTTTAGGGGTCGGAGGGACAATGGGTTAGTTTTTGTGTTGCGGTTCAATGCTGGGGAAGGATGATGGACACCACCTTCAGAGTGGCACAGGACGGCATGATGGCTAGGGCTAGATTTGGGCAGTCCAGTGAGGCTGGAGCAAGAGACAAAGTGCAGGCAGGGCTGGAACTCCAGAGAGAGCGCAAGATGGGCTGGAACTCAGGAACAGACTGGAGCTGCGTGGAGGTAAGAGTGAACTGAAACACAGGAACAGAGTGCAGGAGAGCAGGGAACTCTGGAACAGTGGAACAGAGACTAGGGCACAGACAGACTAAGACAGGACAGGACTGGACAGGGCAAGAACAAAACAAAACATGGAACGGGAAAGCCCCGAGGGGCAAGACAGAAATAGATCTAGAGTCTAAAAGGAAAGCTTCAGGGCTAGGCTGGGCCTGGTAGGCCAGTAGTCAGGGAGGCAGAGAGAGGCCTAGAGTCTGAAAGAGACCTAGGGAGGCCTCAAGGCTAGGCCAGTGGTCAGGAAGCCAGAGAGAGGCCTAGAGTTTGGAAGAGACTTAGGGAGGTCTCAAGGCTAGGCCAGAGGTCAGGAATGGCCCAAACAAGGAAGAGTCCAGAGGCCACAAGTAAAAGACAAGAAAGGCTGAGGAAAGGGGGCCCAAAGGCCACAAGACAAAACTAGACAAAACAGAAATCAGAAGGCCCGGGAGCCACAAGGTAAAGTAAGGAAAGGCCTGGAAAGATCGCAAGACAAAAGTGACTAGAGCAAGGAGTTGAAAAGAACTCAATGCCAAAGCACTGAGCAGTGGCTAGACAGGGTTAAATAGGACTAGGGTGTGGGCATGTTGCAGGCAGGCAAGAGAAGTTTGGCCATCCAGAGGAGTGAGCTCGTGGAGGTCCCCTGATGGCATAGAGACTGTGGGACTGACTGAGGCAAGAAACCAGGGATGTGCTGGAGAGTACAGTACAGGGCCAGGGTCACCGGAGTCATCTAGTGGAGGGGAGGCCACATAGCAGCCAGAAGCATAACATTTTGTAGACTAGCTGTGGGATGAGGATGGGTTTTTAACTCCTAAGGACCTAGTAGAGGATTTTGGTGGATGAATCAGCAGCTTATTACCTGCAGATCAGGTGAGCTTTGGGCAACAAATTAGATTTGCAAGCCCCCCTGCATCAGCTTAATAGAATGGAACATTATATGTATGCTCTGAATGCCAGGTCCAAAAGGATAACGCATATATATTGGGGCATTCTATTACACAAACTTGGGACAGAAACCCCTATCATTATCATTGACAAATGGAATGTGGACCTAGGCATAGCTCTGGATGCAAAGAAATGGAAAGGAGTCTAGGCAGCAGCTCATCGGATATCTATGTGTTGTAGAAGGACTGAGCTGGTTATTAGACTTCTCTACCTGTATACTACACAAGGATGTTCCCTACCTACGATATGAGCTGTTGGAGGGGTTGTGGAGAGCAGGGTACATATATTCATATATGGTGATACTGTCTGGGATATCCTGGTTTTGGAGAGAGGGTGGACAGGAAATGTCTAACATTTTAAGTATCCCAGTCAGTATACAGCCGGCTCTAGGTTTGTTGGGCATCTGGCAGGGGTTGCTTATCACGGTGGCACTTAGACCACTGGCAGGTCTAAGTGCCAGATTTACCAAACCTAAGTACATGCCTCGTAGGAGTCCAGTTTCTGTATATTTAGTCAATGTACAATTATCTGCATTGTGCTGTTTGTTGGGATTGTATAGATGATTGAAAGATGTGGGTGCATATAAATATGTCACTTTCATTGTATGCCTGAAAATTGATAAATAAAGAGAGAAAAAAAGGGACAGAAGGGATGTTTTTTGGGAGCGACTATGACATTTGGGGGCATGGTTATGACAACTTCCTTTGATGTCTTCAAAATGATGACTGGGGTGGGGGCTAAGATGGGACAAGGGTTTTGACCAAATGTAAATGCTGATTAGCTGAGCCAACCTGTCAAAACAAGTTTGACAAAAGTTACCCCCTTATACTACTCTTGTGTATTGAACTTATTGTTTGATTTTTTTATTATTCTCAGGGTGAATATTTACGATGGTGCCATTCACATCTTTTATCCTCTTTTTTTTGGGCTGCCTGATTGGTTTACCATTGGTAGAAGGTGAGTGATTATCCATTTCCCTCTGACTCTCCTCTTACAGTTATGAACAGAAAAATAGATAAATGAGACAGATTGTGAAAGAATGAGACACAGAATGGAGAAATTAGAAAGAAGAAGATGAACTGAAGAGCAGAATGGATCAGAAATCAGAGGGAGTAAGTGAGAGAGAGAGAAAAAGACAACATAACAGGTATTAAAGTGTGTCAGGGATTGCAGAGGAAAGGATTAAGAGCAAAAGGCACAGTGAAGGAAATATGACTAAAAGAGGCAGCAGGGGAAGGAAAGAAGCATGAATGTGGCATTACAGGAGGGATCGGGATTAAAGGAGAGAAGGGAAGCATTGGAGTAGATTAGTGCCGGTTCACTATGTTGGATCCCATTTTTTTAAGATGGGATTGTACATCTCTTCTTCCCCCCATCTCACCCCCCACATATAAACATTGGAAAGAGCAATTTTTAAAGGTATACACCCAGGCAAAATGGCCTGCATGAAGGCTACTCTCCTCAGAGCCGGCTACAAGTGCATAGTACGTGTGCTGGTGGACGTGGGTAGGAAAACGCGATGCGTGCATTCCATTGCTAAATGTATGCACGCTATTTTGTCCCCCCCCCCCCGCCTCTGCTGTTATTTATTTCTTTATCTATTTATTTGTCTATTTATGATCCACTGATCTGCCGTTTTACCCAGGGGCTTTGCACCAGTTCTCAAAGGGGAAGTACATGTGTCTTTTCCCTATGGAAGTTGCCCCAGGAAAAAAGCCCCTGCAGAAATCTGCCCCTGCCTTTTCCTCGAGTACTTTTGAAAATGTAATTGGTGCGTGTTATTTCCTTCCCCCCGAATCTAATCGCGCTCTTGGGAATGCCTACTTCATATCTGGCTAACAGCATGCACGTTGCTGATCCCTGCACTTACTTTCACCCTGGTAAGGGAGGGGCAATTTTCGGACAGTCGGGATTCCTGGGCGACGAGAAATGTACTCACGTGAATGTCTGCTGAACATTGCCCTTTTGCTATGTGTACTTTGCATTTGCTAAATTTCGAAGAGAGACCACCCGGGTAGTTTCTCTTTGAAAATGTAAAGCAGGCATGCTAATACCATCCACGTAACTTGCAAATCGCCCCCAAAATATACAAGCTTCTGCTCCTCAGAAATAGGGGGTGTACCCGGACCCTGATTCTACCCCCTGCCTTCTGCTGCAGCAACGTCCCTCACATAAACCTAAGGCGGTGGCTGTGTCGGAGTAAAATATACATGTTTGGTTTTTATCCTTTGCATGATGAAGACATTTGGTCAGGCCTCCAAAGACCCTGCTAATGACGCTGCTGCTGCTGTTTCTTCTGTTGAAAGATATTTTGCCTCTGGCATAGTGAAGGACTAATGTAACAAAATCGCAGCATTTCAGACAGCTCCTCTGAGTGCTGGCGGAGTAGAAGAGTTACCATCTGGAGAGCGTTGTACAAGATTTCTCTCTGGTACTCAGAATGCCCACCAAGCTCTGATGATTTTGGGTTAATATGTAGCACTGATCGTCACATGTGCCTCCTACCCCCATATATGTAGAATAGTTTCTTCTGTTTATCTAAGGTCCGCCAGGCCATCTCCTGGGCACCCGCGGGGGATCATTTGTGAAGGAATACCTGAAATGCAGTGGCAATGAGCTTCCACTGTCAGTGAGGCTGTGGCGGGTGATGGACATAAACGAGGCTGCACGTGCCGCTCATGTCTCTGCTGCTGCTGCTGAGGACATGGCCATCCTCCTGATGGCCCGGCCAGCTCCTCCTGTCCTGCAACCTTTGTCTTGGCTTGCAAGGCTGATGCGGCTTGCCAGCTGTTGTTCAGTTCCTGCATCGGTTGGGCTCTGCGACTGTTTCTCGGGAGTTGCTGATTTATCAAATCTTTTACGACAGATACAGAATGGAAGAAACCCTTTGATAAATCATAGAAATAGAGAACAGGATAGCAGATAAGGACCAAAAAGCCCACCTGGTTTGCTTATTTTCCTTTCTGTTGCAATAACAAAAACCCTACTTGATCCCAGGCTGTCCATTCACTTCTTTGTACCTCACGACCCTCTGTGCTCATTCACATGGCTACAGATACAGCGTTTTTCTAACTCTCCCCTGGATTAACCATTAGGCACTGCCTAGTCCTCTGATCTTCTTTCAGCCTAACCAGCTCTGTAAGCACTTAAACACAGAATAAGATGTCAGATAAGGACCGTAAGGTCCAACTAGTCTACCCAGTTTACTTCTTGGTTGTTGCAACGCTCAGCACAGTTGCAAAGAAGTCTAAAGGAAAAGCCAGAGGTCATCTGGGACTTTATGGCACTGCAGCAGGAATGAGATTTGACGGACTAGATGTGCCTTAGTGTCCTTTTGTGCCCTCCTATTCCGTTTCCACAACTAAATGGACAGGGTTGCGAGAAGACCAGAGGTCCAGCGAGTCGGATTGACCAAGCGCTCTCGTTGCATGGTAATCAATCAAACTTCAGTCAGAACTGACCATTCCCAAGGATGGGTGTGGGGGAAGGGTCCCAGTTTCAGTTTTCATGTCATTGCAGGGAAAGTTTTTAACAGCCTGCCTCAATGCAGAGTCCGCTGGTGCAAACTGTGCAGATGCACTTTCCCGCAGATACAAAAGGGCCGGCAGATTTTGCGCCTGCTTCTTCCGCAGGGCAGATTTATGTTGGAAAGCAGCATGCATAGATAAAAAAACCCAATATTCCTGCCATTATTTTCTAAACACACCCGTGGGATCGACTCCCTCACTCTGGCTAAAGGCATGCATGCCATGGAACCCCCACCACAAATTTAGCTGTCACGAAAAGTCGCCATTTAAGTGGGTTGGTTTTGAAAATTGGGATATCAAATATTAAGAAAAACAGGATCGGGCTCACATTCTACAAGACATGGAGTTAGATTGTTATCTCCTTCTCTTCTAGGATGTGAAGCCAATCCTGTTTTTTTTTTTTATTTGCCATTCCAGTATAGTCCAGTCCTCGATTTCCTGCAGATTGCCTTGGGATGGGAGTTATTGCAATAAGGGATGGTGCTCTGGAAGGCCAGAGAGGAAGCAAGTGCATCAGTGAACACTAAAACACTGTCTTCTGCTCACTCATGCAGGCACATCGGTCAGGTCCAGCTGTCCTCCAGGCTGGTTCTTCTACAGGTCTCACTGCTACGGATACATCAGGCAGAAAAAACCCTGGGCAGAAGCAGAGGTGAGTGATACAGGAGAAAAGGCAAAGATTAAAATCAGAGAGGAGGTTGCAAAACCAGATCCCACTCTCCATGACCAGCGAGGTGGAACTCTGTCTTTGCTTTCCTTAACCTGGAGTTAATCATTTACCTCTGACTCCCAGCCTCTCTATGCCCTGCTGCCTTCTGCTGCTAAGATGGACTCTGAGCGCCCGGGCTATAAAGCAGCCCACAGTTATCCTGTCCAAGTCATTTATGTGCAGATCATTCACATCTGCAAATATGCAGACTACGGATACACACAAACTATAGGAATGCAGATTGTACCTATATGCATGAAAATTAATGAGCCAGATTAAAGAACTAGGGAAACAAAATCAAATCACCAGAAAACCCACAAAATTAAAAATGGCCAATTTTTAAAGGGTTTTTGACTCCTATCTTTTGGGGTTAGGCATCTAAATTGACCTTTTTGAAAATTTACTAGTTTCATTAGGATCCTAAATTTAGAGGCCTAAAAAGTGGGTGCCCAATATTCAAACTTATCTGTCTATGTAAGTTAGACAGATAAGACTTATCCCACTAACTTACATGAGATAGTCAGCATCACGGCTATGCTGCTGAATCTCCCTGTATTCGGCACTTCTTAGCCAGATAAGTTTTCTTCGGTTAAGTTAGACCTGCTGTATGGCAGATCTAACTTATCCGGTTAACTTAACCCGAGAAGTCCAAATATTGGCACTTATCTGGTCAAGTTAACCAGATAAGCAGCACCACCTGATCTGCCCACTGCCCACTCTTAACTTATCCAGCTAACTACTTAGCCAGATAAGTGGCTTATCTGGCCAAGTGTCTGCTGCTAGGCGTAGCATAGCCGGATATTCAGCAAGTGCCTCTTAGCTGGATAAGTCGCTACTTATCTGACTGAGTAGCATTCAGTGACTTTTGAATATCAGGAGTAGAGTTAGGGTGGGGAAACAAAGGGCCGGATTTTAAAAGCCCTGAGCGCGTATGGCCGGCGCCATTTTGCAATATGGCCATATGGCAATATTGCCGTATTGCAAATGGCCGGCGCCATTTTTCATTACGGCAACACGATTCGAGTGTAGGAGGTCGTTCCCGGACCCCCGCTGGACTTTTGGCAAGTCTTGTGGGGGTCAGAAGGCCCCCCCAAGCTGGCCAAAAGTCCCTGGGGGTCCAGGGGGGGTCCGGGAGCGATCTCCTACGCTGGTGACGTCGGGGGACAGGAACCAAAATGGCGCCGGCGCTACCTTTGCCCTGTCATATGACAGGGCAAAGGTAGCGCCGGCGCCATTTCTATCAACGCACCCATGGCCCGAGAGTGGAAGATCACAACGGGACCCCCCCATTGGACCCCAGGTAATTTAAGACATTTTGGGGAGGTTCGGGAGGGTGGGGGATTTATTTTAAAGGGTCGGGGTGGGTTTTAGGGATGTTTTAGTGTGCCGGTTTTCCCGCCCTCCCCCGATTTACGATTTACACGATATTTAAAAAAACAAAACTGCAACGATCCGATTCCCTCCCCCCACCAGCCGAAATCGATCGTTAAGACGATCGATCACACGATTCACATCTCTAGTAGATGCCACTGTTATGGCTTGCTTTTAAGAACTATAAGTGATCTTGGCTTTCTCTAACAAGGAGAGGGCTACAGCTCTCATAATATAGGAGAATACACACATCTTCTAAAGAAGGAAGTTCTCTCCAACGGAACTGATCTAGGAGAACCAGAGTCTGCCCCAGGAGAAGGTCCAGTTCACTATAGTGGGGTGCTGCAGTGAGAGTCAGACTGGATTATAGCAAAGCTGATAACCGAACCCACTGAGAAAGTTAAAAGAAAAGAAAGGGGTGACAAACAGCAGAGCTGCTGCTAAAGTGAAAGGAGCCATTTTATTATTTTTCTTATGTGGAAAGTCATCCCTCTGCACCAGTGTGCGAATATAAGCAGAGTACACAGAAGTACAGATAACAGTGCTTTAATACTTATAACATCCCCAATATTACGATACTTGGTGGCACCTTCTCAAATGACATATATAAATATACAGCCACTGGTGATGTCTACCTATTGATGAGCTCCTGAACCTTTATTCAGTGCACTGTGGTAACAGTGTGAGAGGAGAGTGAAAGAAAGTGTGAAAATAATCCTCACCATGCACGAGCGAGCATCTGAATTTAATTCCTCTGTGCTAGCTAGAATAAGGATATTTAATTATCTTTTGTTTTCCACAATCAGCTAGCCCAGTTCCTGTTAGTTACCACGAATAAACACTGAGGGAGCACTCCTAGTACACACCGGAAGATAAATGCGGTTAGTGTAGTGGAGGAACACGATATTTTGTTATTTCAAGAGTATATATAGGTTTCTGACTGCTCCAGAGACAAAAGTACCCAATTCAGCATGAGGATCACCGTTGGGGAGCCACATCCAGGACCCTCTGGCACTCAATCCACGCCCACGAGCAGCGTTGCAGCAAACACAAACAACAAGGTGTCTTAAAATTGGTCTGCCATTTTATATATTGCTCCCTTATCTAGCTCAAAGAATATTGAATCAGTTTTTTTCTAAAATTGGGTAGATTGTGCGGGATCGGTATTGTGGTCTTCTCTGCCAAATTTCAGGGGAGGGGAAAGGAAATTCCTGAAAGTTGTATATAAAGCCTGGCAGTGGTATTACTCCATCATAACACTGTTTCCTCCCTCTTATAGCCACGACCCCTCTGACTTCACTGTTGTGTTCAATGTGCAAGTTACAATGCGTTGCTACAGGAGTCTCCCAAATGTTGTTTAGAAATAAAATAGCTGCCAAAGTTTGCTTGTTGTTTGTTCCACTATCAGGTAAGGGTAGTGCAGAATTCTAGTCACGTCTGTGTCTGTGATCTCTGTGGCCCCAGGAGCTCATATCCAACATCAACTTTCAGTTAATTCTGAGGTTGAGTCAGCAGCCTGCTAAGAAGCCAGTGTCAGTGTGAGCGCCAGAGTGCAAAAATAACAGAAAATTCTGGAAACAGGAAGTGAAATGCGCCATGTCAGAACAGAGGAGCCCATGAATCTGGGTTTTCTTTCTTTAATCCTGCAGTTTGAGTGCCACAGTTATGGGCACGGAGCCCATCTCACCTCCATCCTTGACGATGCAGAGGCCAGCATCGTTGCCAGCAGTATCTCTGCTTACCAGACGAAGATCGGTGTTTGGGTGGGACTCCACGACCCTGAGAAGGTGAGGCCGGACTTTGACCTGTAGCTGTTTGTAATACTGTCCCCATGCTCCAGTAAAGCCTGGTCTTTGCCCGTGCTCGGAACGTGAATGTTGACTCCACCTGTAGATAATCTGGCTTTCCCCAAAGTCTTCGTCACGATCACTTCTGCCAGACATCACTGGTCAAAACGTCCCGCATACTCGTGGTCCAGTCACTGAATGCAGGGGGCTGCCACGGTACAGTCAGCTGCCACCAAGAGATGGCTGATAAATCTTTTATTTAGTGACTGTAGATATTTAACTGGCAAACTCAACAGAAAAATCCCAGGTACTTCAGCACCTCATACTGATATAAGATCTTCACTACTGCTTCTCCAATGTCCAGGAGGAGTATTAGGTTAAATTATTTGCAATCTGGGTTGGGTGAGATATCAATGGAAAATAATTTTCCTTCAATTTGTACGTTTCTTTGCAGTTTATGAACGGCTAAATATGCAGTGTATTTACAGTATTTATTTAGTACTTGATTGATATTCCGCCTTTCATGACATTTCTAAAGCAGATTACATTCAGGTGTTTCCCTGTTCCCAGAGGGTTCACAAGCTCAGTGGTTTGGTATCACCTGGAAAAACAATAATAATGCTTCGAATTTCTACCTTCAGATCAAAGTGCCAAGCCCTTCCCAATGTTTACTTAGTGACCATCTGCCAGAGTTCTGATGCCAAGCTAACTTTGTCACAGACACACGTTCTACCATTGCCATTGGGTGCACATTATGCCGATATCCATCTCTTCATGCCAGGGTCGAATTTAGGGCCAGGCAAGGGCTCGGGGAGCCAAATTCGGAAGGGCCCCACAAACTGAGACACTCCTCCCGCTGTTCTTTGATTTCTAGGTGCAAAAGCCCCCTTTCTCCTAATCCTCTTCCTATGGGCAGTCAAGCCCTTGGCATTAGGGCTCTTTACCAATTCCATTTGTGATTAATGACTTTTTTAAATTTCCAGTTTATTTGCTTTAAAGAACTTTCATTTTATTTGTTTGAAAAAAATTAAATAAAAAAAAAATATACCACTTATTTATGTTGTTTAGAGTTTTTCAGGGTGAATGATTGATAAGACCGGGTGGTCCGTATGCTCCAGGGCACACCGTCAGGCTTGCTGACACCCCTAGCTCTTCACCATTGATACACATTGAATTTTGTTTGCAGAGCCTAATATTTATTATTTGATTTTTTTTTGTCCTTTTTTTTTTTTTTGCTTGATTTGCTTATCATTTATGGGACTATATTTGTCTTTTTGTTGAGTTGTAATTATTCCTCTTCCTATGGGCACCATACTCTGAAATTCGGCCCTATTTAATGCACCGTGATGTAACCCCTGACTCCCGACTTCTGCGGAATCTCAGAGTCTGCGCCCACGGCACTGGAGGCAGGTCCCGTCACTCATCCTGATTTGAAGCATATGAAATGATTTATTATTGACATGACAGTGTTTGTTTCTTTTTACAGGGTCAGCAAACTTATTTGACAGTTAGTGACCCTATTCCACATTCTTGATAAAATAATTCAATACCAGCAAGCCCTGAAACTTATTCCACTTGGTTGCTTCCCGTTCAGCCCGTTCCTTGCCCATTAGCATATGGCATCTCTAAACCCCATCTTATCTACATTGAAAATCAGTTCTACCTGGGTATCTCTTGCTGTCTGTGCCCATTGTGTACATTGACCAGGGTGTCTCTCCCTGTCTCTGCAGAATCAGCGATGGAAATGGAATGACGGATCCTTATATAACTATAAAGCCTGGAAGAAAAGGGAATCCATAAATTCCGAAAAGGGAGGACACTGCGTGGTGCTTACAAGTGGATCTGGTGAGCATGGAACAGGTTTCGGTAGCGTTATAATGTTAAAGCACGAGCAAAGAGAAAATGCACACACAAAAAAAAAAAAATGGTGGACCTCACTGAGCCAGCAACACCAAGTCCGAAACAAAACAGTGGACCCCTCTCTATAGAGCTGGATCAGAGTCCCGGCTATACAGCTGGAAGAGAATTGTATTTGGTTCCTGCCCTCCGTGGGGAACGGGGAGTTTCCTCTCTACGACCAGAAGAATATAGTAGTGATGTGACCAGAACTGTGGGGGAGAAAGCACCAAGGCTAGCACGGCTGGGCACTGTGGGCTGCCCCCACCACTTTCCCCCATCCTATATGCGTCTTCATGGCAGTAGCTACAGACCCCTTTAATTTCTGGCAACATTCTGTATCTCCTGTCTCTTTGCCATCTCCCTGCTCTGTCTCTGCTGCTTCTCACTCTCCCTCTGTGCTTAAGGCAACTACTATACACAAAGGTTAAATTGCTCTTCTGCAGCCTGAGAGATTATGTAAATAGGCTTCCACCAGTCCAGGCATTCCTGAGTTTTGAAGGAGTTATAAATAATTAATATCTGCCAAAAGCAGACAAAGACTTTGATAGGCTCAAACTTTTACATGTCTAGCGGAAGGGCAGTGGTATGTCCCATTCAGGTTCGCCTCCTTAAAGGCGCAGAGGATCATGGACTGGCAGTGATTCCAAGGCCTCCGGTCCTGCTAACTCTTGCATCTTTAAGGGGCTGACTCAGATGAGACACGGCCCTGCTGCTAAGGGTGGGGGGCCTGAGCCAAAAGTGAGGAGACACTAGCCTCCGAGGCCCAGCTACGACTATACCTCAGGAATAGGATATCCAAATTCTGCCCGCCGTGTGGAACCAGAACCATCTCCCTCCCATCACCTCATACAACTGCAGTTAGAGTGGAACTGGTAGCCCTTCTCCCCGCAAATACAGCCACAAGAATATAATATCTGGTCCTAACCCTCAGGTGGACCAGGGAGAACACCTCTAAACAGTTGGAAGACTGCAGGATGAACTCTAAAATATGTAAATTTGTTTCTATCATTCTTGCTTTTTAGGTTTTAAGAAGTGGAAGGGCTCTGCCTGTGATGCTGGAAAACATTTCCTTTGTAAATATAAACCCTGAAATAGAATGGATCAACTGAAAAGACAGATTGTCATATGTAACCTTACTATCTCTGCAGATGCAGTACTGCAATTTACAAGTGCATTAAAATGTATCCTTCCTAGCCAGAATTACCTACAGCCTGTGTCTCCTTTTATCCCTCAGTCCTAGGGTTATATTCTGTGTCTCTTTTACCCTCAGTCCCTGCGTTCCAGCCTATGTCTCCTTTTATGCCTTAATACCAGGATTACAGTCTGTGTCTCCTTTTATCCCTTAATCCCAAGGTTACAGTCTGTGTCTCCTTTACCCTTAGTCTCAGGGTTACAGCCTGTGTCTCCTTTTATCCCTTAATCCCAGGGTTACAGCCTGTGTCTCCTTTACCCTTAGTCCCAGGGTTACAGCCTGTGTCTCCTTTTATCCCTTAATCCCAGGGTTACAGCCTGTGTCTCCTTTACCCTTAGTCCCAGGGTTACAGCCTGTGTCTCCTTTACCCTTAGTCCCAGGGTTACAGCCTGTGTCTACTTTTATCCCTTAATCCCAGGGTTACAGCCTGTGTCTCCTTTACCCTTAGTCCCAGGGTTACAGCCTGTGTCTCCTTTTATCCCTTAATCCCAGGGTTACAGCCTGTGTCTCCCTTTACCCTCAGTCCCAGGGTTACAGCCTGTGTCTCCCTTTACCCTCAGTCCCAGGGTTACAGCCTGTGTCTCCTTTACCCTCAGTCCCAGGGTTACAGCCTGTGTCTCCTTTACCCTCAGTCCCAGGGTTACAGCCTGTGTCTCCTTTACCCTCAGTCCCAGGGTTACAACCTGTGTCTCCTTTACCCTTAGTCCCAGGGTTACAGCCTGTGTCTCCTTTACCCTTAGACCCAGGGTTACAGCCTGTGTCTCCCTTTACCCTCAGTCCCAGGGTTACAGCCTGTGTCTCCTTTACCTTTAGTCCCAGGGTTACAGCCTGTGTCTCCTTTACCCTCAGTTCCAGGGGTATAGCCTGTGTCTCCTTTACCTTTAGTCCCAGGGTTACAGCCTGTGTCTCCTATACCTTTAGTCCCAGGGTTACAGCCTGTGTCTCCTTTACCTTTAGTCCCAGGGTTACAGCCTGTGTCTCCTTTACCCTCAGTCCCAGGGTTACAGCCTGTGTCTCCTTTACCCTCAGTCCCAGGGTTACAGCCTGTGTCTCCCTTTACCCTCAGTCCCAGGGTTACAGCCTGTGTCTCCCTTTACCCTTAGTCCCAGGGTTACAGCCTGTGTCTCCCTTTACCCTTAGTCCCAGGGTTACAGCCTGTGTCTCCCTTTACCCTTAGTCCCAGGGTTACAGCCTGTGTCTCCTTTACCCTCAGTCCCAGGGTTACAGCCTGTGTCTCCTTTACCCTCAGTCCCAGGGTTACAACCTGTGTCTCCTTTACCCTTAGTCCCAGGGTTACAGCCTGTGTCTCCTTTACCCTTAGTCCCAGGGTTACAGCCTGTGTCTCCTTTACCCTTAGACCCAGGGTTACAGCCTGTGTCTCCCTTTACCCTCAGTCCCAGGGTTACAGCCTGTGTCTCCTTTACCCTCAGTCCCAGGGTTACAGCCTGTGTCTCCCTTTACCCTCAGTCCCAGGGTTACAGCCTGTGTCTCCTTTACTCTCAGTCCCAGGGTTACAGCCTGTGTCTCCCTTTACCCTCAGTCCCAGGGTTACAGCCTGTGTCTCCTTTACCCTCAGTCCCAGGGTTACAGCCTGTGTCTCCTTTACCTTTAGTCCCAGGGTTACAGCCTGTGTCTCCTTTACCCTCAGTCCCAGGGTTACAGCCTGTGTCTCCTTTACCCTCAGTCCCAGGGTTACAGCCTGTGTCTCCCTTTACCCTCAGTCCCAGGGTTACAGCCTGTGTCTCCTTTACCTTTAGTCCCAGGGTTACAGCCTGTGTCTCCTTTACCCTCAGTCCCAGGGTTACAGCCTGTGTCTCCCTTTACCCTCAGTCCCAGGGTTACAGCCTGTGTCTCCTTTACCCTCAGTCCCAGGGTTACAGCCTGTGTCTCCTTTACCTTTAGTCCCAGGGTTACAGCCTGTGTCTCCTTTACCTTTAGTCCCAGGGTTACAGTCTGTGTCTCCTTTACCCTCAGTCCCAGGGTTACAACCTGTGTCTCCTTTACCCTCAGTCCCAGGGTTACAGCCTGTGTCTCCCTTTACCCTCAGTCCCAGGGTTACAGCCTGTGTCTCCTTTACCCTCAGTCCCAGGGTTACAGCCTGTGTCTCCTTTACCCTTAGTCCCAGGGTTACAGCCTGTGTCTCCCTTTACCCTCAGTCCCAGGGTTACAGCCTGTGTCTCCCTTTACCCTCAGTCCCAGGGTTACAGCCTGTGTCTCCTTTACCCTCAGTCCCAGGGTTACAGCCTGTGTCTCCCTTTACCCTCAGTCCCAGGGTTACAGCCTGTGTCTCCTTTACCCTCAGTCCCAGGGTTACAGCCTGTGTCTCCCTTTACCCTCAGTCCCAGGGTTACAGCCTTTGACTCCTTTACCCTCAGTCCCAGGGTTACAGCCTGTGTCTTATAACAAAAATGCATTGCCATGGGCCCAATTATTTGAGATGAGGGTGATGAGGTGGGAGAAGGATAGCCTGTTCACCATTTCTTAGTTTCCAGTTAGTTCAGCAGGAGTCGGATCTTTTTACTAATTTAGGACTGTTGTTTTTGACTCTGGTGTTTTGGCTTTAAAGGCAAGATTAAGCTTTAGTGGGAGGACTTTCACTGCAGGAGCTGTGAGTCTGGGGCCCTGCTGCTTTCAAAGAGGTTTAATGGGATCAAGTACTCAAGCCAGCACCAAATTCTGAATGAAATATTCACAGAGCAAATGTCTCTTGTTCATTTCCTCCTTCAACAGCTGTCGCATTCGGGTCATTTCTAGGTTCATAGCTCAAGTAAGTCTCACCTCCTGTAAAGCCACAATGTGGAGCCCAGCTGTGTTGTTCGGCGGAATTTGTGGACTATGAGCACTTTGTTAACGTAGCAAAGGAGCATTCTGGAAGGATGCAGCATAATAAAAAATGGTCATAGAGGAAAACCATCTGAAAGAAAACCCATGACAAAATAAAGAGGGGAACGGGAGCACATGGTTTCAGAAAATCGGCTTGCTGCTTGTTTTGTACTCTGCAAATGTAAGTGTTAAGCCCAGGAATGATGAGGGAGCCTTACATGGAGAGAGACAGGGTACACGGACAAACAGATAGCAAATGAGCTTCACCATAGACAGAAGGCATTGATGCACCCCGGCAGCGTGCGTAGAATACGAATGCTGGAAAAGACTGGCCTGTGACTGTGGCCAGCCGACTAGGAATGAACGTGCAATGAGACGCTCCCTGACTAGGAGGAGGAGCTAGCTTTGATCAAAGATGAAGATTATTTACATTGAAGACTTGAGAATTTTGAAAATCATTTGCATATTTTACATTGTCCCAAAGCTGCTATGGTTTCCCCTCAGGATAGGCTAATGAGATTGTACGGCAATATATTAAAAAGTTCCTCTGAATGAATACCCCAGATTGCTAACGTTTTCTACCTTTCTACCAGGGGGAATGAAGGACAAGGTCAAGAGGGCTGTACCCTATCTTTCTCAGGACCCTTCTGAACTCTCTCAGGAGTCCCAGATAGTTGTGGATCCCATAGTTATTCTCTTGGTTTCCTCTTTTTCAGAAGCCGATAAGGTCTGAACAATGAAAAAAAAATTTAAACTTAAAAATAATTTCTCTTTCTTGGTAGGTTGGTGTTCTTTATTTCCGGATGTTACCAGGATGACTCAATTGTGATATAATCTTTCCTAAT
Source organism: Rhinatrema bivittatum (assembly GCF_901001135.1). Classification (NCBI taxonomy): domain Eukaryota; kingdom Metazoa; phylum Chordata; class Amphibia; order Gymnophiona; family Rhinatrematidae; genus Rhinatrema; species Rhinatrema bivittatum. Next base: position 37,549,846 of record NC_042623.1, on the reverse strand, counting down.
GAAAAAAACAAACCAGAGAGTACCTGCTCTAGGAGCATCTTTTATGTTTCAGTATCCATGTAAGTGTCAGGTTAATCTCAATGGTACTAGGTATGTTTTTTTCTTGCTCAATTAGAGGGCTTCCTTCGGGCCAGGGATCCCTCCCCTTTGAAAGCTGAGATTAGTTAAAACATTACTTGAGAACTTTATGTTAGATTTATCTGTATTGTTTTTCCTATTTTCCTATTATATTTTTCTATCTTTTTGCACCACCCCCTTTATTTGGTCTACGTGGATGATATGACTCTTTTCTTTTTCTTCTTGTTATATTTCTTTCTTTTTTTTTTTTTCTTTTGCAATGGTTGCAATCACAGCTACTTGACGTAAGTCAAGGTTTCTTGGTTTTTTTTTTTATCATTATAAAGTGTATATATAAAGAATTACAAAAAACTCTCCTTGTCAATGGTCAATCCAATACTTGGGGATACTTCATGTGATGAACACGAATGTACAAGCAACAAGGGTGGAGAGCCAAATCAATAATCCAAATAGGAGAGGCACAAAGATTTGGCAATAAGCTTGATACGACCAGAACATTTGCTGTTCATATATAATTTAATGATATTCATCAAATCACATTGAGATATCTTAGAACAAGCCTTCACGGGCCCCCGACACGGACCATGTTTTGAGAAACTTTGTCGGGAGTGTTATGCACCAAACACGCAGGGGGAGGGGAGGGAGGAGCTTAAACTATCTCATTAAAAAATTGTTTTGCCCACTTACCAATTCAAATCAAAATAAAAATGCGAGGCAGGACAGATGGCGCCTCTCTACGTTCACAAAAGTATAATTTTTTATTGAGCAATATAAGTATTCCTGGGAGCAGCTGGCTGCCAGTTCTCTGGCAAACTGACCAACCAGTATCTCGGCTGTGAACATGAACTGATCCTTCTTTTCTAGGTAAAATACAATACAGTACTAGGTCAGAAATTCTTAAGTTGTGTGACCACCTGGAGTATCATTTACATAGGTTGTCATGTCAACAGCATGATAGAGTATCCCTAAATTACCCTGACCAGTTCTCCAAGTTGGGGCCCATTTACCATCACTCTTTAGATAATCCTTTATTCTGTTAAAATCTTGCTGCTCAGGGCAATCTTCATATCTTAGGCTGTGTTTACAGATGCCCCTGTAATCGACATCCTAACCTGAGGTTCTGACCAATGCCTTCTGCTCTTGTGACCCTATAATTAGGCATCACAAATTGTCACCAGCTTCAACTGCTGTCCAGATGTCCTTGGAATTCCTCCAGGTCAGGCTCAGTAGGGCATTTAAAGTTCACATAGCCAGAAAGGCTAAGAGAGCAGAGGACTCTGGGTCAGTTGCCATCTCCATGTTGGTCTCAAGCTCAGCCACATATATCAGGAGTGACCAATCTTAGATTATAAATTTTAAGAATGTGAGGTGAACTGCATGACAACAGTGTTTCCAATGGCTTGAATGATAAGTGTTCGGTATGAACATGAGTGTATCAGCAAATCACGCAGACTATGGCCCCAGTGTATATGCAAACTGCATAATCATCCAAAAAACAGAGTGGACTTATAAAACAGGTCAATGTTGAATAATGATATGCCGGACAATGAGAGTTTGTGCTGAAAATGATAAAACACATCAACTGTGAATCTTCGACTTGATATGTTTGGTTGCAGCAATAAATCCCGATTATTGGAACAAAGCTTGTTTTGTATGGTTGTTTGATGTATTGTACAAGATACCCATGGTTAGGGAACCACTGTGGAATAAAAGAGGCTTGTTTCTTAAATTCATTTATAGTGGAGCAAAGATGTCTGTTCCACAGGGAAATTTTTCTTGATATGGTACAGATGACTACTTGTAAAGTGTAGCAAAAAACTGTGATCTGTAGCTTTTCTAAAAATTGAGAACTCAAAATGATCATAACACTTATAGATCATAATATCCAAAAAAGCTATGGACTCTGAACTGAAGGCGAAAGAAAATTGGAGATAAGGATCACATAAATTCAGTTAATCAAAGAAGCTGCAAATGAAAAATGCAGGCAAATCTGTGAAGAACTGCAGTTGTACAGGCAGAACATATATGAAGACCTGCAGTGATGCAGGTGAAGCCCCAAAATGGAACTAGTTGTAATAATTCAAGAGAAGCGAAACCAGGGGCAAAAGAGCTATACTGAAAAACACATATTTTAAAGAATGGATGGTATCAGTGAAACTGTGGTTAGAGTTCCCTGAACATTTGGATATAGGCTGAAACTATGGATATTGGTAGATATATTCCAGGCAAATCAAGAACACTTCTTGTGTACCGTGCTGTATCTTTTGCAGCCACTGCTGGACTATTTTCTGTATATTGTGTTTTTGTTTTGTTTAACGTGACAAATTCTCATTCTATGAATGGTTTTAATGCAAGCCGCTTAGGACCCTGGAAAATGCAGTCTATACATTTTTTTAAATAAATACATAAAATACCGGTCAACGAGAAGGTCAAGTAATGAGCCTGGGCCTAATGTCAGAGTCCAGTAATAATTAACCAACCAATTAGAAAAACTGCAAAGCTTGTGACTGCGAGTTAGCATTTTATGCTCAGAAAGCACATTTAGTTAACCATTTATGTGGATGCAGTCTTCACCAGACACCCTGCAAAGAATCCGCTGGCCCCACAGAAATAACTGCTAGATTCTAACAGAACTGTGGCAAAGTCATCAAGCAAGTATGGAAGAAAAAAAAAAACTATGGAAAACAAAGACATAGCAAAGGTTAAAAAAAAAAATGGACCACCTAAATAGAAATCTTTGGCCTTTCAGAAGGAGACATGCAGACCAGAAGGCTGGAGACTGCCGGAGGACAGGAATGGTTAATTCTGACTTTAGGGCAATACTGCTAGGGCATGCAAGTGAAATCTACTTGATTTAAGCTAATCCGTGAGCATGGAGAGCGATTTCCTTCCTATTTCTATTTCCCTGCTAGTTTAGGGCAAAATAAGTTTAGTTTGTACTGAATGCATACGAGTTAGTTTTAATAAAGGAACTTTTTCTCTCAATATTCTCACACATATTTACAGGGAATAATTATCAATCAGTTGGATAAATCTCTGTGTGTGCAGTGTTGCACCCCACCTAGATCAGTGATCAGTGCAGGTTATAAATCTGTTCGATAAATTAATACGTCATATCATGGTTTATTGCATTTGAAGTGTCATACTGCTGTTATCATAAATATATTTCAATCTTCGCAAAAATGAGGCCCTCTGGTTTTAATTTATAACCTTATTACTGTGTTTCCCCGAAAATAAGCCCTACCCCAAAAATAAGCCCTAGTTTGAGTTTTCAGGATTATTGGAGTGGGCTTGAAATATAAGCCCTACTCCAAAAATAAGCCCTAGTGGACGTGCGGTTGCACCCCAAGACTTGCTTGACCCCCCCCCCCCCCCAAGACTTACCGAATGTCCCTGGTGGTCCAGCGGGGTCCTGGGAGCGATCTCCCCCTCTCAGGCTGTCGGCTGCCACTAATCAAAATGGTGCCGATGGCCCTTTGCCCTTACCATGTGACAGCGGCTATCGGTGCCATTGGTCGGGCCCTGTCACATGGTAGGAGCAATGGAATGGCACCGATAGCTCCTGTCACATGGTAAGGGCAAAGGGCCATTGGCGCCATTTTGATTACTGGCAGCCGATGGCCCAAGAGCGGGAGATTGCTCCCAGGACCCCCGCTGAACCACAAGGGAATTTCGGCAAGTTTTGGGGGGGTCAGGAAGGTGGGGGGGGGGTGTTGCAATTAATTACATTTGAAGGGTTGGGGTGGGTTTGGGTTTTGTTTTTTTTTTTACAACCCCGTTGTACGATAATTCATTAAATTGGAAGGGTTGGGGCAGGTTTCGGATACCGTATCATTTCGTGGAGGGGCAGCCAAAAACAAATTAGCCCAAACCACAGGAAAACTAAATTTCCCGCAGCGGGCTGATAACGAAGGCCGAACCAAAAGGTTTGGCCGAAAATTGAATCTGATTGATGAATGAAAGAGGTGGCGGGCTTAGCCTTGTCCTCATTCACCAATCATGGGAAAAAAATAAGACATCCCCTGAAAATAAGCCCTAAAGTTTTTTTCAGAGCTAAAAATAATATAAGACCCGTCTTATTTTCGGAGAAACACGGTAGAAGTAAAAAATTCTGAAAAAACGTACAAGTACAGGGCACAGTCCTGGACAGACTGGGCCTTCCCAGGACTGGATATACCTTTCAAGGACCGTTAGGGGTGAGGTAGGATAGTGGCGCTCCTGGAGGCATCCAGGGACAGGGTTGCTTTGGCAGCGACACAGGTAGCATAAGCTATCAGAGTGTATTCAGAGTGCTGTCAGAGTGTGTTATCTGACAGCAGTGCTGGGAGCTTATGTTACCAGTGTTGATGTCAAAACAATGCCAGACACCTCCGGAGTGCTACGATCCCATTATGCTCCTGGTTTGAGGGGTGGTGTCAGGTGGGGGTGGGAGGGTTCTAGTTTGGCTTGCAGATAGGAAAGTGGGGTTTAGAAGGGGGCCAAGAGACCACAGTTAAATTCAGCATTCGTGAGGGGATGGAGGGAGAGGGATAATGTTGAAGCTTCTTGGCAGATAGGGCTGCAATGTTTATCGTTTTTTGGGAGGCTTGGGCATTTTCGGGTGCTATCCCCAAGGTAAGCTGGAATTTCTCAGCAGGGTGGGAGATCGGGCCTGCAGGCTTGCAAATCCTTTTTTTTTTTTTTTTTTTTATACTTTTAGTTTTTCCACAACTTAATTGGCTATGTTTCAATTCAGCCGATTAAGACTAAAATTATCCTGCACAATTTATGTAACTAATTTTAACCGGATAAGTTGTTCATTTGTTGCTTTTCTGAATATTGGTCTCAGCTGGAGGGGCCTTTTTAAATGCTGAATGTTCTGTTTTATGTGATACTCAGTGGAGTTAGTAATATCCATTGGTAGGATGTGTATTTTAATTTTTGACTGTAATATATATATGTATTCTATACTGCCTGAAGCCCAATTTGGACAGGAGACTTAAAAATATAAATAAATAAAGCAACTCTTAGTCTGAGTGGCAGTGCCCCATCCAGCCCGTCCCATTAAAGGTGCGGGGGGGGTGTAGTGTCGGAGGCAGTTCTAGTTGGTAGTGCTCCGAACGCTGCTGATCTGAAAGCCCCCTTGTGCCATTAAGGGAGCGAGTCTGACGGGGCACGTCTGCTCAGTGCTTTGGAGAACATGCTTCTAGGACAGAGGAACAGTCGGCCCTTTTAGCCCAGCACCCTTAGTTGCCTAATTCACCTCATGGGAGTTCTAGGCTTTGCTCTGTCCCTGAAATATAGGTGGTAAGGTCCTTGTGGTCTCCTACCAAAATGATATTTAAATTCATGCTCCAAATTAGAGAGAGAATTTCCTAAGATCGGTGTAAGTGTGCAGCTTAGTATATGCCAGCCAGAGGTGTAGAAAGACCTCTAGCGGGATATTGCGTTGCTTTGAGTCGCAAAGAGGAGGAGAAGAGTTTCCAAGTGTTCTCTGGAAACAAGTGAGGCAGTGAAGAGCACAGAAGCTTGTCTCAGCGTGGATGGTTTAAAAAATAAAAATAAAAAAAATCTAATAATGCATTTTTGCTCCAAAACCTAGATTGTGGTGTCTTACATGTGAGTTGGCCCATCTTATCTGCAAAAAATCCCTGGGATAAGGGATTTTTCACAAACTTTCTACCTGAATTTAAAATAAGTAGTACTTGTGGTCCTGACCCACAAGTTCTGCAGGGATATCCAGGTAACCCATCTACTGTTTGGAAGAACTGATAAGTGCTTGCCTCAAGTAGAAGACTTTTATACCTCTGCTTTGAGTCTCCATTGCTCTCCAGGGCAGAGACTGGGAACAGCTCTAGTCTTCTGGGCATTGATGAAAAAATGATTTGTTTGAAGATCTCCTATCTTTTGTTTGGGATGGAATGTACAAAGACTGCTTTTCATTTCTTTGTCCTTCCGCTTATAAACGTGAAAGTAAAGAAACATTCTTGACGTGGCTTAACTAGAAGAGCATGGATCTGACTCATTGTATTCACCATCAGTAGGACCTTGAAAAGTCTGTTTCCCCCTTACAGAAAAGAACCCTTGAGCTTGTCTCAGGACCACGAGAACTACAGAGCTATTAGCTTTCTGTGAACAGGTTAAGACATGATTATTGAATAAAAGTTACCTGGGCTGGGAAGAGGGTAACTGTCTCTCCCCAGTATTATCGATTAAAGCAGGGAGAAGGGCTGCCGCTGCCCGCCTTCACTCCAATACCAGTACAGTGTCATAGCCTGGAATCTTAGAGGGGCCAGGTTATATCAGCACCGCAGGGGCAGGCACACAAGTGAAATCAAAGAAATCAAAGTAAAACAGAGTCAAATAAAGACAAAGGGGGGGGGGGGGGGGGGGGGGGGGGGGGGAACAAGCAGCAGAGGGCACTTACCAAGTTCCTGCAGCAGAAACAAGCTACTACAGAGGCACATTGGAGCTTAAAGCACAGCAGGGACAGCAGTAAAGGTTGGATGCTAAGTATACTTGCACCACGGCCTATGGTCTAGCTAGACCGACTCACAGGAAAGACACAGGCTCAAAGAGTGTACACTTACACAGACAAAGAGACAGCTACAAGACTATGAGTAGAAAAGGTTTAATAAAGGAAACCATGAATAACAAGACACAGCTACAGTCTTAAAGTAAAAGATACTTATCCTTTCGCTACTGCCTGTCAGCAGGAACAAGGACATCTGCAAAAAGACAGTGAATACAAAGCATTAAATTCTTGAACTTACTGTTCATATTTTGGGTTAATACTTAACACCTTAAAGTGCTTATCTGACAGCTATTCTTGAACAGTCATTCCTGATTGAAGGACAGTGAACATACTGCCATCTCAGGAGTACTTACATCTTTAGCATATATAAAAACATCTTGTACATAAAAGACATTTTCATCTGGAATTTGTTGCCAGAGGATGTGGTTAGGGCAGTTAGTGTAGCTGGGTTCAAAAAAGGTTTGGATAAGTTCTTGGAGGAGAAGTCCATTAACGGCTATTAATCAAGTTTACTTAGGGAATAGCCACTGCTATTAATTGCATCAGTAAGCATCAACTAACCTCTTTCCCTTCACTAATAATTCTCCAACATCTACTAATTCAAGGGAAACCTTGTGTGGTGGTGTTTTTTTGTACGGTGGCTCTGTTCAAGGATAACCAATTTTTAGTTATCCTTCTCATTCGCCCCGTATATTACTCTTTATTATTCATGCTTTAATATTTATTTTTCTTTGTTTTTTTGTTTTTATCTTATTTTCTCCTTTTACTTTTTACTCGTAAAATCCCTTCTCCCTAACTGCTTGTCCGTCCCACTTGTTTATTCTTATGCTCATATACTTATCAAGGCTGCCGCCTCTGTCTCTTCTCATAGGATCAGATCTGCCTGCCCGACATGGGCCATGTTTCGGCACCGTGTGCCTGCTTCAGGGGCTGCGGGAGAGAAATCTACTGTGTCCAATCGGGGTTCACAGTATCGACGTATCTTTAAATACATAAAATGAAATTAAAATACTCTCAAAACCTTCTTTAAGCATGAATCCATTATTTACCACCCGGAAGTTATTAACACTTACTTTTTCTTGTGCTATACGTGTACGCGTGGGCGACGCCTTCCGTCTGCTTCTCAGGCGTCTCTACCTATTCTGCCTGCTTTTGTACTCACCGCGGGTTCACACCCCCCTGTCTTTCCCAGACCGAGACTACCACCGGTGCACTTAATTAATTTCAATTACCTGTACTTCCTCCTCTGCTTCCCGTTGCCCTATCTCCGTGTTTGAGTCCTATCATCATGCCCTCTTTTTTTTATTTTTCTTCTATCTGTTTTTATTTTCAGATACCTGATCTTTTTGTGACTGTGTTAATTTTTGTTTCATGTTTTAATTTTGGCAGTCAAGCAGGATTCGCTCTCACCGTGGTCGGACCTGATGGAGGCCCGTGCTTCCATTCCCTCATTACTGTTCTATCACGCTGCGGACTTAATGGAGGACTGAACACCTCCACGTCCGCTTACAGTCTTTGATTTCAATTAACGCAATGATTTCTGGTAATTGCGGACCTGGGTGGGGCCCGTGCTAACACTCACCTATTGTTATTCCATTTCACTGCGGACCTAGTGGGGAACTGAATGTCTCCACGTCCGCCCATAGCCTATGAAGTGAATACCAATTAATGCTGGTCCCTCCTCTAATTGGGTGAATATGTAAAACTATTTACCGATACGTTCTATGTATGTAAATGTTTCCTCAATATCATTTTTTGTATATTTATCTTTCCTTAAGCTGTATAATCACTGATGAGCTACTAATCACTATAATACCCGATCCCCCCTTTTTAATACTCCTCCCTTCTCCTCATAAGACCACGCCTACCAGATGCAGTTCCTGCTTTTTTCTTTATTTTCTTTTGTGTGTGATCTGAGTCTATAGGACACTCATTCTCCATTTGTCCTGTCGTATCTGTCTCTCCTGGTGTACTAACTCGTCTCTACACCTCTAAAGTTGTGTAGTACTGCGAACTCCCTATTCCGGCTGCGTATATTATGTCCCACTGACTTCACTCCACTGGACCTCCAGTTTCCCACTAGCTTCACTTGTTAATATTTCTCCTACTAGTATATGACTTAGCCCCTCCAAACCTGGTCCTTATGTTCCACTTTCCCCAGAGACCACCCCTCCTAGAGATACACCATTGTCCAATCAATTTCTCAATTTAACCCTTTTGGGGCTATGGTATCCCAGGTGTAGATAAATTTCTGCTCCATTTGTGTCAATTTCAAGTTCATGTCCCCTCCACGTGGGTGGTCTTGCAATTGAAAAATGACTGCCACTTGAAATTCTTCTGGTAGATGTCCCATCTCTTGCCAGTGGTCGGTTAATGGTGCTCCCTCTACCCGATGCCTCAAACGACACACATGTTCCTGTCTTCTATTTTTGATCTTCCGCATGGTTTTGCCTATGTATATCTTATGGCAGGGACACCATAAAGCGGATACCACCCTTGTTGATATGTATATTGGTCCCTAAAGCGATATGTCCTTCGTCCTGGGATGTCTAATTCTGTGCCTTCATACAGGTAATGACATGCGCTACATCTCCCGCATATTTTTTGACTTCCTTGTTGACTGTTCAATCTCATATTGAGGGGGTAACAAATTTGAATGGACTACCAGGTCTTTTAAACTTTTAGCTTTTGCCAGGGCGAACATTGGTTTCTTTCGAAAGCTGGGATGTATTTGTAAAATGGACCGATGTTTTAGAATACTCTTCTTCAACATCTGCGTTTGCGGTGTATATGGTAACACACAGACCAACCTCTCATTTTTTTGACCAGTTTTAGGTTTTAAAAGCAAATCTCTGTTGGCCCACCTTGCCCTCTTATATGCTTTTCTTACTACAGGGGCTGGGTAGCCCCGCTGTAAAATCCTATTTGTCATATCACACTGGTGCCCAGTTTAAAAATCTGAAATTGATACCCTCCTCTCACATTGGTGGCAGCTCTGGCACATGCCTCCCTCCTTCGGCAGTGGCTCCGGCACAGTATTTCCATCTCTCCCCTCTCCATACTTCTCTCACCCTCTGCCTAGCACCAGTATCCCCTCTGTTCTTCTCTCTTTGCTCCTGCCCACAACCCTCCTGCCCAGCAACCCACCTCTTTCTCTGGTATGATTCTCTCTCTTTCGTTCTCCTCTTTTCTGCTCAACAGCATTCCCCTCTTTTCCTCCCCTCTCCTGCTCCCTGAAAGCTGATCCTTCACCTATCACCACAGACTGCTGCATGGCGTTCCCGAGCCTCCTGCTTGCAGACATCAGATGGAAGGGTGAGGAAGGGAATGGGTAGTGGCATCCCCTCGAGCATGGCACCCTGTGCGGTTGCCCAGGTCGCACATCCCAAAACCCTGCCCTGCGATCCACAAACAACCCTGAGCCCACTCGGCCTCTCCAGACATGCTCCCCTCTAAATTCACCTTCCAGGAGACAAAGATTCCCCAAACTACCCACAAATCCCTCTTCACACCCTGCAGCCGAGCTCACTATGCTAGGGGTAGACAGGATTATACCAATACCATCCCTGCTTTAGTGGCTGGATTTGACTGTCCCTGAGTTAGGGAATGGCTTTGATTTTAATAAGGCAGAGGGGCCTTACAAGTGTTTGGTAGACTGCACAACTTATTTGTTCTTAGCACTAAGGAGTTAAAGGTAGTGCAAACAGTTAATACATGGAACCCTAAACATGGGTTCTTCCATCAGGTTCAAAGTCATTCTCTGTCAGTAGACTTAACGCCTGCTGAGAGTGTCCCCACGCAGCTGTCCAAGCAGGCTGAAACTGACCTCCTTAGAGATATGCGTAGTTAAACAGGTTTCAAAGGTTGACTAGATTGATCTTAATTTGAAAGCTGAATCTCTAATTACTGGGAGCTAATGTTTTCACTGGGTCTGCACACTTCCCCCCCCCCCCACCCCCTGCACAGCTGCCAGTTAGATGCTTCTCAGTGTGGTCCTTAGTATCGCTGATTAACAGAGAGTGATAGAATGGAATAACACAGCAGTCAGCAGAGAGCAAATAATATGCAGTCACTGCCTCACATCTGCCCAAGATCCTGTTCTTGGCAGATATCTCAGATCACATATAAAGATAGAATGACTTTAAATAGCTACTTATCTCCAGAATTCCTGTTTGATGACATTCACAATATATTGTATGAGAAGACATTTCAGTATTTACCTGGGTGAAGAATTTATTGCACTCTGGTTGTGCTTCTCTGTATATACCTCCCCTCCCATCAGATCCTCCTGCCAAGTCCTATTAAAGCCCTCTTTGCAGAGTAACATCCTCAGGCTGGCTTTAACCTAGAGTGTAAACTCAAGTAGGCAGAAGTATTTCTTGCATTACTAAAGTCATTAGCTTCCTGTGTGTCTCGTCTGTTGGCAGGAGGACTAGGTGCATGAAGAAAAAACTCTTCCTGGTGGAGATGTTTTAGAGGCTTCATGCACACTTGGCATTGTGTGTTGCATATTGTACAACGAGCGCTGCTTTGTACCTTGAATGTATTCTTTTTTGCTCTTTTATTCTCAGGTGAACATTTAAGATGACACCATTCGTTTGCTGCGTCAGCCTCTGCCTCCTTGGCACTCTGATTTTCAGCCCTTCAGCAGAAGGTAATTGACTTCAAAATATCTCGAGATGGGGCAAAACAAAAGCAATCTGCCCTTTTAAAGCAACCCTGCCCGAAATTCAGATTTTCATCACAGGCAAAACAATCTTGTTCTTTAAATTCCCAGTTTCTAGCAAACCCTACTTGTGGGTGAGTACCCAGATTATGGGTGGAAGTTTCAGATTGTGAACTGTGAGTTTTCAACCCAGGTTCTAAAGATAGCAGAAGTCACTAAGGGCTGGAATATTTCATGTGTAAGGAAAGACTAGTGCAGCAGCTAGCAGAAGAGACCTAGCTGAAAGCTCAAGAATATATTCAAGGAGGCAGAAGCAAGCCAATCTTTAATGATTGGATGGATATAGTATGGAAAGGAGGGTAGCTCATTGCAACTATCCTACTTATTATCTTCAATAAAAAGCACTGAGTCAATTAAACTGCTCTGTTGACAGATGTGCTATCCTCCCCAGTTTAATTCTTATCCAGTGCCACCATGCTCGGTGGAATGGAATTGGACCATTCTACTGCACTTTTTTTAAAATATTGAAAAAAAAACCCAATCAGAACTGAATTTAAGTTTCTATTTACATTTTCTAATACCCACCCTAAGTCTAAGGATTTGAGGGAAACTCTGCCTTAATGAATACTCCTAGTTCATATAATCATTTTAGAGGGAAATAAATTTATCCCTCATAGCTTTTGCCTTTCTATCATAAAAGTATAACTTCAGAAAGTATTTGTCTAGCTAGTCTTTCATTTAACAATTATTTCACATTTCAATGCTTAATGAAAACTTCTTTATTGAATGAGTTTATTTTGATTTTTACCAATATAATCTATTTTGTCTTCATACCTCTCCTCCCCCAACTGGTCTTACTGGGGCTGTACACTTAATATAACTATTATTTTTATTTTTCTTGCATTCAGTACAGACAATGTGAACATTACGTATTTCTTGACAAGATGTTATATCTCAAGATTTGGTATAGAAAAAAAATATTAATTAATTAATCCATTAATTAATTAAAACCTTGGCATTATGAAACACGTGTTCATGGAGGCTTTGTAAAAGTTCTCAGACGTTTGTTATACGGAGCATCGCTTCACTTCCTCTCGCAGTCCTCTTGCCAAAGCTGCACATGGTACAGCTAAGAGGTGCTAACCTCAGCAAATAATCATATAAATTTAATGTATATAATATATATATCTACACATCTTCAAAAGGTCATAAACACATTTAAATGGTAACTTTCATACCGTCGCACAGGTGCACATGTGTGCACGGTCATCAGTCCGCACCCAGAAACACGGCTATTTTATAACATATGCGAGTAAATTAACGCATGTTATAAAATATACTGGACACTCACGCATGTGCACTCAATTTTAAGAGGGCATGCACAAATTCCATTTCTACTGTGTAAGTGAGGGGATTTTAAAAGGGATGCGTGCTGACATTATTGCCACTAAAACCAGCTCGTTCCCAGTTTGCCAAGTTAAGGGCTAGGTCTTCCAAAACCCCCTAGTTTAATAGCCTTCCTTCCCCCCTTTTAGCTCCGACCTTTAAAACCCCGCTGAACTGCCTAGATGTTTTAATGTCATCCATAGCAGAAGTAAAGTGACGCGGCAGGGGACCCCGATATGCTTCATAAGTGTTTACGTACAGATTTCAGGATAAAATGTTGGAATGCCCATGCCCCGCTCAGACCACACTCCGCCCCTTTTTGAAAACATTTAATTTATGCATGTAGCTGGAGATACACGCATATCTGGGCAGCTTTTAAAATCCACTCCGTGCGCACCGGCCCGACGAAGATTCATGCATCTCCTGAATGATGCGCACATCAGGCTTTTAAAATTCATCTTTAAGTTTTCTTATGTCTAAAGTTGTGGTGTTTGAAGCCTTTTTTTTACTGGATTAGTAGATCATAGATCTTGGATCTACCTATTTCCAATGTGTTTGTCTCCTGGGGCTTTCATCCACTTTTCATAGCTCCTCCTCCTTCTAGAGCCCAGCTGTCACAGTGATAGCCATGAATCAGGGGACACAGACAATTGTCCCCTCCAAAAAATGCAATGTGTGGACACAGACAAAGCCTGCAATGTGTGCACCCTGAATCTATTCAGTAGAGGTTGCTGTTCAGCAATTTCTAGGACTTCCTCCCAAGGGTTGTGTTCATTGCCTCTCCAGCATGCCCAAACCCCCATCTGCCCCAAGAGCAGGAGCCAGGGCTGGGAACCGTAATCTGGTCTCCCAGAAGGCAGTGCTCAGCATTTCCACTGGGCAAGGGCACCGACTGGAAATGAGTGAAAATATTGCAGGTATGTAGGTGAGAATACAGAGTAAGCTGAAATAGGGCTGGATGGAAGAGAGTTGGAAATGACAGTGTAGCATGAAGTTGTGAAGTTGGAGGCTTGGTGCTCTTCCCCTTATTCACCACTCACTGCGTGACCTTGGGCAATCCATGTAAACTCTCTTGTGCTCAAACTTAGTAAACTTTTTCTGCGTTTTGTGAATCATCTTTTCTAATGTTACACTTATGACGTGTAATAAACACCATTATATTATTGAGTATTCTCAGATATTTGTATATTATGTTGAAATTCCTCAAATCCTAGATAACCTTAAACCTTCTGGAATGGGCAGGACGATGGGATGGGTTTGAGTGATATGGTAGCCAGAAGAAGGTGGGATGTCAGTCTCCCTGCCTATTTCCCACCATCTCTTTCATTCTCTCTTTTGTCTCTTTCTGCCATGCTTTTGTTTCTCTGTCTGTCTTACACTTTCATGCTGTCTCTCTCTCCTTTTCTTTCTCTCGTTCTCTCTTGGTTGGCCGACATCTCACTTTTTCTATGTCTTTCTCCATCTCTTTATTTTATTTTTTTATGATGCAGGAGCAGTAGTTGCAAGATCAAGATGTCCCTCAGGCTGGTTTTTCTACAAATCCAACTGCTATGGGTATTTCCGCTTCAAGCTGAGCTGGGCAGAAGCTGAGGTAAGTCATAAGACTTTCATGCCAGGGAAGCTAGAAACCAGGTCTAAATGGCTCCAGGAGTCTGGACTCTGTATTAATATCGCATTATCTATAGATTTGGATTACTTGATATGAAAGGTGTTTACAGACACTTCCCTTGGGAGCTCTCAGGTATCATTCACCTATCCTGGGGAAAGAATAGGTGTCTACCTGGATAAACTGGTCTCCTCCATCTAACTAAAGTACACATGGGCTTCCAGAGAGTGCCTCCTGTTGGCCAATTTCAACTCAAATATATGATTATTCTTTTGCTTTGAAAATATTAAAGTACACACGAGTCTTTGTCACAATGGACAGCTGGAAGATTGCCCCTTAATGCTCAAATGGTGCAAAGTGTACAAAAGGCAGGGCCCATTTGTAAATCCCCACACCTAAGGAGGGCCCAGCTAAATAACTCTACCTTTCAGCTGTGTGATTTAGAATTGGCCTGTGTAGCACTCCCACACAACTAAAGATTCTCCCAGGGATAGAGAGGAGAAGCTGAAAACAAAAATAACATAAAACAAAATAAACAGACAATTACTATTGCAAGTAATATAATAGAACAGGGGAATGCACATTTGCAAAACTTACTGAGATTCTCATATTCTATAGGAAATAGAAGCACATGACATTATATTTATTCATTTATACATTTATATACCACCATTGTTCTATGCAGTGTAAAACTGAAACAATCATAAAAAATAAACACAACACACCAGAAACAAAAGCAACCAACCACCATGCTCATAAAAAACAATCAATAGAGAGCTTAAGCAAATATAAAAAAAGCCATTGATAAGACATTAATTATTCTAGTTAAAGAAAAATTTATTAGCATTGGAAAGTTAAGAAAATTAGCTCTTCTTAAGTTATAACAGAAAACTACTGCTCTACCATATATCTCAGTAGAGATATATATCTCAGTAGAGTTCAAGAAAGATTTCAAAATTCCCACTAAATTCTGGCCAGCATATTAGCATAAATACTTAGTTTAATCTCATGTGGTTGTAAGAATACTTTAGATAAACTTCTCTGTTGTCCAGATGGTTGATGAAGCAGTAGCTGATGCGTGGGAGGACTTGTTTCCAGTACTCCATGTAGATCCACAATCAACTTTCTCCATGGAGATGTGTGAACTCTCACAAATGAAATAATATCCTCTCTGTATTCTAAGTAACTGTGAGAAATCTTTTCTAAACTAAATTAGTCTAATACTATTCTTAATACTGTTCATCTAATATAAAATAAAACAAAATCAGGGAATATCTAAAAATCATTTTTCTTTCTCTCACTACAAAATAACTATGTCAGTACTAAATATTTTTCTTAGTATAATAACTACAAGAAAACTTCCAACTAGCTGAAATAACTTTTTTCTTTGTTATATGTAGCCAACAAACTGGAAGCTGCAATTAATGCCCCCACCTCATGACTACATCACGCTCTCTCTCTCTCTTTCTCAGTTTAAACAAAGGTAGCCTCACTTTTAATGCTTAAAGCTCATTAGCATTTGATCCCCTGCCTCTCATTGGCTCCAGTCAGATATTGCCAACTTCAGCTCTAATGGAAAAGCCTATAATTGGTCCTTTTTAAAATTGTAAATAGTGTTCTATATAATGATTTAAAAAAAGGTAATTATAATAAATTCTAATATCTTCCCCTGTCCAGTAATGTCCACTTGGTGTAAATGTAGTCCAGAAAATACTACAGCACTGGCTTCCAGCCAAAAAGGCCCCCCCACCCCCAACTGTGACACAGAAAGATTTCCTAGGAACATCAAACCATCTATCAGTCCACTATGAACACAGTTCATTACACTTCCCATTATCTTTCAAAGAACATTTGGCATTAGCATTCTTCTATAACTAACAAAAGAAAGACTTCAAGGAACTTCTTCAAGTTACCATTTGTCCTTTTAACTTAGGAATTGCTGAGTAAAGAAAACAACAGTTTTGAATTAATAAATGCTTCTAAAAAGTAATTTACTTACATATTCTTCCATTAGGTGAACAGTGCAATTTCCTAGGGTGCAAAAATGTTTGGGGGTGGCATGACAGCACAATAAATAAGGGAATGGATGCTGGGTAGATGTGGCAGGTGGAGGCAGGTGGAGGCAGGTGGAGGCAGAGAGGAAACTGGGTGGGTGGGGGAGTTGTGGAGAGAGAGGGTGTCCTTTCGTGGATTGCAAACTGGCTAAAAGACAGGAAACAGAGAGTAGGATTAAATGGACAATTTTCTCAGTGGAAGGGAGTGGACAGTGGAGTGCCTCAGGGATCTGTATTGGGACCCTTACTTTTCAATATATTTATAAATGATCTGGAAAGAAATACGACGAGTGAGATAATCAAATTTGCAGATGACACAAAATTGTTCAGAGTAGTTAAATCACAAGCAGATTGTGATAAATTGCAGGAAGACCTTGTGAGACTGGAAAATTGGGCATCCAAATGGCAGATGAAATTTAATGTGGATAAGTGCAAGGTGATGCATATAGGGAAAAATAACCCATGCTATAATTACACAATGTTGGGTTCCATATTAGGTGCTACAACCCAAGAAAGAGATCTAGGTGTCATAGTGGATAACACATTGAAATCGTCGGTTCAGTGTGCTGCGGCAGTCAAAAAAGCAAATAGAATGTTGGGAATTATTAGAAAGGGAATGGTGAATAAAACGGAAAATGTCATAATGCCTCTGTATCGCTCCATGGTGAGACTGTACCTTGAATACTGTGTACAATTCTGGTCGCCGCATCTCAAAAAAGATATAATTGCGATGGAGAAGGTACAGAGAAGGGCAACCAAAATGATAAGGGGAATGGAACAACTTCCCTACGAGGAAAGACTAAAGAGGTTAGGACTTTTCAGCTTGGAGAAGAGATGACTGAGGGGGGATATGATAGAGGTGTTTAAAATCATGAGAGGTCTAGAACGGGTAGATGTGAATCGGTTATTTACTCTTTCGGATAGTAGAAAGACTAGGGGGCACTCCATGAAGTTAGCATGAGGCACATTTAAAACTAATCGGAGAACGTTCTTTTTTACTCAACGCACAATTAAACTCTGGAATTTGTTACCAGAGGATGTGGTCAGTGCAGTTAGTATAGCTGTGTTTAAAAAAGGATTGGATAAGTTCTTGGAGGAGAAGTCCATTATCTGCTATTAAGTTCACTTAGAGAATAGCCACTGACATTAGCAATGGTAACATGGAATAGACTTAGTTTTTGGGTACTTGCCAGGTTCTTATGGCCTGGATTGGCCACTGTTGGAAACAGGATGCTGGGCTTGATGGACCCTTGGTCTGACCCAGTATGGCATTTTCTTATGTTCTTATGTTCTTATGGGCAGTGTGGGTGGGATGGAGACTGGAGAAACAGAGAGATGATTCTGTACAGGTTGCGGGTGGACAGAGAGAGGATGCTAGGCACTGCAACAATGGAGTATAGAGGCTGAATTATGCTAGTGTGCTCAGTAAATAGTGAAGAGGAGAAAGAGGAAGATGAGGTGGGGAGGGAAGAAGAGAAGAGAGATGTTGGACAGGGGGATATGTAGAAGGGATGCTGTGGACAGAAGGCACAGGGAAAGGGATGTAGGACTAGGCAGAAGGTGAAAGATGGATGTGGACTGGGGCAGGAGAAGGGGTTGATGTACCAGAACTGCTGCTGATAAGCTGGTGTGTAAGGGGGAAGGCATGAGATTGAAGGTTTGCTTAGGGTGCCTAATTCCCTTGTATCAACCCTGATGGAAAAGCTCAGATAAAGGGAACTTTGCAGGGTAATAGATTTTTTTCCCTATATACATGCACACACATGGTTTTAATACATGAAAACAGCAAGGCATTGAAGCATCCACAATACAAAGGGGACATATCTGTCCTTCTTAGTGGAAGATCTTGGCTGTTCTTACGAAATGCATCCTCTGGTCTAGTACAGCACAGCTTATGGTATTTAGTGGGATCTCTGAATAAGCTTGGGCTTGACTTTTAATTTTTATGTATTTTAGACCTGAGGAGAGTCTATAGAAGGGATCTTTTGTCTGAATGGGAAGATGCTCAGATTAGTAAATCAGATGAGCTATACTGCCATCCGTCAAAAATGCTAATCTAATTTTCTATTTAGTTTTCTTTTTTTTAGTAGGGATGTAGATAGGGAGGGACGGTATTAGTCTATGAGGTTAAAGGATATGTTTTAACGAAGGGTGGGGGAGTGAGGCCTTTTATTATTTTATTATGTGTGCCTTTTATTGGTCCGATTGTGTTGTGGTTTGGTTATTGTGATTTTATATGCTGATGCTGTTATGTTGCGTGACTAGGGATTCTCAACCCACACCCAGCCATTTCAGGTTTTCAGGATATCTACAATGAATAAGCACGAGATAGATGTAATGCACTGCCTCCATTGTATTCAGAGCTATCTCATGCATTTTCAGTGTTCGTATCCTTGAAATCCGACTGGCTAGGTGCCTCCCGAAGGCTGGATTGAGAACCTCTGATGTAGACACTTGTTGGAGATGTGTTTTTAATACTGCTATTCTGTGGCCGCTTAGAGAAGCCAAGAAAACGTCTACTGAAAATGATAGAGCAGATTTTTTTTGGTGGGGGCGGGGAAGGAAGGGATTCAATCAACCAACAGGATTTTTCTTCTTCTGAGGGTGCATGCAGATAAGGGTGATGGTGAGGATACTAAATCTGAACCATGTGATCAGAATTTGCGGTGCCCTCCCAGGAAGTGCTCATAGGCAATCAGACAGCTCTTTCGGACCCACTCTCTTTGTAAGGAAAAGATGTACACTTACCTTCTGAACTCCAATATAAACATTAATACACTTCCTACTTGCTTACAGTCTGAGAAGTGTTCTGCCAGACCTGTTGGCGGTGCTGCTCTGAACCATTTAAATGGGATTCTTTATCAGTATTGTTACAGCATTGAAGTGACAGGACTGTAGTACCTAAAGCAGGGGTGGCCAACTCCCGTCCTCAAGAGCCACAAACAGGTCTTGTTTTCAGGATATCTACAATGGATATGCATAAGAGATTATTTGGCATTATATATTTTGCTTTGATAATCGTATGAAAATGTATATGTTTTGTATTTTTTTTTTAATGTATATTATATTTTATGATGAATATTGTACCCTGCTAACATCTTTTTGGATTGGCAGAATATAAATAGTATTAAATATATACATTCATATCCTGAAAACCAGGCCTGTTTCTGGCTCTTGAGGCCTGGAGGTGGCCACTCTGGAACTCATGTCTTCATGTTAATCCCACAGTTTGAGTGCCAGAGTTACGGTCATGGTGCCCATCTTGCTTCCATCCTTGATGACGCAGAAGGCAATATCATTGCCAGCCACATCAGTGCTTACCCAAAGACCAGCGATGTGTGGCTCGGACTCCATGACCCTGAGCAGGTAAGCAGATGCTTTAGAAGCCCCATATTTCCAGGTACAAGGACCACCAGAGAAGAGTGGTTTGACCTCTGCTCTCACCCACTAAAACCACATTATCCTTGCTCATTTCTATGATAACTTCCCAAGGAACAGAGTCTTGAATGCCAAAACCTTTTCAGCAAACCTCTGACTAGTAAAGGACAAACCCTGCATGTTGACATCCAAGAGATTTCATCCCATGAAGAGCATTAATTTACTGCATCCCAATTCTCATGAGACATCACCAGCCCACAATCAATTAAGAAAGCCTCAGTCTCAGAGCCAGAGGGTCTCAGTTAAAGGCCATTACAGGGAGTGAAATTCTGTGCTATTGGCAGTCTCTGTTCTTCTTCTAAAAACATTTTTTTTTTTACTGAGCTCCTAGCCAGTTGTAACCTTCCCCAAACCCTCTCAGCCATTTGTAGCAGGAAGGCTGAAGCTGCGATGTCATGGGCCTTTAATTTGCAGCTTCCAAGGATCTTTTTCCTTATTAGGTGTCCAAATTAAAGAAGAAAGGGAGAAAATGTACATTGTTTTTTGAACAGGAAAAGTGAAGGAGCAGAACCTTACCCAAGCATGGAGTGGCAGCTTATTTCCAGAGGCGAGGGTGTCCCGAGGAAATGCTCTGTGTGGTAACTCGAGCGGTAGCAGCTAGAGGAAAGGAGGCAGAGTCTGGCTGTTCTTCAGGTGCTCTTTATTTACAGTGAAAAAAAGGCAACTCCAAAACAAACAATGCAGCTCAGCTTCAGGTAACAGAGTTCTGAAAAGCCAACACAAACGAAACAAGGTGGCTCACCTTAGCTTCAGGTAATAGATAGTCCTTAGACATAACAAGTCTTAGCATATGGTATCTCTCTGCCTGCTCCCCCTCTGGGCCCTGCCAACTTATGTTAGGCTGAAGGGATCCTCCCTGGGCCCAGAATCCTCTGTGGGGGTGATCCTTAAGGAACACTTGGCTAGGTCTCTGTGGCTGGCCCCTTAAGGTAGTTTGAGGGAGTTTCTGATATACTCCCTCTCACTGTGCTTTAGTCAGAATCAGCCCATTAGGAATGAAAGATAGACTGAACTTTCTCATCCGTTTTGTTCTACAAGTCTCTGTATCCTGGGGTGAACAGTTGGCCATTCCCCAATGTATTTTGGTGTAGACAACTCCGTTTCTTGAGTGCCACCAACAGGTCTGGTTTTCAGGATATGCACAATGAATATGCATGAGAGATTTGCATGCTCTGCCTCCATAGTATGCAAATATATCTCATGCATATTCATTGTGCATATCCTGAAATCCAGACCTATTTGTGGCATTCGAGGACTGGAGTTGACTACCCCTATTTACAGTATTCTGTAGGAGGGAAGAAAGGCAAAGCACGATAAAGAGTGCAAGTGTTGGGAAAACTCCATAACTCAGAGAAATAAGGGGCATTGCTGTGCACTTTGAAAGGAATAAGAGGTCACTGCAGTGCTTTAGAGGAAATCAATGTTACCCTGTGTGTCTCTTCCTGTCTTTGCTTAACCCCCTGGGTGTCTCTTCTGATCTTTTTCTGGCCAAAGCGCTCATTACCTGGATGTTTATTCCAACTGCTTCTTCTAGCCCAGGGGTAGGCAACTCGGTCCTTGAATGCCAAATGCCAGTTGGGTTTTCAAGATATCCACACTGAATATTCATGAGATGCATTTGCATGTACTTGCATGGAAATACATCTCATATGTGTTTTTTGTGGATATTCAAGGACCAGAGTTGCATACTCCTCATTTAGTCTCTTCTGTGTTTCCCAAATTATATTTTTTTGGATAGGAAGAAACTAGGAGGAGGAAAAAGCGTAAAAGCTTCTCCTTATTCCTCAGAACTCATAGAAATTCAATATGATGGCAGATAATGACCATTAGGCCCATTTAAGCCATCACAAGCTCATCCCATATCATAGATTCTGCTCCCCCAAGCTGAGCTCTGTCTTTCTCCTCATTTCTTTGCATCCAGCGATTTTCTGTGATTAATCCATACTGTCTTAAATTCTGTTACCGTTTTAATCTTCACCGCCTCCACTGGGAGGTGGTTCCATGCATCCACTAACCTTCCTGTGTGAAGAAATATTTCCTGACATTGCTCCTGAGTCTACCCTCTTGGAGCCTGATACTGTGACCTCTTCTGGAAGAGAGACATTTGGATAATGCAGTTACTTCCTGTCACTGCTTCGCCAGTAACGTGTCTCTTCCCCTCTAGACCTGGTCAGAGAGTGCATTACCCACATGACTCTTCTTGCCTCAGTCTGCTCAGTAAGAGCTATACCTGGGTGTCTCTTCTGGTCCACCTGCAGAACCGACGATGGAAGTGGAATGATGGCTCCATGTACAGTTTCCGAAGCTGGAAAGCTGGGGAACCGAATAACCTGAACCAGAGCGAGTATTGTGGGGAGCTGACTATAGAGACAAGTACGTGAGAGGATCACTCGCGTTCATTCTTTGCTGGTTCATTGCAGAAGCACAGGGAGGTCTTCACATTTGCTTATCAGGCAGCTTTGTCTTATGGTCTCCCTACAAGCCCCAGTTCTGCATAGGTTTCAGGTTTTTATTATTATTATTATTATTATTATTGTGTTTCTAGCCTGCCGGCTTTAATACTGTTCATTTCTGGAACTTTCCAGCCTCTGAGGGCCATAAGCTTTCACGCTGACTGGACTTCTCCCTATCTAGGCCCCTTCCGTTAGCTTGGGCCATTGCAGAGGTGGTTGAGAAGCAGGGACCATGGCTCTCCTTGGAGCCCCAGTAAAAGTGAGATTTCTGGTCCGCCTTTGGTGTTGCTTCCCCCAGGAACCGTATCGCTGCCTCTGCAGTGTTCCCAGGCCCAACCAGCCTAAGGAGCAGGCATTTGGGCCCAGGAATAGAACCCGGATTCCCCGGGTAGCAGCACACGGTACTGCCACCGGGCCATCATGGCTTTTCTTCCTTTCAACATGTTTCCAATTCGTCTACAATGATCGAAGCTTGGGATGCCGGCTCAATCAGAAGTGGCCTCCTGTTGGGCAACAGGGCCATGGCTTTCATTCACAAATACCTGGGGAGTTTTTCCCTTAGTTTTATACAACCTTGCCAGCTCACTTAGCCCAGCCATTGCAGTGACAGTCCTTGGCGGGGGGAGGGCAGGCATCAGTGCTCCCACTGGAACTCTGCAATCATGGTGCCCCGAGTCTGGCAACGATTGGGCCCCTCCTCCTCTGAGGGGCTGTGAACCCTGCTTCTCCAGCATCCAACGCCCTGGCTGACTCAGGAAGCAAAAAAAAAAAAAAAAACGGGTCCTGGAATCAAATCCAGGTCCTCCACATGGCAGTGCCCAGCTGTGGCACTAAGATGCCAGTCCAGCCCTTGGAGCCATCTTATTGACTACCGGTGGATACGGCATGTTCCCATGTTTGGGATGGCTCTGTCTTCCCTCGTGCCTCGAGCGCACACAGTGGGATGCATAGTGCGGGAAGATGGACAGAGGATAGAGGGAATGTCAGGAGTACTGTAAAGAAATGACAAGAAGCTGGCGTCCTAGTGCAGAGAACATGGAATAATAAGAGTTATAGTGCGAGGAGAGGACGCAGAGAGGATGGCGATATAAGGTGGGAAAGTTGTTTAATGCTAATCCCTATGCTTTCTTTTCACTTTTTCTCTGTAGATTACAAGCAGTGGAATGATGCTCCCTGTGATTCAGAATCTTTTTTTATCTGTAAATTTAAACCTTAGTGAGGATGCAGTAAACGAAGAACATCCTCCCCAGTGGTCATTTCCAGAGCAAAGCACATCACTTTCACTTGTACTAATTAATAAACTGTTTTAACAATGACAAAACACTGTGTGTCTCCTTGTTTCAAAGTCTTGGGGTTATAAGCCTGTCCTTTTTTTTTTTTTTTTATTCCTAGGGGCTCTCTCCATTTGGGTAGGGGACTCTCAAACGGAGATGTCAGTTTATAGTGCCACCTAGGCCTCTGCCCCATTCTTTAATGAGGTTAAGTAATCCCCTTGAAGCTTTTTACCTAGGGTGAGGCATTTCACTCTCACACCATAACCCAGCTGAAGTATATTGTGTAACTCTGGCAAAGATAGCAGGCCCTAACTTTTGACTCCATCTGCCTCACTGTAATGCAATGCCCCTCTGCTGACCAGCTGCAAGAGACAACAGAGAAATATTAAATTAAGTCCAGGCAACCTCTCTTCACTCTGCCCTCCCCCCCTGTTTTACTCAAAAGCATGGAAGATGTCAGCAGAATAGGATCATTTGGTATACCCAGTGGGGAAAATCGTTAAACTTACGCGAGGGCGCAGATTTGATCTCGCAACCCGGCGCGAACAAATCTACGCCCAATTTTATAACATGCGCGTGCTGCTGTGCACATGTTATAAAATCCAGTGTCGGCGCACGCAGGGGGGGTGCACAATTGTGCAACCTGCGCGCACCGAGCCGAGCAGCCTGACTCCGTTCCCTCCGAGGCCGCTCCAAAATCGGAGCGGCCTTGGAGGGAACTTTTTTTTTGTCCCCCCCATCTTTCCCTCCCTTCCCGTATCTAACCCAGCCCCCAGCCCTTGGTCTGACCCGGTAAGGCATTATGGCATAAGAACATAAGAACATGCCATACCGGGTCAGACCAAGGGTCCATCAAGCCCAGTATCCTGTTTCCAACAGTGGCCAATCCAGGCCATAAGAACCTGGCAAGTACCCAAAAACGAAGTCTATTCCATGTAACCATTGCTAATGGCAGTGGCTATTCTCTAAGTCAACTTAATTAATAGCAGGTAATGGACTTCTCCTCCAAGACCTTATCCAATCCTTTTTTAAACTCAGTATTACTAACTGAAATAACATGTCCTCTGGCAACAAATTCCAGAGTTTAATTGTGCATTGAGTGAAGAAGAACTTTCTCCAATTAGTTTTAAATGTGCCCCATGCTAACTTCATGGAGTGCCCCCTAGTCTTTCTATTATCCGAAAGAGTAAATAACCGATTCACATCTACCCGTTCTAGACCTCTCATGATTTTAAATATCTCTATCATATCCCCCCTTAGCCGTCTCTTCTCCAAGCTGAAAAGTCCTAACCTCTTTAGTCTTTCCTGATAGGGGAGCTGTTCCATTCCCCTTATCATTTTGGTATCCCTTCTCTGGACCTTCTCCATCGCAATTATATCTTTTTTGAGATGCGGCGACCAGAATTGTACACAGTATTCAAGGTGGGGTCTCACCATGGAGCGATACAGAGGCATTATGATATTTTCCGTTTTATTCACCATTCCCTTTCTAATAATTCCCAACATTCTGTTTGCTTTTTTGACTGCCGCAGCACACTGAACCGAAGATTTCAATGTGTTATCCACTATGACGCCTAGATCTCTTTCTTGGGTTGTAGCACCTAATATGGAACCCAACATTGTGTAATTATAGCATGGGTTATTTTTCCCTATATGCATCACCTTGCACTTATCCACATTAAATTTCATCTGCCATTTGGATGCCCAGTTTTCCAGTCTCACAAGGTCTTCCTGCAATTTATCACAATCTGCTTGTGATTTAACTACTCTGAACAATTTTGTGTCATCTGCAAATTTGATTATCTCACTCGTTGTATTTCTTTCCAGATCATTTGTAAATGTATTGAAAAGTAAGGGTCCCAATACAGATCCCTGAGGCACTCCACTGTCCACTCCCTTCCACTGAGAAAATTGCCCATTTAATCCTACTCTCTGTTTCCTGTCTTTTAACCAGTTTGCAATCCACAAAAGGACATCGCCACCTATCCCATGACTTTTTACTTTTCCTAGAAGCCTCTCATGAGGAACTTTGTCAAATACCTTCTGAAAATCCACGTATACTACATCTACCGGTTCACCCTTATCCACATGCTTATTAACTCCTTCAAAAAAGTGAAGCAGATTTGTGAGGCAAGACTTGCCTTGGATAAAGCCATGCTGACTTTGTTCCATTAAACCATGTCTTTCTATATGTTCTGTGATTTTGATGTTTAGAACACTTTCCACTATTTTTCCTGGCACTGAAGTCAGGCTAACCGGTCTGTAGTTTCCCAGATTGCCCCTAGAGCCCTTTTTAAATATTGGGGTTACATTTGCTATCCTCCAGTCTTCAGGTACAATGGATGATTTTAATGATAGGTTACACATTTTTACTAATAGGTCTGAAATTTCATTTTTTAGTTCCTTCAGAACTCTGGGGTGTATACCATCCGATGATTCAGCCTTGCAAAATTCGGGAGTTAAGTGCGTAAGACTTGGCCCTCCTCCCCTTTTCTGCCTCCTTATTCTTGATACACACAGAGGTATGTTTGTGTGTACTTCCCGGCTTCTTAAAATTTGCGTTGTTTTTGCACGAGTAACGCTTTTTAATTCTACCTGTAAGGGTTGAACTAGCATGAATTTGAAACTTGTGAGCAAAAGTGCCAGACATTAAGGTTTCAACCTGTATGTAAAGTTAAAGCTTTGACTTTTGGTGGTACTGCTTACAAACTTCAAACTTGTGCTAATTCAACTATGACTTTTCTGCCAATAACCAGGCATCCCATAACAGTCGGACTTCAGGTTACTCAGCACTCTATATCCCCTATTCCTCTCCTACGGGCCGATACAGTAAAATCGCGGGAGAGCCGGGAGAGCGGGCCCGCTCTCCCGGCGCGGCACAGGCCACTCTCTGCGATTCAGTATTTTAATTTATTTTAATTAGGGCCAGCAGTAAAAAGAGGCCCTAGGAACACTAGCGCATCCCTAGCGCATCTTTTTTTGACGGAAGTGGCGGCTGTCAGCGGGTTTGACAGCCGACGCTCAATTTTGCCGGCGTCAGTTCTCGAGCTTGCTGACAGCCATGGGTTCGGAAACCGAATGCCGGCAAAACTGAGCGTCCGGTTTTCGACCCACCAGCCGCGGGCCCATTTTAAATTTTTTATTTTTTACTTTTTAAAACTTTTGGGACCTCCGACTTAATATCGCCATGATATTAAGTCGGAGAGTGCACAGAAAATCAGTTTTTACTGCTTTTCTGTGCACTTTCACGGTGCCGGCAGAAACTAGCGCCAACCCAAAGGTAGGCGCTAATTTCTGAAAGCAAAATGTGCAGCTTGGCTGCACATTTTGCTTTCTGAATCGCGAGAGAATACCTAATAGGGCCATCAACATGCATTTGCATGCTGAGGGCGCTATTAGGTTCGGGGGGGTTGGACGCGCTATTACCCCTTACTGAATAAGGGGTAAAGCTAGTGTGTCCAAAACGCGTCCAAATGACGGCTAACAGTCAGTCAATTCGGAGCGCACTGTACTGTATCGGCCCGCTAATTAGGTGGATACTTGACTCTTTGCAGCATGTTTGTGATCTAGGGCCATTTGATGCTAGTTAGGTGCTCTACCTCCACCCAACCCCTCATTATCTTAAGTAGGGTATCCATGTTAATGCATATTTTGCACTCTTGTTTTTCTTATCCAGGTTATAGCCCTTTATTGAATTATTGGGTAATAAATAATAAAACATGTAATAAATGTGTTTGTAAATTGTATCACTGAGTGTGAAAAAAACAAACCCCTTCTCCCAGAGATAATGAATTCTACATTTTGCTGTCTGAGGGTAATCCCCATGGAGTTGCTTTTGTTGAAGAAACCTCTTCATTGTCATCTTCAAAATTTCCAGTGCCTGGAATTGAAGACAGTGAACACTACACCATCAGAGGCCCTGAATGTGCTCCTTAATGATCAGTTGTTGCAGGAGGATTTGAGATTACCAGTGCTTTCAATTTTGACAGGATTATCCTAAGCCCTTTAGATGGACAGGCATGGGAGGGGATTTTTGTAAACAGTGAGAGTGGTGGAATTGGGTTATACTATATGTTAGGGAATCTTTTGTATTGATTATTGTATTTTTTATCTGCGTTGTAAACTGCTTTAGGTTCGCTTTAATTTTTGGATTTAGCGTGCACCTTTTCATTGGCAGCTCAAGGCAAGTTACATCCAGGTACTGAAGCTATTTCCCTGTCCCTAGTTGGCTTTACAACCTAAGGCAAAGGAAGGTAAAGTGATTTACCCAAAGTCACAAGGAGTGGCAGTGGGGATTTGAACCCTGGCTTCCCTGGTTCTCAATCTGCTGCTCTAAACACAAAGCTACTTCTCTTCACGATCTGCTTTATTTGTCCCCAAATCAATTTAGTGCTGTGATCAGCTAATAATGAAATGTAATAGTTCTCTACTCAGTCTCTGGGGATCACTCAACTAATCTGGTTTTCAGGAGATCCACAATGAAAAAAAATGCATAAGATACAGTTGCATTCACTGGAGAAGCTCTGCTTCTGATTTATGCAAACATTACATTATTGTGGATAAGGATATATCATAGTGGCTGGGTGGTCCATAAAGACCAGGAGGAGAATAATCGAGCAAAAGGAAGCATTGCTTGCTACAGTCTGCTCTTCTGTAAAATCTTGTTCTTTTGTTGGAACTGGATAAAAAAAAAAAAATCGAGTCAAAACAGTTAACCACAAACACTGGCAGCAAAGTGAAAGCAGGATCTGTCAATAAAAATAGCAAGGTCATAGCATGCTAAGTGACACAGAAGGAAGGGACATCATGTTTTCCACAGGAACATGCTTTGTCAAGGGTGACAGTTCCTGGCTCCCAGGATGTATAAAACCGAGAGAGCTGGCAGACTACAGTTATTATTTATAAATTCTGTTTGAAACAACGTTCCTCACCAGATAACATGTACTGTATTAATACATCCACAGCTAATCCTCTGTTTGACATCATTTTAAATTACTCATGACATTCTTTTATAAAACATTTTTTTAATTCAAATATACATTGCCTGTCATGATGGATTTGTATTTTTTAAATGAATGATAAATACAAATTTTGTGATCACATAATTTAATTAAAACTGCTTTGGAAACACATTAAAATACATTCATGTTAATCTGTATATCATTTTAAATTTTTCCCTGTCCTATTAAGTTTTGTTTATCCAATTCTGCATCAATAATTTTTTTTTTTCCATTTTAAGAGTCTATGTACTAAGCACTTTCCCCATAGATACAAAATGGTAGAAAAGCCTCAGAGAATCAGGGTCTAGAAAGGAAAAACCCTGAATTAGGTGCATGTCATTAAGATGCAAGATTATTTAGAGGTTAATGCAAATATGTTTTATTTAATGTAGCAGTGTTCTTAACAGTCCTGGTTGAGCAAATGTTGTAGTGGGCCAGCAAAGTGAAGTCTTCTTCTAGAAGGGCTAATCAAGCACCTCTGTGGACATCAAAGTCTTCTCTGATGAGTTTTAGGATACCCCTTTATTACTTCATGAAGGAGCTGAGAGTTGAGGCAAAGAATTCAATTCACTCCAGAGGTGGAGGTTCCAGGTCAATGTAGTTACAGGAAAGAAAATTATTTACAGCAGCCCCATCCACAGACACAATCACAGGCAGATATATTTCTTCAGCTACAACAAAAAAGCAGCAAACACTTGACCACTATGAAACTCTTCTTTCTGGAAACGCTGTACCAACTTTAACTTTACAGACTCACAAGCATTCAGCTGGCTGCCGAGTTCTTGCTTTCAAGAGCTGACCGGTACGGTAGAAATATAAAAAGAACAGAAATCTGAGAACTATCCAGGAAATGTCATACCTTCAAGGTCTGACCCCTTCAGGAACGTGAGTTGTAAAAAGGAATTACAGTCACTAGGTGCATGAAGGTAGAAGGAACTCCAGAAGAATGGATGTTCTTAAAGGTTATTCTGCATCTCTTTCTTACCAGCCACAGTACAAGCTGGCAAGACTCTTACAGGGCATTACAGGAGCTTCACCAGGAGAGACGTTAACTCCTAGTCTTCCTCCTGCAGGAAAATAGAACAAGAAACCCCTAGAGGGCTCTGACTTCCACCTTAGGGGCTTGCTACAATAATTATTATTATTAATAATTCTTTGCTTTTTTTTTTTTAGAGGCTTAGAGACACAAAGGTGTTATTAAGGTAGAGGCACTTGGTGATACTACGCCTGCACCAGTGCTACGTTGATAATTAAGTTTCAGCATAAGGTTGTGTTCTATAATTTGCACATGACAAGTTATATAATTTTATGAATATTTTATGTATGATTTCATTGACTGTTTCCATTATAGATGTGAGTTCTGTTTTCACTTCTGCCATATTACTTGGAAATGGAACTTCAGTTTCCTGAAACACAGATCAGCCTATTTTGGATAAAGAATTCTACCTGATAAACCATTTGACAAACACATGAATATGAATTATTAGTTACACAATCTACAGTATGTGCAAATATGACATGAATTATCTTTAAGTTATATGTGGATAAATATATTCTATATTTTTCATGGCTTCAGCTTTATTTTTTTGGATTTAGCATGCAGCTTTTAATTGGTAGCTCAAGGCAAGTTACATTCAGGTACTGCAGTTATTTCTCTGTCCCTAGTTGGCTTTATAGCCTGAGGCAATGGAAGATAAATTGCCTTACCCAAAGTCACAAGGAGCAGCAGCGGGATTTGAACCCTCGATTCCCTGGGTCTCAATCTGCTGCTCTAAACTCAACGCTACTCCTCTTCATGATCTGCTTAATTAGTCCCCTAATTAATTTAGTGCTGTTTTTTCTGCAAGGTCATATGTTCAAACAATCTGGTTTTTAGTATTCTAGTTCTGTAGTCTACATACAAGCAGGAAACAATGAATGCCACATTTGTAGAATTAGAATATTTAAAAATGTCTTTGTTTTTTATGAATAGATTCAGAGACTGACCACCCAGTCTGTTCAGTTTTGTTACCTTAGGCAGTACTATAGAGGGTAATTGGAAGTTGTTCCATATATCCACTCTCTGAAGAAACACTTCCATATCTTACCTGAGCCTAATTGCTATTACTTTGAACAGCCCTTTCATTTCCAGTGAAGCATCTTAAAATAAAATAAATCTCTCTCTATTGTTCCATTAGTTGCTCTGGGCATAAGTCTTTCCCCTAGAAGAATCTTGTAGGATCTTGCAAGGTTCCTTGAATGAACCCTTCACTGAAATAGGTTAAATAAAACCCCCAGAAACTTGTCAGCTAGGAAACCACATCAAAAAAAGTCCATCAAAAATAGCAAACAATTTTTCAAAAATATAGGACATTCTGTCCATTTCCATTCTCTTCTCTTCGTGACCGTTATATGAATTTACAATTGTTTTTGTAAAACTGCTTGATGCTCAGTTGACCCTTCATTAGAACTGCATTTGGGATTAAGTCTGACGTAGTGTACAAATCGGTGTGTGAGTGGCACTTGCTCAGAGCTTCTGGAAACATTTAAGTTTGGCCGCAAGATGCTGACAGTTGCTGCCAATACCCAGACAAAAGTCACGTCAGCTTTTCAGCGCTATCCTCCATCCTTCTTTACAAGGTCGGCATCACACCCTTGTAGTCCAAAGGGCAGTAGGGGTCATTCCAGAACAGATTACAAAATCTTTTATCACAGGAAGAAGTTTCCATTGCACCCAGGGTCTACCCTGACCCCACATCTGCTAGAAAGATCTCTGATTGGCAAAAAGCCAAGATGGGGACCCAACCCCTTTGGATGACAGAAGCAACCCCTCTACTTCCTGCAGATAACGCAGGATTATCAGAAACCATGCATATGTTTTCTATACGGCAGATGTCACACTGGGTGTTTCTCTGATCATCTCTATATTCCTCCCTAATAAAATAATAAAATTGGTTCATTGTTTTTTTTTATTATTACTGATTATATTACGCAGTCAGTTTAGGAGGATTGTTTCCTCCGACAGGTAGCCATGGAGAGAATTAGAGAGTTCAAAAGACACATAATCAGATTAAACATATCACCAATTTAGGAAGAGCTCTGTAAAACCAGAAACCATAGAAAATGGAGCGTGATAAAATAAAAAATCTAGCTGAAAACCAGGACCATCAGCCCTGACTGCGAGACAAAATCTTCATTTCGTTACCCTGAAGCAACCACAGGAAGCAAGACATCATCACTCCCAGGTAAGGCAAGAACCCTCTTTATATCCGTAGCTGAGAGACGGTGAGCCCTCTCCCTCCTGATACTGCACCCACAGCTGGAAGATAGCGAGCCTCCTCACTTCCAGGCCTGGATTTGGGTATTGGCATCTGCGCAGGGCACCAAGTACCTGGGCCAAAAAGCACCCTGATCCCACTCACTTTAGGGCTAAGCATTGGCACCAAGTCAAAGGGTCACCACTGTGGAACTCCAAGCATCCACTCCCTCCTCTCTCAGCTCTGGTCCTGCCTATGGGCACCAAAATCTTAAATCCAGCATTCATCTTCACTTCCTGATACTGCATCCACAGCTGGGAAAGTTAGCACCCCTCCCTTTCTGATACTGCATCCACATCTGGAAGATGCAGAGGCTCTCACATTTTAATATGCATGAAATAGATTTGCATACGATGCAGCAGTGCATGCAAATGTACCTCATTTATATTCATTGTGGATATCTTGAAAAACTGACTGGTTAGATGTGTCCCGAGGACTGGGCTGACAAGTCCAAGTTTAGGCATTTTACAGCTTTGATCTTTAAACGGTATTGCTCGAATCGCAGTGGTTTCTCAGGATCATAGCAGCAGTTAATCACCATCTTACACTTCATTTTTTTCTTATAGAAACAGCAAAATGAGTTTCCATCTGCTATCTGTGACTTTCATCCTTGTTGGTGTCTTTTACTGTGAAGTCAGTTCAACTGGAAGCTCCTCAGAGCCAGAGTGCTGGGAACTATCGCAGGGTGCTAGGAGACCTTACTAGTGTCACAAACCATTTACCACTTCAGTGCTGGAGGAAACAAAAGAGTCTAAGCCAGTTTGTGTTGCAGCAAGAAGAGTAATGGAAAGGCAGCACTGACGGCAAGATTAGTGTAAAGTGTAGCCCAGAGTATGCACGCCATAAATGGCAACTGAAGAGTAGCACAGAGAGAGATTAGGCCTGGCAGGAATAGTAACCAAGGAGTAGCACAGAGAGAGATTAGGCATGGCAGGAATAGTAACCAAAGAGTTACACAGAGAGAGATCAGGCATGTCAGGAATAGTAACTGAAGAGTAGCACAAAGAGAGATTAGGTATGGCATAAATAGTAACCAAAGAGTAGCACAGAGAGAGATTAGACATAGCAGGAATCATAACCAAAGAGCAGCACAGAGAGAGATAGGCATTACATGAATACTAACCAAAGAGCATCACAGAGAGAGGTCAGGCATGTCAGAAATAGTAACTGAAGAGTAGCACAGAGAGAAATTAGGCCTGGCAGGAATAGTAATCAAAGAGTAGCACAGAGAGAGATTAGGCATGTCAGGAATAGTAACTGAAGAGTAGCACAGAGAGAGATTAGGCGTGTCAGGAATAGTAACTGAAGAGTAGCACAGAGAGAGATTAGGCGTGTCAGGAATAGTAACTGAAGAATAGCACAGAGATGGATTAGGCATTGCATGAATAGTAATTGAAGAGTAACACAGAGAGAGATTAGGTGTTGCATGAACAGTAACCGAAAAGTAGCAGAGAGAGATTAGGTATGGCATAAATAGTAATCAAAGAGTAGCACAGAGAGAAATTAGGCTAGGCAGGAATAGTAATCAAAGAGTAGCACAGAGAGAGATTAGGCATGGCAGGAATAGTAACCAAAGAGCAGCACAGAGAGAGATAAGGCATTGCATGAATAATAACCAAAGAGCAGCACAGAGAGAGATCAGGCGTGTCAGAAACAGTAACTGAAGAGTAGCACAAAGAGAGATTAAGTATGGCATAAAAAGTAACCAAAGAGTAGCACAGAGATAGATTAGGCATTGCATGAATAGTAAATGAAGAGTAACACAGAGAGAGATTAGGTGTTGCATGAACAGTAACCTAAAAGTAGCAGAGAGATATTAGGTGTGGCATGAATAATAACCAAAGAGTAGCAGAGAGAGAGCTTGGGCATGGCAGGAATAGTAATCAAAGAGTAGCACTCGGAGAGAGATTAGGCAGGGCAGGAGTAGTAACTGAAGACTAGCACAGAGAGAGGCAGGAGAAGTAACTGAAGGATAATACATACAGTAGGCATGGCATGAATACTATGTAAAGGTTAACAGAGAGAGAGAGAGAGAGAGATTAAGCATCCCAAGGACAATATTCAAAAGCCATTTAGATAGATAACTAAAAATATTCATCACTGTATGCAGCTAGAATTTAGCCACATAAGTCAGGGGCGCTCCAGGGGCAGGCAGAAGGAATTTCCAGATGGAGCAGAGTTAGCCGCTTAATCTATATGGCTAACTTTGGTCAAGCCATAGGGCTTGACCAGTGGTTGAAAATGGATTTCCATATGAATGGTATACAGGGAATTGACTTGGCATGAACAGTATTTGCTAAGTGGCAGAGAGAGCTTAAAAAAAAGAAACAAAAAAACCCCCTCTAAAAACCAAAATAATACCTACAGAGTAGGATGTAGACTAAATGAACATGACCTGATACTTTGAGCATCTAAACACAAAGCTTGCAACATGAGTTAGAGCATCCTATATGTGTCAATGGAATGAGAATAACAACATTAAGAAGTTGCCATACTGGGTCAGACCAAGGGTCCAATAAGCCCAGCATTCTGTTTCCAACAATGGCCAATCCAGGATATAAGTACCTGGCAAGTACCCAAACAGTAAATAAATCCCATACTACTAATGCCAGTAAAAAGGAGTGGCTATTCCCTAAGACATTTGATTAATAGCAGTTTATGGACTTGTTATCCAGGAATTTGTCCAAACTTTTTTTTTAACCCAGCTACACTAACTTCCTTAATCACATCCTCTGGCAATGAATTCTAGAGCTTAATTGTGAGCTAAGTGAAAAAGAATTCCCTCCAATTTACTAACTTCATGGAGTGCCCCTTAGTCCTTCTATTATCCGAAAGAGTTAATAACTGATTCACATTTACCCGTTCTAGACCTCTCATGATTTTATAGACCTCTATCATATCCCCCCACAGCCATCTTTTCTCCAAGCTGAACAGCCCTAACCTCTTCAGCCTTTCCTCATAGGGGAGCTGTTCCATTCCCCTTATCATTTTGGTCGCCCTTCTCTGTATCTTCTCCATCGCAATTATATCTTTTTTGAGATGCAGCAACCGAATAGAATTCAGTACCCAAGGTGTGGTCTCACCATGGAGTGATACAGAGGCATTATGACATTTTCCGTTTTATTCACCATTCCCTTCCTAATAATTCCTAGCATTCTGTTTGGTTTTTTGACCACTGCAGCACACTGAGCCGACGATTGTCCACTATGACGCCCAGATCTTTTTCCTGGGTGGTGACTCCTAATAGGCAAGTGCATTTTAAAAGCCGGCGAGATACACGCATATCTCCCACAGCATGCACATCACAAACATTTTCAAAAAGGGGTGCAGTGTGGGTGAGGCATGGGCAGTTTGGGGTGTGAATTTGAGCTGTGCACATAAATGCACTAAGGCCCCCTGCTGCATAGCTTTACTTCTACTATGGCTGACATGCAAATTAAAAAATTAAAGAAAAAGAGGCAGATTTGCAGGGTTTTAAGGGTCGGGAATAACGGGAGAGTGAAGGCTATTAAACTAGAGGGGTTTGTAGAACCTCTCTCTTAACTGGGGACAAACTGGTAAAACAGGGAATAGCATCGGTACGTGCTCCTTTTAAAATCCCCCGATTTATGTGGTAGAAGTGGAATTTGCTCACACAAGCGTGTGCCCACTTAAAATGTGGTGCGCATGGCCAGGCTATTTTATTACATGCACACATATGTTATAAAACGGTCGTATCCCTGGGTGAAGGCTGATATATGTGCGCCAATGTGTGCCCGCCTCCTGGTTTGAACATTTCCATCCCTGCCTTTATAGCTACACCTTTCAGTATTTTTCTATTTTCCTCATTTAATCATTCTCCTTTTTGAAAGTTTAGTGCTAGAGCTGTAGATTTAATTATTGTCCTCCTTCTAGTCATTAAGTCAGATTTGATCATGTTAAGATCACTATTTCCTCTCGCACCAAATCCTGTGCTCCACTAAGACGTTACATTTCCTAGACAATATTGGGGTAATTGAAATCTTTCATTATTACTCTGCTACCAAATGTGTTAGCT
The DNA here is from genome assembly GCF_901001135.1 of Rhinatrema bivittatum. Taxonomy (NCBI): domain Eukaryota; kingdom Metazoa; phylum Chordata; class Amphibia; order Gymnophiona; family Rhinatrematidae; genus Rhinatrema; species Rhinatrema bivittatum. The sequence goes on along the minus strand of NC_042623.1, from coordinate 37,514,045 downwards.
TCCCTAATTTCTCTTAGATTTCATCATCTGTCTGATCATTTTGGCCAGTTGGATGGAATTATATCCTTATCACTATACTTTCCCCAACACACATGGGATTTCTGCCCATAAATATTCTACTGTGCATTTAGTCTCCTGCAAGCTCTTTATCCTGTTGGAGTCTACGTCATCCTGAACATAAAATGTCATCCCCGCCCCACCAAGTTGATCCACCTCCCACTGCAATATAATTTGTACCCTGGTATAGCACTGTCCCATTTGTTATCCTTCTTCCACCAGGTCTCTGAGATGCCATACACTCTATACACTCTAACTCTCTGTATACTCTAACTCTCCCATCTTACTTCTTAGACTTCTGGCATTGGCAAATGGACATTTCAAAGTATGTTTTTTGTTTGTATTAATAACCTGCTTATCGGGTAATGGGGATAATTTAACTCAGGTGGTTCTTTACTTCTAAGCACATGGAACACTTTTGCTTTTATTGCAACCTCTCTGTTGGTTGGCCTCTCTCTTCTGTTTCATTAGTATCTTTTGAAGATACCTCCCTCTGAACAATGTACAGCTGAGTAACTGTTGGCTTTTCCCCTTGTTCTAGTTTAATGTTTTAAAGGTTAGCATCAGCAGCCTGGTTCCACCTTGGTTAAGGTGAAGACCATCCTTTTGGAAAAGACTGCCCCATACCCAAAGGTTGCCCAGTTCCTTACAAAACTGAATCCCTCTTCCCTGCACCATAGTCTCATCCACGCATTGAGACTCCGGGGTCCTGTGCGTGGAAAGGGAAGCGTTTCTGATAATGCTACCCTGGAAGTTCTGGATTACAGCTTTCTACATAAAAGCCTAAATTTGACTTCCAGAACCTCTCTCTCATTTTCCTATGTTGTTGGTACCCACATTTATCATGACAATTGACTTCTCCCCAGCACTGTCTAGAATCCTATCTGGGTGATGCCTGAGGTCATAAGAACATGCCATACTGGGTCAGACCAAGGATCCATCAAGCCCAGCATCCCATTTCCAACAGTGGCCAATCCAGGCCATAAGAACCTGGCAAGTACCCAAAAGCTAAGTCTATTCCATGTTACCATTGCTAGTAATAGCAGTGGCTATTTTCTAAGTCAACTTAATTAATAGCAGGTAAAGGACTTCTCCTCCAAGAACTTATCCAATCCTTTTTTAAACACAGCTATACTAACTGCACTAACCAATTCCTCTATCAACAAATTCCAGAGTTTAATTGTGTGTTGAGTAAAAAAGAACTTTCTCCGATTAGTTTTAAACGTGCCACATGCTAACTTCATGGAGTGCCCCCTAGTCTTTCTATTATCTGAAAGAGTAAATAACCAATTCACATCAACCCGTTCTAGACCTCTCATGATTTTAAACACCTCTATCATATCCCCCCTTAGCCGTCTCTTCTCCAAGCTGAAAAGTCCTAACCTCTTTAGTCTTTCCTCATAGGGGAGCTGTTCCATTCCCCTTATCATTTTGCTAGCCCTTCTCTGTACCTTCTCCATTGCAATTATATCTTTTTTGAGATGCAGTGACCAGAATTGTACACAGTATTCAAGGTGTGGTCTCACTATGGAGTGAATCAGAGGCATTATGACATTTTCCGTTTTATTCACCATTCTCTTTCAAATAATTCCCAACATTCTGTTTGCTTTTTTGACTGCCGCAGCACACTGAACCGATGATTTCAATGTGTTATTCACTACGACGCCTAGATCTCTTTCTTGGGTTGTAGCACCTAATATGGAACCTAACATTGTGTAACTATAGCATGGGTTATTTTTCCCTATATGCATCACCTTGCACTTATCCACATTAAATTTCATCTGCCATTTTGATGCCCAATTTTCCAGTCTCACAAGGTCTTCCTGCAATTTATCACAATCTGCTTGTGATTTAACTACTCTGAACAATTTTGTATCATCTGCAAATTTGATTATTTATTTATTTATTTTTAATTTTTATATACCAACATTCTTACATCCGATGTAAATCATACCGGTTTACATTAAACAGAATAGCAGGAAATAAATTTCCATAGTCTAATACACTTGTTGTATTTCTTTCCAGATCATTTTTAAATATATTGAAAAGTAAGGGTCCCAATACAGATCCCTGAGGCACTCCCTTCCACTGAGAAAATTGTCCATTTAATCCTACTGTCTGTTTCCTGTCTTTTAGTCAGTTTGCAATCCACGAAAGGACGTCGTCACCTATCCCATGACTTTTTACTTTTCCTAGAAGCCTCTCATGAGGAACTTTGTCTAACGCCTTCTGAAAATCCAAGTATACTACATCTACCAGTTTACCTTTATCCACATGTGGATAAAGGTGAACCGGTAGATGTAGTATACTTCAACAGGGAAATACACAACTGGGTAGATGTGAATCAGTTATTTACTCTTTCGGATAATAGAAAGACTAGGGGGCACTCCATGAAGTTAGCATGGGGCACATTTAAAACTAATCGGAGAAAGTTCTTTTTTACTCAACGCACAATTAAACTGGAATTTGTTGCCAGAGGATGTGGTTAGTGCAGTCAGTATAGCTGTGTTTAAAAAAGGATTGGATTAGTTCTTGGAGGAGAAGTCCATTACCTGCTATTAAGTTCACTTAGAGAATAGCCACTGCCATTAGCAATGGTAACATGGAATAGACTTAGCTTTTGGGTACTTGCCAGGTTCTTATGGCCTGGATTGGCCACTGTTGGAAACAGGATGCTGGGCTTGATGGACCCTTGGTCTGACCCAGTATGGCATTTTCTTATGTTCTTATGTTCAAAAAAGTGAAGCAGATTTGTGAAGCAAGACTTGCCTTGGGTAAAGCCATGCTGACCTTGTTCCATTAAACCATGTTTTTCTGTATGTTCAGTGATTTTGATGTTTAGAACACTTTCCACTATTTTTCCTGGCACTGAAGTCAGGCTAACCGGTCTGTAGTTTCCCAGATTGCCCCTGGAGCCCTTTTTAAATATTGGGGTTACATTAGCTGTCCTCCAATCTTCAGGTACAATGGATGATTTTAATGATAAGTTACAAATTTTTACTAATAGGTCTGAAATTTCATTTTTTAGTTCCTTCAGAACTCTGGGGTGTATACCATCCGGTCCAGGTGATTTACTACTCTTCAGTTTGTCAATCAGGTCTATCACATTTTCTAGGTTCACCGTGATTTGATTCAGTCCATCTGAATCATTGCCCATGAAAACCTTCTCCAGTACGGGTACCTCCCCAACATCCTCTTCAGTAAACACCGAAGCAAAGAAATCATTTAATCTTTCTGTGATGGCCTTATCTTCTCTAAGTGCCCCTTTAACCCCTCGATCATCTAACAGTCCAACTGACTCCCTCACAGGCTTTCTGCTTTGGATATATTTTAAAAAGTTTTTACTGTGAGTTTTTGCCTCTACGGCCAACTTCTTTTCAAATTCTCTTTTAGCCTGTCTTATCAATGTCTTACATTTAACTTGCCAACGTTTATGCATTATCCTATTTTCTTCTGTTGGATCCTTCTTCCAATTTTTGAATGAAGATCTTTTGGCTAAAATAGCTTCTTTCACCTGCCCTTTTAACCATGCCGGTAATTGTTTTGCCTTCTTTCCACCTTTCTTAATGTGTGGAATACATCTGGACTGTGCTTCTAGAATGGTATTTTTTAACAATGACCATGCCTCTTGCACTTTTTTTTTTACTTTTGTAGCTGCTCCTTTCAGTTTTTTTTCTAACAATTTTTCTCATTTTATCAAAGTTTCCCTTTTGAAAGTTTAGCACGAGAGCTGTGGATTTGCATACTGTCCCCCTTCCAGTCATTAATTCAAATTTGATCATATGATCACTATTGCCAAGCAGCCCCATCACCATTACCTCTCTCACCAAGTCCTGTGCTCCACTGAGAATTAGATCTAAAATTGCTCCCTCTCTTGTCGGTTCCTGAACCAATTGCTCCATAAAGCTATCACTTATTCCATCCAGGAACGTTATCTCTCTAGCGTTTCCCGATGATAAATTTACCCAGTCAATATTGGGGTAATTGAAGTCTTCCATTATTACCACACTACCAATTTGGTTAGTTTCCCTAATTTCTCTTAGCATTTCACTGTCCGTCTCACCATCTTGACCAGGTGGATGGAAGTATACTCCTATCACTATAGTCTTCCCCAATACACAAGGGATTTCTACCCATAAAGATTCAATTTTGCATTTAGTCTCATGCAGAATGTTTATCCTCTTTGCACTGTGTGCACACATACAATATCTCGTCAATTGACAAAAAAAAAAACCAAACCAAACATGATACTTGGTAGAAAAGACTGCTTCCTTCATCTTAATATTGTTGAGCTCTTAGTTAGGTTGCTAAGGGAGTAGGAATGAGTAAATTAGATAAATAATTAAATTAAATGTATGTGGTATACTCCCTGGTAATCTAGTAGTGACCTGTAAAGGGATAATTAAACTCTTGAGAAGGGCTGGGGCCTGATTGATTTGTAATGTAAAAGTGTCTATTGCCTATAAATCAAAGACTGAGCTATGGTGGGTAGGAGTTTGGGTGGGAAGGATGGAAATATAGATACTAGAATGATCTAACTTATGCTTGCTTTTTATTCAGGTACACACACTAAAGCATATACCCCACTTTTCTACCTCTTCCTCAAACATTTTAAATCTTAAAGTTTTCCAAAGCAATACTCACCAATCCTCTTCAGCCACCAGCAAAATCTGGATTTCAATAAGTCTTTTACACCTGTGCTCATTACCAGATGTGTTTAGTTCACAGAGGGTACACTGTGAAAGCCACATATCCCATGGGCTGGTTCTTTTATCAAGCACACTGCTATGGATACTTCAGGGATGGAAAGAGCTGGCAAGTGGCAGAGGCACCTGCTCATCTCTCATACTCTGTGAGATCTTATCAGGGCTTCTGTAGAGAAATCAGCTGATCACTCAATGCGAGCTGCTTTTCCAGACTTCCATCTGTGCTGAAAGTCATTATTTTGACCTATGAGATGCTCCTTACCTCCTCCATCATATATATATTCATACCACTCTTACTCATTTTTCTGTGACCATGCCATCTAGAGAAAGTTCCCTTTCTTTTCCTTCAGTCTGATTCAATTAGCAAAAGGGGGTGTTGGGCATAGAGAGAACAAGGTGAGCAATACAGGGGCTTGGATACAGGAAGCTTCAGAAAACAGAAAAGGGGATCTGGATTGAAGGAAACCGTAGAACAAAGCAAGGGCAATGAAGATCAGATCCTGAAGGGAACTGCACATTAATACTGGATATGGAGGATATACAGAGTAAAGCTGCGTATAAGGGAGCATCAGGAACACCAAAACAGGTCTGAGTTTAGGGAAACTGCAAGAACATTACAAGGCAGAAAGTATAAAGGTACTGAATGTAAGAGGACTATTTGATACAGGAACTGTACAGAGGTGCTGGTTACAGGGGGAAATTCAGGGAACAGTTCAGCAGTACTACATATATAAGAAATGAAAGAAATAGCAAAGGAGCCCTTGGACATAAAGGAGCTGCAGGGAACAATACAGTAGCATTGGCCATAGGGGGAATAGTATAGGGACAGTAGGTATAGGGAAGTTATGAAAAAAAATGTTGGGTGTACATGCCATGAAAGAAATGCATGGAACACTGGAAGGAATAATGCTGATGATCTGAGGTTGGAAGAGTTCCAGGGAATGTTGTAGGTGCACTGAGCTAGGAGAGTCTTAGAAAACAATGATGAAGTGCTGAGCTTAGAGGCACTGCAGGGAGCAGGGACCAAGATGCGGAGCTTGGAGAAGTGTAGGGATCAAGAAGGAGACGCAGAGATCTCTCCCCTTTGTGCACCCCTTCATGCAACTCTTTGTGCTTCATTTAATATTTTTTTTTACGTTTTCTGTTAAGTAACCTTTTTTTCAAGTTCCTACCTTATGCCTTTGTTAACAATTTTATTATAAATGTTCTCTGTATTTGACTATGGAAATATTTTTTCCTGCTTTTTCTGTTTTATGTAAACCAGTATGATTTGCATTTTAATGTAAGAATGTCGGTATATAAAAATTATAAATAAAATAAAATATATTAAAAAGCTGTGAGCCCAGAACAGATCCCTGGGGCACTCCACTATTCACCTTTTTCCATTGGGAAAATGTACCATTTAGCCCTACTCTCTTTTAACCAGTTGGCAATCCACAGTAGGACATTGCCCCCCATCCCATGACTTTTTAATTTCCTAAGAAGTCTCTCATGAGCGACTTTGTCAAATGCTTTCTGGAAATCCAGATACACTATCTCAAATTGCTCACCTTTATCCACATGCTTATTTACGCCCTCAAAAAAAGTAGCAAATTTGTGAGAGACAAGACTTCCCTTGGCTAAATCCATGTTGGCTTTGTCCCATTAAACTATGCTCATGTATATGTTCAGCAATTTTGTTCTTTAAGATAGTTTCTACCATTTAGCCTGTAACAATTGGCGTTACATTGGCAACCCTCCAGTCTTCAGGTACCACAGATGATGTTTCTGTTAGTTTATAAGTTATCAATAGCAGGTCTGCAATTTAATTTCTCAGTTCTTTCAGCATTCTGGGATGTATACCATCTGGTCCAGGTGATTTGCTACTCTTTAGTTTGTCAGTTTGCCCTAGTACATCTCCCAGGTTCACTGAGATTTGTTTCAGCTCTTCTGAATTATCACCTTTGAATATAATTTCTGGCATGGGTATACCCGTTACATTTCCCTCAGTGAATACTGAAGCAAAAAATTCATTTAGTCTTTCAGCTATGGTTTTGTCATCCCTAAGTGCCCCTTTCACCCTTTGATCATCCAATGGTCCAACTGACTCCCTCTCACAGGCTTACCTCAAATGTACCTGAAAAAGTTATTATGAGTTTTTGTTTCCATGGCAAGCTTCTTTTCAAATGCTCTTGTTGCTTTCCTTACCACTGCTTTGCCAATGCTTATGCTGTTTCCTTCATTTGGATCCTTTTCCATTTCTTGAAAGATGTTTTTAGATATTATAGCCTCTTTTACATCACATTTTAACCATGCTGGTAGTCATTTAGCTTTCCTTCCACCTTTTCTAATATAAGGAATTCATCTGTTCTGGGCTTCCAAGATGGCATTTTTAAACAATGTCCATGCCTGAGAAACCTCTTAACCTTTGCATTTGCTCCTTTCAGTTTTTTCCTAACCATTTTCCTCATTTTAGTGTAGTCACCTCCAACCTGTTTATATTCTTTTGAAGGTGCAGTCTCCAGAATTGTACATGGTACTCCAAATGAGGTCTCACCTATACAGGGCAATATCACCTCCCCTTTTCTGCTATCTATTCCTTTCACTTTGCAGTCACTTTATGCACCTGTCTGGTTATCTTAAAAGCATCAGATACAATCACTCCCAGATCCCACTCTTCTTTCATGCTTAGAAGAATTTTACCTGCAATACTGTACCTGTTCCTTGGGATTTTGCATTCTAAATGCATTACTCTACATTTTTAGCATTAAATCCTAGCTTCCATACCCTAGACCGGTGATGGCGAACTCCAGTCCTTGAGTGCCACAAGCAGGCCAGGTTTTCAGGATATCCATTGGAGGCAGTGCATGCAAATCTTTCTCATGCATATTCATTGTAGATATCCGGAAATCCTGGCTTGTTTGTGGCACTCGAGGACTGGAGGTCACCATCACTGCCCTAGACCATTGCTCAAGCTTCACTAGATCTCTCCATGTTTGCTACACACCTTCATGGATATCCACCCCATTACGGATTTTAGTATCACTGGCATAAAGCCAACCTTTCCCGACAATCATTCTGCTATGTCCCTCACAAAAATGCTGAAAAGAACCAGTCCAAAGACATCCCTGAGGCTCACAACTAGCAACATGTGCAGTTGATGAGTGACGCTGTGAGATCAGATGTTAACAGTGAATGTTATATCGAAGGGTACCAGAAAAAAGTGGTATTATTATTAGGACTATTCAAGTAGGTTATAATTTAAAAGCAGTAATTTGTGAGTAATGTTAAAGGTATTTATTGTGTTTTATTTCTGAAACAGAAAACAGCAGTAAAAAGAGCACACTAATATGATTAAGAGAATTATTTTGGAAACCAGCAGTGAACATGTTATCATATAGACTGAAGAGTGGAGCAGCATGTTTTGGTGGATAGCACATGAAACAGCAGCAGTCTCTTCAAATTTAATTATATTCTGATTTTTTATCATAAAGGAATATTTAAAATATAGCGCCAGATTTTAAAAAGGTTACGCACGCCGGACCTATTCTCTAACAATGAAATCTCAATTAAGGTACCTTTCTAAATCATGTTTCTTTAAATTAAAAATGTTAAGACCACCACCAACATATCTGACCTCATCTTTCTTTAGGACAGTATTCCATTCTTTAGTACTTGGACACATTGATTATTGTGCCACCCTGTATTTGGGTTTGCCAGATAAGATGTTTAAGATTATCCAATTTATTCAGAATACTGCCGCCTGTTTGTTGTTAAGGATGCCTCGATGGGATCACGTAAGCTCTGTCTTACAACAACTGCATTGGCTCTCAATAAAGTGGAGGCTAAAATGTAGAATATTGATAGTTGCTCTAGTCCTGGATCTTGACATGCTTGTCTGACATTGATGCTTGGATGTCCTGCCACCACCTTAAACTCAACATGGCCAAAACAGAGCTACTTATTTTTTTCCCTCCAACCTCCCTTCTCTATTTCTGTGGATAACACGGTAATTCTCCAAGTCCCCTCAGCCTGTAACCTAGAAGTCATTTTTTATGCCTCTCTCCTTCACTAAGCATATCCAAAACTCTACTAAAATATGCAGTTTTTCTCTATAACATTGCCAAAAGCCATTCCTTCCTTTCTGAACATACTACCAGAACCTTTATCCACCCTATCAGCCATTTCTCTCCACTGCAATCTGCCCTAAATTCAGCTGTGAGACTTATTTTTTGCCAGTCAATAAACTCACATAATCCCTTCTTCAAAAGTCACTGCATTGGCTCCCAATATGCTCTCACATACAGTTCAAGCTCTTCTCTCTCAACTGCAAAAATGCCTTCACTCTGTGGCACCTCACTAACTCTCCTCTCATCTTTCTCTATACACCTCCTCATGCACTCCGCTCATCGGACAAGTCATTCCTATCTGTGCCTTTCTCCTCTATCGCCAATTCCAGACTCCTGTGCTTTTTTACCTAGCTACTCCATGGGCTTGGAATGGTCTTCTGGACTGGTGCGTCATGCTTCCTCTCTCGCCATGTTTAAATCCCATCTAAAGACCTACCTTTTTGGAGCGGTTATTAAGTCTTAGGCCTGATTGTCTGCTTTTAGCCTCATTAACTAACTTTTTTCTTTAACCATTGTTTTGCTTTATGAAATGCCCCAGGTTTTCTGTCCTGTATGTTTGTTACTAGCTTGTAAGCTCTATTGAGCAGGGATGGTCTTTGTGTGTTTACATAGTGCTGAATATGTTGTGTAGCATTATAGAAATGTTAAGTAGTAATGGTACCCTTAAAGCAAAGCTTTCCCATTATGTACCAGTAAGCCTTACATTCTGCAAATGCTAATTTGTTGGAATTGCCTCCTGCTAGGGAATTCAAAAAGGTATTAACCCGAGCTAGAGCCTTTTCATGGACTGCTCTGGTCCTATGGAATTCAATTCTGTCTAGCTAACAAGTGAGGCTGACATTTGAGTGTTTCAAAAGCAGCTAAAAGCACTTTTTTTTGAGAGGCTTATGAAGGAGCAGCATAATAAATAAAACAATTGTATATGTTTATTATATCAATTGTTTTTACTGCTTTTGTGCTTTTATCAGTTGTATTTTATCTGTTTACATGAAGTATTTGTATTTTATGGGTGTTTGGATGTGATCCGCATTGAACTAACAATTCTATTTGGTAATTGTGGAATATACAATTTAAATAAACAGTCTGCTGGGAGCTGCCTCTATATCTGGAGGCAGCGCACATTCCTCAAGTGCACAGGCAGTTACATTCTCATTCCAAATGAGATACTCAAACACAGCAAGAATGTCATGAATCCATTATTTTATTATGGACCATGAAATTAAATGACAAAATAATTATAAATATAACTGTCAAATTCCAAAAAAGGAAGGAAATACATGACCTCTCCTGGAAAAAGAAGTGAGACACTTTGGTACAGAATAGAGGGTTTGGATTGTCTTCACAGAACAAATCACCAACAGATAAAATATGCATGTAGTTATTCCATACACGAAAGCCAGCAAATCAATGCTACCCAGCACCATTGGAAATCCGAATCACCGAACCAAACATAGGGATGCTAGAAAACCAGAGACCCTGTCCTGGCTCAGCCTTTGGCAATGATTCTCATTATTCATTCATCAAGGGCCACTCCCCAATCTCATTGAACAGTGTCTCACTATGTCTGCATAATGCAAATTCAGCTCCATCAGAACTCTGGATACTATATGAGCAAGCAAAGGGTAAACATGACCTCTGGAAATTGTGTGTGTAAGTAAAAAGGTAAGCATGGCCTCTAGACAGCATGGGCGCTAATAGGTAAAAGGTCAGTATGACCTGTGGACAATGTGTATGTAGATAAAAGGTCAGTATGACCTCTAGTCTACAAGAATGTAAATACAATATCAGATTTCTTCCACAGGGATTCTAGCTTTGCAGAGCTTTGCGAGGTCCCGTAGGGCTTGATGGATGTTACGTCCAAATCGAGTTGAATCCTGTTGGACAGAAAAAAAAAAAACCCAGTATCAAAGGTATTTATTTATAGCAAACGCTGGAGGTTTTTGACAATGAACACTTAGCATTCAGGTATGCCGAAGCTTCTTGGCATTCCACGGGCCACACTGCTGCTGCTGCTGCTCCTGCTCCTTGAGGCCCTGCCAGTCACACTACTCGACACTGCCGGCCAGGGAGGGTGCAGAGAAGACCTACGCTTTTTGCGACCCTGGGGACTGCACTGTTCTGCACTACTGGGGCAGGGGGAAGGAGGCGGCAGCCAGTGTTTCATTTTACTGCTCCATGGGCAGCGCCTGCTTTTCATTGCTGGGAGAAGAGGGCTCGGGAGTGTGAGCCCGCTACTCTTCATTGCCAGGGCAGGAGGAGGGAGGAGAAGATTGATCGGTTTCGATGCTCTGCAGGCCACGCTGCTCTTTACTGCCAGGGGTGGGGGATGGAGGAAGGGGGATGTGGGTGATAGTTTTCACGCAACAATGCCCCTAGTGGATGGTACCTATGGCGGAGGCCACATCAGCCACAGGCTAACTACATCTCTGCTCTCCTGTCTTCAAATCCAAAAGCAGCAGTTTAGGCCCTAACAGTGCTTTATCAGACAAATTTGGTCTTCAGGGCAGACAAAAATTGAAGGGCTGCCCACTTTCCCCATTACTCTCTCTATTGAGTCTGAAACCAGGGCCAGTGCAAGGGTATAAGGTGCCTTCTGCCTTGAGCCCATCCCCTTCACACCCCCCCCCCCCGTCACGATGCCCCGCCCTGCCCAGGCTTGCGCACTCTCTCCCACTTCCTCCATGCGTTGGAAGCCAGAGCAAAATGGCGGGAGGCGGTGCGAGCCGGGGTCTGGCCTGAGGGAGCCACCGCATGGCTGAGAGAAGGGCTGGGTCGGGTGAGGACGAATGGGTTGCTGGCTCTTGTTGCCATGGCTGTTGCCCCTGGGACTCTAGGCCCCCACCTAGTTTGCCTAGTGGTTTCGCTGGCCCTGTCTCAAACCATCAGTAAGAAAGATTAAGGAGTGTTCAGAAGTAAAAGGCATTCAAGGTGGGGAATGTGAAATTAAAATGAGTACACTCTGCAGAAGATATACTATTATTTTTATAATACCCAGCAGGCACATTACAAACAGTCTTGGCAATAACTGATGAGTATTTCAAAGTTAATTTAGATAAAACTGCGGTCTTGTGGGTATATTTATTTATTCTTTTTTTATATAGCGAAGTATTAGTGTTGGCCTTCACTCCGGTTTACCTTTGAACAACATTATACTAAGAACTCAGAAACATTATACATAAAAATCATGCGAGGATTGTGGTAACAGAGAATATTAGAATCAGGGGATAGCTGTAACAAGAGATAAACGTAACAGGAAACGACGGATTAACAAAGGGATAAAACTGATAATCTGGAGGAGAAACAGTTGTTCTAGCAAGGTGAGCGAGGAGACTAGAGTCGCATGACTGGAAAGGGGCATAAGCTGGGATTGTGGGGTAGATAGAAGGGGGACATAGGGGAGTTTGTTCAGGGGGGTGGGCTGTGGAGGGAAGAAAGGGGGATTGTGCTGTGCAGTGGTTAGTTTAGCCTATCCCATCCTTGAAGGCTTGTTTGAAAAGCCATGTTTTGAGCAGTTTTTTGAAAGATATGGTATTTCTTTCAGATCTTAGGTATGTTGGGAGTTCCATAGGTGTGGACCAGCTATTGAGAATGATATATATATATATATATATATATATGACTGAGAACCATCCAGTCACCGATTTCGGTCCCTGACAAAGGGCAAAAGGCTACTTCAGATTTTTAGGGATTATTTCTCCCAATGATCTCTCAAATGTATACAAAGTACAGAGCTATTACTTAAGCACAATGAAAAATTGACTAGATGGAAACAGTTTCATTTGTCTGTTATGGGGAAAATATAACAATTTAAATGATTATTCTTCCTAAACGGCTGTATGTCATGCAAATGACTTCCTTATTTATAAAAAGGAGGGACCTTGTAAGATTAAATAAAACAAACTCATTTGGAATGGGAGACGAGAGACAAGAAGTTATCAAGATCAAAAGAAAAGGGGCGGAATAGTGGCTTAGGATTTTTAAAAAGTATGACATAGCTAGTTTACTTAGAATTGCTAGAAATTGGCGAAAAGGAAGATCAGAATTTAGCTCATTAAGGGGTGGATTTTAATAGGTGTGTGCACGTTACTCGGTGCACACACAGGAGCGCCAATTTTATAACATGCGCATGCCGGTTATAAAATCGGGCCGCACGCACACATGTGCCGGATTTTGTAATCTGCGCACGCATGGGGGGACACAACAGTTTTGCAAAATTCGTGCGGCGATGCATCCCGGCCTTCCGGAGTGGACTGGGAGGGAACTTCCTTACCCCCTACCCTAACCTCCCTTCCCCTCTCCTCCCCAAACCCTAAATCCACATTTTTTTTAAATTTTACCTTTGTTGAGCAACTTATTTCAGCTCCCGAGCAATGGCGTTGTCCTGCCCAGAACACGCCCCTCGGCCCGCCCATTGGAAGAGGCCTGGCTCTTGTGCCCGTAACAAGGGTTACGCGCGCAGCTGAGCCCCTTCTAAAATGCGTGCAGCAAACTGGTAACCCATGGAGAGAGTGAGTGTGAGTGTGTGAGAGTGGAGTGTGTGAGAGAGTGAGTGTGTGAGAGTTAAAATTGACCTGTAAAGGAGGTTAAAATGAGAATGATAATTAGTGGCTTTCCATCTCTACTGAGGAAAGGGACAAAAAGTCATGGGCTTAAATTGCAAGACAGTAAAGTCAGGTTTGATATTTCTAACTGTAAGAGTAGAGCATGAGACAAAGCACCTATAGAGACAGTGGAATCACCATATAGGAGGTTAGCCAAACATTTGTCTTGGACGATATAGGTACAGTGATACCTGCACTGTTGCAAAGAGAAACTAGGATCCTTCCAGCCAATACAGTAATGTTTCCTTGTTTGTAACATGTTTGTAGGGATAAGAAATATGATACAAACCGTTTCAGGGCTGGAGAACTTGCTGGAAATGTGAAAGGAAATAAGGTTCTCGCCCGCAATGATGTATGAGACACCATAGCCATCATCTGCTACCTAAAGTGTTCAAATAAAGACAGATGAACTTATAACAGCAAATATACAATCACATAAAATAAGTTGGTCAGCTGTGCTGCATTTGGAGGTAAAACCCCTTCAGTCTGGTTAACAGTTGCTCTGTCCTCCACCCCCAAAAAAATCTTCCCCTTGGTCCTGTATTATGCTTCTAATTGTAAAGCAACAGTTTCTAACCTGTAACAGATATTTTCTGAGGACAGCAGAATTTGTAGTCTTCACAAATGGGTGACATCATCAGACAGAGCCTGGGTCAGTTCTATGATTGTATAGCTTCCAGAGGTCTTTCCTCCATGTTCTACTGAGCATGTGTGGGCTGTCCTGCATCATGACTATAACACAGGTTTCCCCACCATTCAGTATACAGCTATATAAAGGAGATGTCAACTCCTACAGGAGGCAGCTGGTGTCTTTGAGAACTGATATCCTGCTGTACTTAGAGAACAACTGTTCTAGGTAGGCCACTTTTGCTTTCTCTGAGGACAAGGATATGCAGTCCCTACAGGTGGAGAATCCTTAGCTAAAGGTTGATCTGAACAAAAGAGGGGAAAACAGAAACCGTGCCAACTGGGAATAATGATATATATATATATATATCTAGGTTATTTTTACTTTTTTTTTTTTGTTGGAGGGCAACCTGGAAATACAAAAATGGGCTCTGGGGAGGATGGAGCTGGATTCTAAATCTCAAAGAGATCTTTCAGGACAGACCAACCAAACACCTACTGTTATGTTGAGCGTGCCTATCCAAACATTAATGGGATATAAATGTGTGGGCTGAACTCATCAGCTTTGCAAATATCTTTCATGGAGTTGATCTCAGGTGGGCTATTGATACTGCCCTAGCCTTAACACTATGAGCCCTGACATTCCCTTTCAGAGTCAAGTCTGCCTGGGCATAATGGAAAGTGATTACAACAGTGGGTTATGAACTAGGGAAACCAGGGTTCAAATCCCGCTGCTGCTCCTTTGTGACCTTGGGTAAGTCACTTTACCTTCTATTGCCTCAGGTAATAGATAAGCCCTTTGGGGATAGCGAAATGTGTACCTTATCTGAACGTAATCTGCTTTGAAGTGCCGAAAAGCAGAATAAAAAATAAATTAATTAAACAGTATGTGTTTACGTACAGCAATCCCATGTCTATTTGGGTCAAAAGAAACAAATTGCTGGGTGGTCATTCTTTTTTTTTTATATAGTTTATTTCTCAATTTTCAACTGAATATAACAGTCAAAAAAGGTACATACTGAGATATAATCATACATTATAACAACCAAATATTATGTTCCTCAATATTTGCCCTTACAATCAGCATATGCAATACATTCAAAGAAAATAAGACATTGAATTGTGTACTGAGCGAGTATAAGGGGAAATAGAGTTTTCACTCTCTTAATCTAAGAAATCATAGCAACAGCTTTTACCAATTGCTCTCACACATTAACTGCTATTTATGGGGTGCGAGTCGATGAAAGTCTGCAACACATCAACTTCATAGAAGAGATATTTTTTCTCATCATACCATATTTTACATTTACATGGATAGCGAAGATAATATTTACCACCTCTTAACAAAATATCACTTTTTAATTTTAGAAATTCTCTTCGTCTTATTTGTGTAACTCTTGATAGGTCGGGATAAATCCAAATCTGTTGGCCATGGTATTTCTGATCCCTATTACGTAAAAATAAAAGTAGTACTGTATCCCTTTCTGGCGGCTAAATGAAAGAGACAAATAGGGTTTCTCTGTCCAATATCTCTGTCTCCACTGACATTTCTAGAATTTCTGACAAATTCATGGATTGCTCCAGCTGCTTGTCTTTTTAATGTTTTATTTGGAATATAATAGATTTTTGCCAAGGCAGGTATAGCCTGCTCTGGCATCTTCAGTATTTTCATTAAATATTCCTTAAACATTTCTTTAGGGGTTATGGCTTTTTGAAAAGGAAAATTCAATATTCTTAGATTTAAATATCTAAGATTATTTTCCATATATTCAAATCTTTTTTCATTCAAAATCTCTGATTTAACTAAATTCTTTTGAATACTTTCCACTTTACATAACAGTATTTCCTGTTTTACCATTTTAATATTATTAGTAGTAATCACCTTTTCCACTTCAATAACCTTTTGTTGACTATCAATATGTATTTTTGTTAATTTAATTATAGCAGCTTCAAGAAACTTAATAGCAGCTCAAATAGCATCCATGGTAATTTCAGATGCACTAGAAGGTATAATCAAGTCTATTGCTGACTTATCTCCCTCACTCCCCCTTGCAGTAATGCCATTCAACCTTTCTCCCAAGTTAATAATGTCACTTGACACCAATGCCAACAATTCATCTTTTTCACTCAATGCACAATAAAGCTCTGGAATTTGTTGCCAGAGGATGTGGTTAGTGCAGTTAGTGTAGCTGGGTTCAAAAAAGGTTTGGATAAGTTCTTGGAGGAGAAGTCCATTAACGGTTATTAATCAAGTTTATTTAGGGAATAGCCACTGCTATTAATTGCATCAGTAGCATGGGATCTTCTTAGTGTTTGGGTAATTGCCAAGTTCTTGTGGCCTGGTTTTGGCCGCTGTTGGAAACAGGATGCTGGGCTTGATGGACCCTTGGTCTGACCCAGCATGGCAAGTTCTTATGTTCTTACTGATCAGCCACAGAACCTGCAGTCTTATGATGGGAATTGGATACCAGATCTAGGAATCAGATACTGTATCTGAGAGATGAACTTATGCATTTGGGACCCCAAATGGACATAGTTTTGGTAGGTCAAATGAGTGAGCAAAAAGAACACCTGAATTGGTAAAAGGGTTGCAACCCTAAACATTTTGCTGGTAAGACTGGGTAGGCTATTGTAATCTTTACCTGCCATCATGAGAGGGGGCATGGAGAAGGCCTGGCTGTTTACTACATTGCAAACGTTTTTGGGAAGCTGGGAAGAAAAGGGAAAGGGCAGTCCCTTCCACAGGAAACTTTGGGCTCATGTTGCATGTACGCTGAACATTACTTCCAAGCTGTTTCCTTTAGTTGCTAATGAACATCCAAGTGAAGGGACACTGGATGAGAGCTGCAGTGCTGACCTCAATCTTACAGCAAAACATAGTGCTCAGAAAAAGCTGGAAGAATACAGCAGTCAAGTCTATAGATACAGGACTAAGAAAATAGTTTGCCACTCCATTAAATAGTACATGATATATATATATATATGCTATATGATAAAGAAATCCTAAAGATATGAAGTCTGTTTTTGTTTTATTAAACATTAAAATATATCTTTAATGAAGTAAGAAACGTCAAATTAGCAAGTAGCTCATTTAAAACAAATCAAAGAAAATTCTTTTTCACTCAGCGCATAGTTAAGCTCTGGAATTCATTGCCAGAAGATGTGGTTATAGCAGTTAGTGTAAACTGGGTTTAAAAAAAAGGTCTGGATAAGTTCCTAGAGGAAAAATCCATAAACTGCTATTATTAAGCAATGGTAGCTTGAGATTTATTTAATGTTTGGGTACTTGCCAGGTACTTGTGACTTGGAATGGCCACTGTTGGAAACAGGATACTGGGCTTGATGGACCCTTGGACTGACCAGTATGGCATTTCTTATGTTATGTTAAGTTGTGAAGTGCCCTGATCAAAAGCTTCTGATGGAACCCACAAGGGGATTCTAACCTATCATGCTCCACTGCATCACCTTTCTATTCCTCTTCCAAGCACAGCTGCCCTAGCCCATGGTCTAGATCCCACTTGGTGTAGGCACTTTATGTAACTCACCGGCCCAAAGCCTCCCCCAGAAGACACTAAATCTGGATGCTTCTCCAAGTCAACCAATTTAAGTTGCTGTTGGGGAGTCTGGCTGGTAGAGAGACGCCAGGGTTCAGAGAGCACCTATAATGAAAAAACATTAATATTGTTACCCTGAAAAATGACTGCGACCATCCCTCCTTCTCCTTGCCTTAAACCCAACCCCATTTTTCAGTCACCCATCCCTGTGCTTCTCTTACTACTTCCTCCACAGCACCCCTCAACTCTGTCCATCCTGCAACTGTCTCTTTTCCATCCTGAATCATTCCCTATGCCATTCTCATGCTGTGTACTCCTCTTCCCTCCATCCCCAAACCTTGCACTTTTCTATTCAACCGCCTGCCAAATGCTGTTTCAAAATCACTAGCTTAAGAGTCCTTTCCCTCCAACTTTGCTTGCTACTCTGCATCAGAAACTTGGAGGGAGAGGCATCAAGGAAGAATAAGAATTAGCAATGCACGGATTATTCTGATGCACATCCCTGCCTCCATCCTCAACATTCTTCTTCTCCCTTCCTGCACCAAGTGGTGTCCTATGACACCTGACCGCGGAGAGATATCAAGACTAAAAGGCAGATTTTACCTGACACAAAGCGTGTTATCCCTCCTGTAACTACCAACTAGAAGCGGAAGGGAGTGGACTTGCCAGGAATGTTCAAACACACCAATTTTGGGCCCAGGAGAACAGGGGTAATGCAGTTCATTACACTGCATCTGGCTTTATCCTACCTATTCACTGCCCCATCATTGCCTTGGACTCTCACCCTCAACAGGTCACAAGGGAAGAGACAGCCCCTTAAAGCACAACACAAGGAACAAGAGACTTACATCCCCTTACATCAGAGTACTGGGAATAAACATCTTGTTAATCACGACACAGAAAACGCCGTTTTACCTGCTTCAGGAAAGATGACTCAACTCCCAAATACTTAGAAATAAGGTACAGACAGAAGAGGTGACGGTCTATGCCAGAACCAGTCATTGCAAGACGGTACATATGCTGGTGCTTATCTGCAGCCTTTATGAACAGCTCTAGGCACTCTGATTTCTGTAAGAAAAAGTCAAGCATAAGGACGAGTGCAGGAAGTTCCTAGTCAGGCATGCATAGAGCAGAGGGGTCCAGGCTGGCTCACTTCAGGGAAGAAAGGCATATCAGACCCATATGCTATATGGAAATCATGAAAGAAAAGGCATGGCTAACACAAAAATAACAATTCCAGCCTACAAGCTGCAGAGGGGGAAATATGGCCACTAGGAAGTTCACATGTCTGAACTGCAGCGCTACAGAGAGGTGATGGAAAGGACAATATGGTGATCACAGATCGGGCCTGAATGCTGCCGAAAGGAGATAAGACCCTAGGCCTAAAGTCTGCAGAGAAGGGAAAAATAGCATTGATATAACAAAGGATTTATACTGTTTTTGTTGAATCTTCCATTGCTCGTACAAACTCTGTTGACTCATTGGTACATGATCTCACGGTCTCAGTTCTGCCCTCTCGGAATAGCCTGGTCATGGAAGCCTCATATGTGAGACAGAACTTCCCTTTATCCTAAAAATAAATAAATAAATAAATCAAACAGAACCAACTTCAATCGAAGACTACACAATGTAATTTTACTGATGCACTTGTTTGCTTTGTTCAACCTATGCTACTCAATTTTCTGGGAGCCTTGTGTAGAAGACCCATTCTAATCCCACTCATTCAGAGCCTGGTGTTTCTTATGCACTCCACCCTAGTTATTCAGACAGAGCCTGGTGCGTAAGTTAGAGAACACAATTTCCCTCTAATTTTAAGAGCAGGGGAAAGGGAAAGCAGATCTCCAGGTTTCCATGAAGGGTTGAACCCACAGAGAGCAGAAAAGTTGAAGACGTTAAACAGTTATAAAGAGTTTACCCAGGTGCTAGGACTGCTGGGAAAGAAATGTCAGGAGAAAATCCAGTGTGGTTCAAAATACAGGGTCAGGAAGAAAATAACCACAGGACAGATGATTATTATCAAAGTTGAAAAAGATAAAGAGCTCTAGATTAAGTACAAAATAAAATCAAGGAGTGTGCAATTGTAATCAGATAACCTCAAATTAACAATGAAAATGCTCTAGTGAAAAAACCAACCCCAATTTGTTCTTTATATTAATAATAAAAAAAAATGAATGAGTAATGAAAAGGGGGAAAAGGAGCACTTAGGGATGACAAAGCCGTAGCAGAGACTAAATGAATTATTTTGCTTCAGTATTCACTGAGGAAGATGTAAGAGATATCGATGCCAGAAATGATATTCAAAGGTGATTATTCAGAGGAACTGAAACAAATCTCAGTGAATCTGGAAGATGTAACTAGGGAAAACTGTCAAACTAAAGGGCAGCAAATTACCTAGACCAGATGGTATACATCCAGAGTGCTGAAAGAATTGAGAAATGAAATTGCGGAACTGCTATCGGAAATTTGTAAACTATCAATAACATTGTCTATGGTACCCGAAGACCGGAGGGTTGCCAATATAACACCAATTTTTAAACAGGGATCAAGGGGTGATCCGGGAAACTACAGACCAGTGGGTAACGTCTGTGCCAGGCAAAATGGTAGAAACTATCACAAAGAACAAAACTGCTAAACATATAAATAGACAAAGTTTAACGGGAGAAAGCCAACATGGATTTAGCCAAGGAAAGTCTTGTCTCACAAATTTGCAACATTTCTTTTGAGGACGCAAACAAACATGGTGATAAAGGTGAGTCAGTTGATATTGTATATCTGGATTTCCAGAAAGCATCTGACTTCTTAGGAAACTAAAAAGTCAGGGGATAGATAGGGGGCAGTATCCTATTGTGTATTGCCAACTATTTAAAAGATAGTAAACAGAGTTGGTAAATTTTCCCAATGAAGAAAGGTGAATAGTGGAGTGCCACAGAGATCTCTTCTGGGACCACTGGTTTTTTTTTATATATTCATAAACAACCTGGAAATGGGAACAACAAATGAGGTCATCAGATTTGTTGATGACACAAAATTATTCAAAGTTTTTAAATCACAAGAGGGTTGTGAGAACTTTCAAGAGGACATTGCAAAACTGGGAGAATGGGCATGCAAATAGAAAATTAAATTTATCATGAACAAGTGCAACGTGATGCACTTAGGTAAGGGTAACCCAAATTATAGCTACACAATGCAAATTTCCACATTAGGCGTCACCAGTCAGGAAAAGGATCTAGGTGTTATCGTTGAAAATATGTTGAACTCTTCTGCTCAGAATGTTGCAGCAGCCAAGAAATCAAACAGAGTGCTAAGGATTATTAGGAAAGGAATGGAGAATGAAACAGAGAATATCATAATGCCTCTGTATCACTCCATGGTAAGAGCTCATCTTGTTGGTAACAGAGGTGGAGACAGCCTGAACCCAAACAACAGGCCCTAGGTAGGGAGAGCTGGGTTCTACACTTCAAAGAGATCCTGAAGGACAGACTGGCTGAACCTACTGGCATCAGCCATCCCTATCCAGACAGGAGTGAGAAGTGAATGTGAAGACACAATTCCACGCTTCAGCCCTGCAGTTCTCCTCCAAGGGGCCACCAACATTGCCATAGCTCTGTCAGAATGAGCCTTGACATAACCCCCAAAATGCAGTCTTGCCTGGGCATAACAGAGACAATTGGATAATTTCTGTTTGGCAACGTTAACTCCCAATCTATTCCTATCAAAGGAAATGAAAAGTTGGGTGGACTGTCTATGGGCTTCTGTTCGCTCCAGATAGAAGGCTACGGCTCTTTTGCAATCAAAACTGTGCAGGGTTTGTTCGCCTTGGTGCGAATGGGGCCTGGGAAAGAATATTGGCAGGACAATTGACTGGGTAAGTTGAAAATCCGTCACCACCTTAAGAAGGAACTTAGGGTGCGTACGCAAGTCCACCCTGTCATGATAAAATGTAGTATAAGGTGGATAAGCCAGTAAGGCCTGGAGCTCGCTGACCCTGCACACTGAAGTGACCGCCACCAAAATTATGACCTTCCAGGTCAAGTACTTCAGGTCACAGGAGGGCAACGGTTTGAAAGGAGCTTTCATCTCCTGAGCTAACACCATGTTGAAGTCCAAGACGCAGCAGGAGGTCTTAGGGGAGGCTTCAATTGAAACAGGCCCCGCATAAAGCATACAACTAAAAGCAGTACAGAGATGGGCGCACCATCTACACCTTGGTGGTATGTGCCAATTATTTATTTATTTATTTTATTTAGAATATTTTATATTCCGCCTATACAATGGGTGTGGGTCTAAGCGGTTTAGAAAATAAAACATTCATAATTAAAAACATAACTCAAACATCAAAAACAAAGATTAAGACAGTTCAAATCATAACAAATAAGTCTTTAAACTAAAAGAAGGCCTCGTGGAGAGAGGAGGATAAAGTCAGACTGCTTGAAGCCTGCCAAATGCAGCAGAACAGATACATTTTCATTTTTTTCCTGAACTCCTTTGGGTTGGCTATAAGCCTGAGGGAATTTGGGAGTGAATTCCAGAGGTTTGGGCCTGCTGCTGAAAAAGCACGCTATCTGGGTAAATCAAGCCTCACTGGGGACTTGTAAAAGATTTTATCTATGGAATGGAGGTGACGTGAAGATTGGTATATACGCAAGATGGAACACAACCATACAGCAGAAGTTTATATGATTATGAATAACTGTCAAAATTTTGTATTGGATTTGCTGCCACACAGGAAGCCAGTGCAAAGTATTAAGAGTAGGGGTAATTGCAATTGCACTGAGATGAACTCTAAATGGAGTTGTTTTTCAAGCCAGCCTCCGATAAGTGTAGAACAGGGGGGTCAGGAACCTTTTTGGCTGAGAGAGCCATAAACGCCACATATTTTAAAATGTAATTCCATGAGAGCCATACAATATGTTTAAAACTAAATACAAGTAAATGTGTGCATTTTATGTAAGATCACACTTTTAAAGTACAATAAGTCTCTGAAAATATTACACCAGGCCTTAAGACACCAATACATCTCCTATTAGGAAAACGGACCAAGTCATGCTGCTATAGAGTCCTACACAGAAACTACACGCCAGCAGAAAACCTCACCTGAATCACGTGCTGACCCTCACTTAACATAGAATAAAGAGACCAAAACGCATAACTAGAAGCATGCAGAAAAAACTGAATTGGAAACTGCAACAAGCCAGAGTCTCTGTATGCAGTGTACCAAAGGAAAAAAGAAACATCACCCATCCTTATAAAACAAATCAAGAAATATAAAATCATCAGCAGTAAAACTGTACTAACAAAAAGAACATATTTCGAAACAGCTGATGAATGCTGTCAGCCCGGGCGGAACTGCCGCGTTCCGCCCGGGCTGACAGCATTTTAAGCCCGGGCGGAGGAGGACCGGGGAGCAGCTGGGTCAGCGGGGGACTGGAAAGTGTGGCGACACACTGATTTAGATTTGTCTGCGAGCCAGATGCAGCCATCTAAAGAGCCATATCTGGCTCGCGAGCCATGGGTTCCTGACCCCTGGTGTAGAAGGTAGTGAAGCAGTTTTTGCGTGGGCCTGGAGAAGTGATCTAGGGCCTTCTGCTTACACCACACAGAAATCCTCCTCCACTTCAGTCCGTAGGACTTTCTAGTGGAAGGCTTTCTAGAAGCTACCAGGACCCAAGAGACATCCTCAGAAAGATCAAGCGGATGTAGGATCAACCTCTCAACATCCAGGCTGGGAGCAACAGGTCCTGGAGGTTGGGATGCTGCAGCCTGTCCTGATCTTGCTTGATGAGGTCTGGGGAAGTCCCCAGACTGATCGGTTTCCGGATGGACAACTCCCAAAGGAGTGGAAACCAACTCTGTCTCAGCCAACGAGGGGCTATGAAGATCCTAGTCCCTTGGTCCTCATAAAGCTTCAAGATAGTCTTTGTGACTAGAGGAATAGGAGGATATGCGTACAGAAAACCTCCAATGCCGGGCAAAGGTGTCTGAGGCTGGTTTGCCATCTGACCTGTACAGGGAGCAAAACCGAGTCACCTTCCTGTTCTAGGGGGACGCGAACAAGTCCACCTCCGGGCTTTCCCCAGACCACTCATGGGGACTGAAGGCATGACTCAGCTGGCAGCTATTGCATTCTCCATTCTGGCTAGATACATGGTCCTGAGTACCATTCCATGGGACAGGGCCCAGGACCAAATCTGGACTGTTACCAGACACAGGAGGTACGATCCTGTGCCTCCCTGCTTGTCATACCACATGGCAACTTGGCTGTCCATTTTTATCAGGACAATCTTGCTGGACAGCCAATCTCTGAAAGCCCATGGCGCGTACCTGATTGCCAGGAGCTCCAGGAAATTGATTTGATACTATACTTCCTGGGCGGACCATAAGCCCTGGGTGCAGAGCCCCTCTACATGAACTCCCCATCCCAAGCTGGACGCATCCGTGGGTTAGGACAATTTGGGTAGGGGGATTTTGGAAGGATAGTCCCTGTTCCAAACTCGAGAGAGCCCGCAACCAGGGCAAAGTGTCCTGGAGAGGAGGAGTGACTCGGATGCGAGCCCTAAGGTTCTGCATGGCTTGGCGCCACTGCAATTTCAGGATCCATTGGGCTCTGTACATGTGTAAATGTTCCAAGGGAGTGACATGGACAGCCATGTGGCCCAACAGCCTCAACATGTGCCGAGCTGAAACCTGCCGCTATGGACGCCAAGGTGACCGCCCTGGATCAAGGCAGGAAGGCTTTTTCCTGAGCCACATCTAGCAGGGCTCCTATGAAGTCCAATCAAGGTGACGGGCTGAGATGGGTCTTCGGGTAGTTGATGACGAACCCTAGTGAACTGTTCCGGCCTGGGAGGTGCTCTTGACCAGCCAATCATCCAAGTAAGTGAAAATATGCACTCCCAGTCTGCAGAGGTGTGCCCCCACCATGGCCAGACATTTTGTAAAGACATGTGGGGCTGAAACTAGCCCAAACGGCAACACTCTCTACTGGAAGTGCTGTTTTCCCACCACAAATCTGAGATACTTCCTATGACCCAGGAAGATCTCGATGTGAGTGTATGCGTCCTTTAAATAGAGGGAGCATAGCCAGTTCCCTTTTTGCAGGAGGGAAATCAGGGTGCCCAGGATAACCATCTTGAATTTTTCTTTTTTGAGAAACCTGTTCAAGGCCCTTAGGTCTAGGATGGGATGGAGTCCCCCTGTTCTCTTTGGAATCAGGAAGTACTGGGAGTAGAATCCCTGCCCTTTTTTCCCTGGTGGGACAGGTTTAACCACTCTGGCAATTAAGAGAGCCGAGAGCTCCTGAAATACAACCTCCTGATATGTTAGGCTCCCAAAATGAGCACGGGGGACAATTTGGCGGGACACTCAATAGATTTAATTGGTACCCTTGATGAATAATGGATAGACCCACTGGTCTGAAGTTAATACTGGGCCACCAATCCGCAAAGAACTGTAGACTGCCCCCAACCAGATCTAGCCTCTAGGGTACAGGTGGCTGGCTTACACTCCCTATGATCCAGTCAAAACCCCATCCCAGGATTTGGCTAGGGAGCTGGCTGGGGCTTGGGAGCTCTCTGTTGCCTGGGATGGCCCAGTGAGCTCACCCTCTGCGAACGGGAGCGAGAGGCCAGAGGACAGTACTTCCTCTGGTGGTAGAAAGACTACCTCTGACCCTACCTCGCGGACCTCCTGGCTGAGGAGGGTGGGTCTGAAATACTGGTGGAGAGCTGTTGGAGGGTCTCATGGTAATCCTGCAATTGGGCCACCACGTCCCTCACCTTATTTCCAAAGAGATTCTCTCCTGTGCACGGAAGGTCAGCGAGTCTTTCCTGTACCTCCAGTTGGAGATCTAAGGCCCACAGCCATGAAATTCTGCAGGCGTCTATTCCCGCTGCAGAGATCTTTGCTGCTGTCTCAAAAACATCATAGGTAGAATGAACCGTGTGTTTTCCACACTCCAGGCCCTGATGCACCATTGATAAGAGGGTGTCTTGCTGCTGTTGAGGTAGTCACTTGGTCACATCTTGCACCTGCTTCTAGAGGTTGCGAGAGTATTGGCTCATGTAAAGCTGGTAAGAGGCAATGTGGGCAATAAGCATGGCCCCTTGGAACACTTTCCTCCCAAGAGTGTCTATCGCTCTATGATCCTTGCCCAGGGGTGCAAAGGCATGGGTCAGAGAGCGCTTGGCCTTCTTGAAAGTGGATTTGACCACTATCGACTGTTGCGAAAGCTGATGTTTCTCGAGTCCGGTAGCCTGTTGGATGAGGTAAAACCCATCCACCTTCCTGTTAATGGGAGGTACTGTGATGGGGTGCTCCCAGATCCTCAGCAACTCCCTAAAGATCTCATGCACTGGGACCAACACAATCTCTTTAGGGGCCTCAACGAACTGGAAGATTTATTTATTTTAACATTTTTATATACCGGTAACCGTTTACACATCGTAAAAGAGGCATATCTTTTACATGGAACAGCAAACAATTAATAAAATAAGATATAAACAAGCCAAAAAGAGGCATATCTTTTACATGGAACAGCAAACAGTTAATAAAATAAGATATAAACAATAACGGAAAAAACTTTGGTTAAGAGGTCATAGATAAAGGATGAACAGTTAACATGAGTTCTTAGAGCAAGGGCAGTTAAGCGAGGAGGATGATAATAAATAAATAACAGTTCATATAGGTTAGAAAAGGGTATTTACAAAACGAAGGTTTGTTAGCAAACGGTATATAAGGAGCGGGGTGTACAGGAACGGGAGATGTCTTGACAGGCCTTTAAAAGCTAGGGAAGAGAATGCTGTGGTGGGATAGAGTAGTGATGGGTGCATCACTGAGACCGGAACAGGGGGGAGCACTTCATTGGGAGCAGTTAAAAGAATACAGAGAGCTTTGTGGCATTAAGGTCTTAAGTTGAAGGCCTGTAGAAATAACCATGTTTTTAATTTTTTTTTTTTACTTTGGTGTGAAGGTTTCAGTGCTATGAATTTGATCTTATGCCTGGCATCCTCCTCCGTCAGTAACTGAAAAGGGATGGTCTCCACCATCGCCTGTATAAAATTGTGAAGATCAGGTCTTCTGGAAAAGACCACACCTTCGCTCATCTGGAGGAGACAGTTCTGAAGGAAGACCTCCGAGTCATCAGAGGAGGATTCCAGTGTGTCATCTCCCCAGGGGTCAAACGGGGTCTCATCCTCACTGCAATCTACAGGGGATGGGGCCCTGGGTGCTCGGCCTTTGTTCAGAGATGTGGGCATCGGTGGCACCAATGCTGGCCCTGGCAAAGCTGGATGGGGGGGGGCTTCAGGCCTGTGTGTCTCTGCTGGCCTCCATGGAGGAACCAGCAACGAGCACCATAATTGGTTGGGGGAAGCATCTGTGCCCTGACAGGCATCGATGGCCTCCAGGGAACTGATGCCAACTGGGCGGGTAACACATTGAGCTGTTTTAACAGTGGTTCCAGCAGGGCGGGTGCTGGCACCGTCTGTGTTGCCAGTTCAATGCCCTGCAACACCCACTGGACTGCTAGCTGGATCTTGCACGCCAACTCCTCCTTGAAAGTTGCTGATGCCAAAACCGACTGGGAGGCAGGAGGGGTGGCCAGATCGTCTTCGGAGCCCCGAGTCAGATCGGCGACTGGCATCAGGACCGGTGCAGAAATTCACAGACCTCTGGCATTGATGGAGGATGGGCACGCCTTGCTGTGAGCTCACTTTGGGGGCATCATGGCAGGAGCTGGCGCCTTCCCGAGCCAGGCAGCATGCAGAGAGTGACCAGTGCCGATGCTTCCTTTGGTGCTTGGCCCGGTCTTTCCCCGGTGCCAAGGTAGATGATTATGAACCAGATGTCCTCAACTTGGAAGAGAAAAACAGGAGCCAATGGCCCCGCTGATGCCGATGGCTCAGTGTCCATTGGTGCAGCTCTCAGGTCCATCGCTGTCAATGCAGTTGTCGATGTCAATGACTTGGACTTCCTCGACCCGAAGATCTTCTCCATCTTATCTAGATAAGCGTGATGTCGCTTAGGGGTCATCTGGGCACACATGTGGCAATCCTGGACGTCTTGTGATGTCCCCAGGCAGAGGACACACCCCTTTGTTGGGGGCCATGATGGACATGGTCCTCGGACATTGGGAGCATCGACTGAAACCGGACGAGGCCATGACGAACAAAAGAAAAAGGGAAGAATAAAAGACTGTGATGGCAGGCTGTCGACGCCAGAGGGCACAGAGGCACTGCCACCACAGAAGAGGGAACAGAAATGAAAAGAGACTTACCAAACCACCGAAAAACCTAACTGGGGAAACTAGAGGCAAACGAGAGAGATCCACGATTGGTGAATTTACATGAAAAACCCAAACAGGATGGTGAAAATTTTTCTAAAAGCAATTTCAAATAAGAATAGCCATGAGCTCACTCTCCCGTAAGGTGAAAGCTCCATGGAAAGAAAGACTGTAGAGGGACCCCACATGGATTGAGGCATGCTGGGCATGTTCAGTATGCTCAAAGTTCCAGAAACTTTGACATAAGTTTTCTGTGCCGGGCTCCATCTGATGATGTCACCCATGTGTGAGGACTACCATTCTGCTTGTCCTAGGAGAACAATAAAATCCTTTTGAAGATAATTATATTCCCCTGTGACCCGTAAGAACTAGTTTTATAATGGGCAAGTTAAGTGGGGGGGGGGGGGTTCATTAGGTCACTCAAAAACCATTAACTATGAAGAGGGGAGTGATATTTGGGAAAATCAGGTGGCTTCAGAGAATGTAAACAAGTGGGAGAAGTATATATTCATAACACACTGCAATGAAGGCATATTTCAGAGACTTGTTTTGTGCTCCAGTTCCTGTTAGCTCTGGACAAATTCATGGGAAGCCCTACTCTCCCAGTACAACTAGCAGGGGCTTTTCCCCTAAACAGATCTGGCTGAAATTTGTAGATTAGTTGAAATTCCAGCCAATCTGTCCATAGAGGGGGCCCCTGACACATGTGTACAAATGTACAGAAATAGCAACAGGCGCACAGCATTGTTGGAACATACCTATAAAGGACTCCAAGGATTTTATTCAATGCTATATTATTATCTGCACTGTAAAGTCAATTATTTGTAGCCCCATTTATTACAATGCTTCAACTTCATCTAGTTCTTTATTTCTGTTGACATGGAATTTTTATTTCCTTAATATATCCTGTAATACTGTACACCCCTTCAGCATGTCATTCACGTTGTCTCTTTTTTTTCTACTTCTATCTTTCCTCTCATTACCCTCTACTTCCCCCCTTTTTTTCTACTTCTATCCTTCCTCATTGCCTTCTACATTCCCCCTTTCTGGCCTATTATGCTTCTCTCAATCATTCTTCCTCCCACTCTCTCCCCTTACTTTTCCCTGCTGGTGCAGTCATCTCCTTGTATCTCTTCCATACTTCACTCTCTCTCATTCCTCTTATTGCTTCTTTTCTTTAATTCTCTGCTTTTCTCACTTTTGCCATTTAGTTCCCTATGCGCAGCCCCTTTTCTCAGTCTCCTGCCTTTTCTCTCTTTTATACTCCTTTACTGCTTCTCTACTTTTGCTTCTCTCCCATCTCCACTCTCTGTTCTATGCTTTTGCTCCTCACTTTCCATTTCATGTTCTCTCTTTTCCTCGTTCATCACCTTTTTATTCCCCAGGGTGATGCTATGAATTTGATCTTTTGGTTTTATTTCTCTTTTGCTTTTTTTTTTGTCTTTTTGACTAAAATGGTACAATTTCTTTAGGATTCAAAAAAAAAAAAAAAAAAAGTTATCTGGCAGAGATCATATGGCTATTAAGCAGAGCCCCAGAAACCTCATGTTTAATAAGTAAGGCAGACACCTGATTACGTAACATTCTATAGGAAGAATTTCAAGATGGATGACGTATGAGATGCTCACCTTGTATGCGCTACCTTTCTTTAATGTACCTTGCTATTTGTGGATGATTTTCCTCTTATCAATGGTAAAACATAATACAAGATCTGAATATTCCCCGTGGAACCTGTTGCCTGATGGACTGTTTTTTGAGCAGAGAGGACTTACTGGGAACGAGCTCCATAAGTGGACTACTAGAGTCTACTGCGGTATCTGGAGGTCCCACGGATTCTCTTGATTTTGAATCATCTGTCCCAGAACAGATGGGTCCTTTGACTCCTCTTTCTGGTTCCCCAGCCTGACTGCTGTCAGTTGACGTTACAGTAGGAACATCCAGGGGGGTAGTGGAGCTGGTGTTGCCGAAGACAGCAGTTGTGCAGGAGCGTGTGGTCCCAGAGTGGCTTCTGGCAGTTGGCTCAAGATATCCAGAAAATCAAAACCAAAAGGCTGAAGATGAGATGGACCACTTGATTTTGATTTCATCAATACAGGGTAACTCATTGTAAGATTAGCAATTTGGAACTGGATCTGTGATTTTTTTCATTACAGCATCCTGAGCAGGTTAATTTTGAAACTTTATGGAAGTCTGTCTCTGTCCAAATTTAAAACATGTCTGAACTGGTGGAAGGAGTTGCAAGTCAAGTAAAAAAACAAACAAATTGAATCTGTGGTTCTTAAGAATAAAATGGATAAATGCAAAAAGGAATATTTGGGAATTAAGAATACTCAATAGGCCTTAATAAAAGGGAACTTAGTACAATCTAAAAGTGGAAATGCTAAAGAATGCGACCTGTAATCTGCATCTCAAATTTTCCTAAGAGGCCACTAATTTCCCCAATTCAGATGTTTAAAAAAGATATCTGAGGGAAATCTTGAAAATCCTTGAAGAGAGAATGCCGCCTGTTCTAGGACCTATTATATAACTCAACTTAAGAAGGAAGCTGTGGGACAAAAAGCAGAGTTTTCTCAGCAAATGGATACTTTGAATTTGACTGAATTCCTGGAGCAGTCTGATTTTGCGCCAGTTATTCCCTCTATGTTACTTATATGTTTGGCTTTGGATTCAAAGACTGGTTGCTTCGGATCCCTCCTTTATTGGTGTTTATGCGCAGATTCGCGGCGGCTGAACCTGGGCTGTCGTGGGATCCTATTCTACCAACAGACAGCAAAAACCAACATCGATTTCACTGATGTTCCCATTTGTCTGCAATGTCGCTGAAGAAAATGTCCAAAACAACATTCTTCCGACATTGGGCCTGGTGAACAATTCCTCAACTTTGGGATAGAGCAAGTGTGCAGTTTAATAGCCAGTGACAATTTCATAATTGTCTCAAAGGAAAAGATGTTTGATGCACTTATTGCTTGGGTAGACCATGACATACATGTGTGACAGAACATGTGGCTCATTCGATGGAACACGTGTGGCTGCTTTTACTTTCAAGGGAACATTTAGTGCAGAAGGTTGATGAGATGCTGATGAAACAGCAGAGTCTGCAAAAACTACCTCACTGATGTTATGAAGTATCACTTGCCGCCAAATAAGCAGAGGACATTAATGAAAAGCACATGAAATAGACAGAGAACACCTGTAAGCCTTCCAAAAGTAAGAGCCATGGGGTAGATTTTAAAAAAGTGCGCCTTCGCATACTTTTGTTGGCGCGCGCAAGGCTGCCGATTTTGTGCAGCCGGCGCGCGCCAAGCCGCGCAGCCTGCCTCCATTCCCTCCAAGGCCACTCCGAAAATGGAGCGGCCTCGGAGGGAACTCGCTTTCGCCCTCCCCTCACCTTCCCCTCCCTTCCTCTATCTAACCCACCCCCCCGGCCCTATCTAAACCCCCCCCCCTACCTTTGTCGGGGGATTTACGCCTCCCGGAGGGAGAAGTAAATCCCCGCGCGCCGAGACGCGACTTGGGGGCGGTTCCGGAGGGTGCGGCCACGCCCCGGGCCGAAACCACGCCCGCCCCCGAAACGCCGCATCCTGCCCCCAAAACGCCGCGTCGATCGGCCCCGCCCCCGACACGCCCCCCCCCCCTCGAAAAACCCCTGGACTTACGCGAGTCCTGGGGCTCTGCGCGCGCACGCGAGCAGGGCTCTTAAAATCCGCCCCCATGTTTTCAAGTGTGTAGTCTCCTTTTCTGAATACAAATGCAGGGTAAGCTGAATGGAATGAGTTTCTTTCTCTGGCTGCAAGGCAGAGATACTTTCCTGATAGATCAATAACATGTGACACTAGATAATCAATAGAAAAACACTTGTGTTACTAACCAGGTGAAAAGTAATTCAAGGTCTTTACTGTGTCTGAAGGAGCAGAAGCAGATAGAAAAGTATACAGAGACAACCAACCCCAGCCCGGCAGACCTAGCGGAGGAAGGTCCCCTGGTTGAAAAGCATCACTCTGGTGTAGCTGGAAGTGATCCTGTAGAAAGGACCTGCTTTCCAGGTGATTCACTGTCTTCTCACAGGGCTACTGCCCAGGATGAATGAGTATCCCAGGGCTACTGCCCACGAGGGAAGGGTTAGCTCAGCTGTCATAATTGGCAATTCAATTAGGAATGTAGATAGCTGGGTGGCTGATGGACATGAGGGTTGCTGGGTAACTTGCCTGACTGGTGTGAAAGTGGTGGATCTCTCGCATCACCTAGATAGGATTTTAGACAGTGGTGGGGATGAGCCGGCTGTCATAGTAGACATGGGCACCAATAACAGGAAAATGTGGGAGGGAGGTTCTGGAAGCCATATTTAGGCTTTTAGGTAGAAAGCTGAAATTCAGATCCTCCAGAGTAGCATTCTCTGAAATGTTCCACATACAAGTCCTCCCAGAGGCAGGCAGAGCTCCAGAGTCTTAATGTGAGGCTGAGACGATGTTACAGGGAAGAAGGATTCAGTTTTGTAAGGAACTGAGCAACCTTTTGGGGATGGAGGAGTCTTTTCCGAAAGGACAGGCTCTACCTTAAACAGGGTGGAACCAGGCTGTTGGTGCTAACCTTTAAAAAGGAGATAAAGCAACTTTTAAACTAGAATAAGGGGGAAAGCAGACAATCGCTCAGTAGCATATGGTTCAGAGAGAGGAATCTCCAAAGGATATTAATGAAACATGAAAATTAGGGCATCCCAACAGAGAGGTTCCAAAAAAAGCAAAAAAATAGTCCATGTGCCTATAAGTAAAGAATCACCTGAGCTAAAAGATTCCAAATTCTTTGTTAACTGAAAAGCAGGTTGTTAATACAAACAAAAAAAACCCCCACACATTGAAATATCTGTATGCCAATGCCAGAAATCTAAGAAGTAAACTGTTAATAATCAAGTTGACTTAGGGAACAACCACTGCTTTTTTTTTTTTTTTTTAGTAGCATGGGATCTACTGCATTTAATGTATAGGTACTTGTCAGGTACTTCTAACCTGGATTGGCCACTGTTGAAAACAGGATGTTGGACTTGATGGATCCTCAGTCTGACCCAGTATGGCAACTTCTTATGTTTTTTTTAAGGTAATACACAATTACACACTGCATAGAAACCTTTGGGAGCTATTTGAAGAGGGGGATTGTTAATTATTTGGCATGCAGGATAGTTTAGAGGGTCTTTTTTTTTTAGTTAATGAATGAATGGTTGGGGAAGCAACTCTGTCTTGTCTCAATGAGAGTGGGGTAGATTCAAAATTATGATTTTCACATGGAATGATGGCATATAAAATGTTTAAATAAATAAATGTTTATTGTATTTTTGATGCACCATTTTATGATGTATATTGTTATTTATTGTATTTGTTTTTTGGTATGATATATTGCTATTTATTCTAAGGAAGGCAGTATACAACATAACAAAACAAAAAAAAAAAACAATTAAGGGAAAAACCTGAGAAAGAATTTGGAATGGAAAGACAAACCTAGAGGAAAAAAAAAGGTGAGCTCTTACCCTGAAGTGAGCTAGTTGCAAAGCAATCTGTATAAAGGCATCTGGACTAGTCCTGCATTTTTTGATCAAGCCTTTCCCAAAGTCTGTAAATTGGCTGCAATTAAAATCCACATCATCTGCTAATTCCTTGGCCACTTCGTATGAGCTGTTAATCACTTCCTGCAACTGAGAAAAAAAATCTCCATTAGAAGAGAATAACATTGCATCGAGAACTGAGAAAAATACAGTCACTGCAGAGATCCTCATCTTTAATAATAATTTGATTTTTAGCCCACAGTTCCAAGTAATGTTTAAGATAGTTTACAGCGCAATTAGAAATGCAAATTCAATGAATCCCTGCCCCCAAGGGCTTCCATTGTAAGTGGGTACCTAAGGCAATGTGAAATAAATTGATCTGCCCAAGGGCACAGGTATGAAAATCAATTTATTTTATCACTTTAACCACTAACAATATAGTCTTGTCTGCAAAATTAATTTGTCTATTATATTCAGCTTTCTTCTAAATGGTCTAGACTAGGGGTACTCAAACCGGTCCTTGGGCGCCCCCCCGTCAGTCGGGTTTTCAGGATATCCCTACTGAATATGCATGAGAAGTATTTGCATACTAGGAGGTAAGCTATGCAAATAAATCTCGTACATGAGCACCTCTGGTCTAGAGAGCCATGATTAACTTTGCTGATCATACATCCTTATGCTCATATGCAGTTAGAAATCATTTACTATTTATGATGGCAACAACTACAATACAGGTTAGCTTCTAAGTATTACCACTTGGCCTGTAAAAATATGTTCTTTAGACATTAATGTAGATCTGTCTTGGATAAGTTTAAAAGTCTGTGCCATCTGATTCTACCATGTCCATGTATTGAGAATAGGCCTTTACATAAATCTCTGTTAAATTCTCAATGAGAATGCCATGCTCGTAATTCAAGGTAGGTTATCCAGCCAAATTAAAATAGCCCCTAAATGAACAAATTATTTAAAAGACCCCAGAGGACAAGTAGTTTATTGTAAATAGCATTCTTTACTATTGCTGAAAGCAAATGTGTTTGAACAGCAGAGAACGAGACCTCCATTGGTAGGTTATACCATGCACCATTACCCTTCTGTAAAGAAAACCTTCCTTGCATTATTCCCAAGTCTACCCCACTCCAGCCTTATATCATAATCCCTTGTTTTAGAGCCTCCTTATCCACTGAAAAATGCTTACCTCTTAGACATACAAATAACGCGAGGGTAGAAGTAATGTATATCATACCCCTACCCCCTCAGCTCCTATCTCTATCCAGAACCATTTTGGTAACTCTCCTCTGAATTGCTTCTCCTCTTTCTTTGCTCTATCTAGAGATACGGCCTACAGAATAGGCATATTACTCCTGATGAAGTCTTAGAAATGATTTGTACATGGCATCCAAAATTAAACAATAGGCACAGACTGTACAGTAGGAACTCGTATAATTTTAGCAGAACCATAGAATATTTTTACTGCTTAACCATGGAGCTAACACAGAGTTCTTATTTATTGTATCTGACATGCCACTTGCAGCAAAAAAAAAAAAACACCCCAAAAAAACCCAAGTGATTTACAAATAAAATCACACACATGATTAAAAAAAAAAAAAAAAAAGTAACACTATAAAAACATTAACAATATTACATTAATTTAAATGAGGTGGAAAAAAGAGAAATGTCTTACCTGTTAATTTCCTTTCCTGCTGTACACCAGTCGAGAACCTATTCACTCATCCAGCACACATGGAGGCAGAGGTTTTTTGTTTTTTTTTCCACACACTAAATAAATACTCACCCTTGCGAACTGAAGCAATAAGCATGTGAAGAGATTCCACATGAAAATAAGGGATATAAATATTCTGATTCATGCCTTTTATATCCAAAATGTATCTGAATAACTGTTTTTTTTTTAATCATGAAATAAATTGAATAATACCCCTCCTGATGTTCCTGCATTGGAACTAGTTGAATTGCCTGCGACTGAATCAAGTTGTTCAATGTTCCATGAATTGCAGCAACCTTGTCTGGAGAATGGGCAGGAGAGACAGCATAATGATCTCTTATCAATCTTAATTCTGGAGCGTAACCATATTGGATTATATACAAAACCCACTGATCTGAAGTAATGTGGATCCATTCCCCGAGAAAAGCCTGTAACCTGCCCCTATAGGCTTCCTTAGGGAATGAATCCTCTGGGCCTCATTGCATATTCTGTGAAGCATTAGAGGGTCAAATAGTATTGTCTCCTTGGTCTTCTTGCGCCTCAAAAAGGCTGAGCTCTGCTTTTACCTCTCGAAAACTGAGGAGTTACTCTCCTACCAGTCTACATCTCTTTGCTTCCATGAATTGCGAATGTATGGCTGAAAACTGACCCAAGTTTTATCTTCCAGTAAACTCTGCAATTTTGGATCCCCCAAATTTGTCATTAGACAATCCAGTTTCTCACCAAAGAGGTATTTACCTTTAAAAGGTAAACGAGACAGTCTAGATTTAGATCAAAAGTCTGCTGACCAATTTCTTAGCCACAGTAGATGTCTAGCTCATACAGAGATAGCTAAAGACTAGCAGAGATTCTAATTATGTCATATAAAGTATCAGATAAATAGGCCGTAGCAGACTTCAACTTTGCTATGCTTTCAATCTCAGATAATTGCTAAAGATCTAGAGACATTGGGTTCATCCCAGGGAGATTAGCTGCAGACAATGTTCGAAGAGTGGTGGACTTGTTGTGGTGGGCGGGGGAGTCTCAGATTCCCATGGGGTTATTAACGATTGTCGCTGAGAAAGCATTTGATCTGGTTCATTGGGACTATTTATTTACAGTTTTGCAACAGTTTGGGTTGGGGGAGAACTTCATTACTTGGATTCGGAAACTTTACTTTCAACTGAGTGCCTGCATTAAGGTCAATGGGAGGTACTCTCCAGTTTTTCCTATACAAAGGGGCACACGACAGGGATGCCCTCTCTCACCGCTCCTGTTTGCTCTTTATTTAGAACCCCTTGCGATTCACATTCGAGCGCATGCAGATATACAGGGACCGCATATTAGAGAGGAGACATACAAAATGTCATTGTTCGCGGACGATGTGTTTATAGTTGTGAATCCTGGGGATTCATTGCCATCTCTTATGCAGGAGCTTAAACAGTTCGGCACTGTATCGGGGTACCAACTCAATGCTGAAAAATCAGAGTTTCTGAATATCAACTTAAGGCCCAACCAAATTGATGAGATTCGACGTAGGTTTCCATTTAAGATTGCACATACAGGGGTGAAATATTTGGGAGTACTATTAGGGGATAAAATAGATGACTTATTCAAACTCAACTATGATAAAATCTGGGGGTCCATACAAAAGGATTTACCAGCATGGGATAGGATGCCATTTTCTTGGTTAGGGCGGATTTCTGTCATGAAAATGAATATTTTACCCAGATTAAGTTACCAATTTCAAACCTTGCCCATATTCATTCCTGAAGATAGGATACTACAATGGCAACGGAAACTCTTCCATTATATTTGGAAACGACGCCCTCCCAGAGTCAGCAGATCAGTTTTGATGTGTCCTAAGAAGAGAGAGGGGGACTGGGGGTTCCCTGTCTACAGAAATATTATGTAGGGGCTCAGTTACAGGCAGTTATTAGTTGGCATCTTAGTGGACGGGAAAAAAGATAGGTGGGGCTGGAAGCGGCATTGCTAAGGGTGGGATCCCCTGCTCCTTTAGTGTGGCTGCCTAAGATATCCCGTATAATGCCAGGGCAGATCCCACCAGCGGTCTCTCTCACTCTAAAGCTTTGGGATAAATGGAAAGAATCCCTGGTGGGTCAGAGAACATTCTTTTATAATACCCCCATATTCTTTAATTCTAGTTTTATCCCAGGGTGCTCCAAGCGGAAAGAGAGGAATTGGGCGGAGAAGGAGTGTCAACGTCTCTGACAAGTGTGGGGTGGGACCCGTATTAAACCATTTGAGGAGTCCGCTCAGGAATATGCCCTAGACAGTTCCGATAAATACGTCTACATTCAATTGGGGCAATATATAACTGGGAAAGCAGTAAGATCAGACCTTCTTCAAGGTAAAACCCTTTTCGAGGGTTTCTGCGAGAAAACCCGCTCTATGACTCAGGTGATTTAAAAAATCTATAATATGCTATTTTCAACTCCGGCGTGCCTTCCAGCACATATAAGAGCCTGGGAACGTGACCTTCAGCGACATATAGAGGAGGGGGAATGGGATGATTGCTATACAAACATACCAAAAAGCTCTATCTCTGCGGCTATTATAGAACAAGGATATAAACTATTATATAGATGGCATCTCCCACCTATCCGACTTGCAAAATTTTCTGTTTCTGGCAGTTGGAAATGCTGGAGGGGATGTGGTCTAGATGGATCCTACTATCATATGTGGTGGGAGTGCCCCAGGGTGGTACTCTTTTGGGAGGAGATGAAACAGTTTATTACCCATATAACAGGCCTGCCTGTTGATCTGGACCCAGCTTCTGTGCTGCTGGGTATCTCGTTGACAGGTTCGGGCTCCCAGATGCCCTATATTGGCGAACAAGTGATAATAGCAGCAAGAGGGTCTACTGCTCATGCATGGAAGGAAGCACAATTACCACCTTTGCAAAACGTGTTCCAACGTCTACAGCGGGTATATTATCTGCTCCGCCTTACGGCTATCCGGCATGGATGGCTACCTAAATTCGAGAAATTGTGGCAATCATACTGTAACTGGCAGACTCAGGACCAACCACCTGTGGGGGATAAAGTATAAGTATAATGAGGGGAAAATAGACTTTATATGCTTATGCCAGGGGAGGTGTGCATATAATGGGAAGTGGGGAGGAGGGATGGAGGGTAGGGGGGGCTCATTCCACGGGTTTATTCAATAGGTTTATTCAATAAGTTTATGAGCAGTAAATGTTTATGTTGATATGTTGATATGTCAAGTGTGGGACTTTCCAAAAAGAAAAGGGCCCACGTAATTTCTTGTGACCCACATTTTTCAGATTTCTCTCTTCTTGTATTTGTTATGACGGATTCTGCATGGGCTGTGATATACAGATGAATGCTTGTTATTATTACATACTGTTCAATAAAAAATATTCATTTCAAAAGATCTAGAGACATTTATTTACTTATTTATTTATTTAGAGGATTTATATACCGATGAACGTTGGGAACATCTCATCGGTTTACATTAAAACAAAATTATAGCTAACCGAGCTTTACATAGAAATTGGAACCAATTGTAACAAGGAACAGAACAGATAATAACAGGACAACATTAGAACTTAACTTATGAAAGGGAATAAGTAAAAATGGATCAAACACATATATAATAGGGAAAGGAAGGGAGGATCTATTTACAGGAAACAGGGGGGTTTAGTAATAAAAATATAATAATAATAATATTAAGGAATTAAATTACAAGTAGTAAAGTGCCAGGGTAGGATGTTAAGCGAAAGCTTGCTTGAAGAGGCAAGTTTTTAGGTTATGTTTAAATTTTTTTTGGGCAGGGTTCCTGCCGCAGGAAGGGAGGGAGTTTGTTCCAAAGGATGGGCCCAGCTAATGAAAGAGCTCGTGCTTTGGTGGAAGCAAGCTTGGATTGCTTAGGTGATGGTATGACAAGAGTAGCCCTGTGCTGTTGCCTAATTGGTCTGTTTGATTTGTGAAAGATGAAGTGGTCAGATAACCAATGCATTTCTTGGTTGTGTAGGGCTTTATGGATCAGTGTGAGGGTTTTATAAGATATTCTTTCGGCAACAGGTAACCAATGTAAGTTTTTAAGAATAGGAGTGATATGTTCGCTTTTATGTGTGCTAGTGAGAATGCGTGCAGCAGCGTTTTGTAGAAGCTGTAGCGGCAGCAACGTACTTTTGGGTAAACCTAGCAGTATAGCGTTGCAATAATCTATTTTGGAAAGAATGAAAGCTTGTAACTAACTAGGACAAACTGCTCCCTGAAGCAGTAAAGAGCCTGTGGAAAAAAGATGCTTAAGTACTGCCTCTAGTCTCCTATCTTGGATATCCCGAGTGTTGCACAACCTTCCACAGGAATGGTAGTCCTTCTGGCTATTGCTGCAACTATCTCATCAACTTTTGGTTGTTGAAACAGACGATCCAGCACCTTTGCAGCATAGGATATAGCCTATTAAAAAGTCTTAGGCATCTATAGCCC
Organism: Rhinatrema bivittatum; assembly: GCF_901001135.1. Classification (NCBI taxonomy): domain Eukaryota; kingdom Metazoa; phylum Chordata; class Amphibia; order Gymnophiona; family Rhinatrematidae; genus Rhinatrema; species Rhinatrema bivittatum. Next base: position 37,474,402 of record NC_042623.1, on the reverse strand, counting down.
ACCTTAGGCAAATCCCACTCAGTCAAAATCATAGTTTCAATGTCCAGGTGCAAAGGAAAAGTAGAGGCAGTCTTCCATGTCCCCACCTCAGGATTGGATCCCAACCAGGAGTCTCTTCAAATTTTTGCTCCTCTATACGTAATGCAGAAATAACCTGCATAATTAAAGCTGATGTTTCTTCCTTATGGGATAATCTGATCCTCTTCATCTTCCCTCTACTTTCTTCAAATGAATACAGTCTGCTTCCACCTCTCTCATCCTCAAATCTTAAATAAGAAGAATCCAATTCCAGAGAAAGTGTTTCCACGTCCTCTAAATCAAATATTTTTCTCTTTTGAGATTTAGAAACTTCAGCAAATGAAATTTCACTCTGTTCCTGTTCTACTGTAAGGGGTCTACTTTTTGGGAGCGTGGACCCCTTTTCAAACTCCAACGTTTTCATGGACCCCCATATGCTTCTCTTTCATTTTTACCTGCAGTTATGTACCATATATAGAAAAGTTATTAATGAAATAAAGACAATTATATGCACACCAGACATTCATAATATATAAAACAATATATATTAAACAATGCTTACTGATATAAATGGAATACATATAATTGCAAAGCACAGTAGACAATGTGGAAGAACGCATTCATATTCAGTAACATATAGTGACTATAGGTACCCACGGAGCTGGATCTGGAGCGACTGGAGGAGGATAGAGAGAGAGTGATTGGTAGGGTGGGAGAGAGACAGACAGATTGGCAGAGATGGACTACTGCAGGGGGAGAGAGAGAGAGAGAGAGAAACTGCTGAGGGAGAAAGAGTGGTAGAGAGAGAGAGAGAGAGACTAGAAGGGATGGACTGGTGGAGATGGATTGGTGGGGGGAGAGAGAGAGAGAGACAGTAACTGGCAGGGCTGGACTGGTAGAGGGTGAGAAAGTGACAGGTGGAGATGGACTAGTGGAAGGAGAGAGGGGGACTGGTTGGGATGGAATGTGAATCAAAGAGAGAATGAGAGACTCATTGGGAAGGGTGAAGGAGGGATGTTTGAGAGGCTCACATCACTAAGAGAGATGTGGAGAGAGGTTTGCTGCACATATTTCCCTTCCAGTCCCCATCCCCCCAAAATGGTATTTTTTGATTATTACTATTTTTAAAGAAAATCACCTGAACAGGGAAATCACTATGTTTGATCCTGACATGGGTCCAATGGCTCTTTCCACATCTGCCTGTTCCCAAATTTGATATATGCAGAGACAGGACACCTCTTCTCATAAAGCAAGAGGTTACAAACATTTTGCACCATTATTACAAGGTCCTGGGCATGTATCTCGGTGGCATTTCTAGACAGAAGGACCTTCTAAGCAACACAAAAAAAATCCATGGCCAGTTTCAACCACTAACTAAAATGACTACTAAAATTATTCAAAAGCAATCAATCAAAAATTCTTCTACATAGGAGTGGGACAAATCCCAATATAAAACCTGCATTTCATGTTCTACAATGCCTTTGTTCACAGAAACTCCCCCAACAAAGGGTGCATAGCAGAACAAGGACATTTCCCCTTACCATTCACCACAGAAAAAAATATCCAAATTCTGTCACCTTGGTAACAGCAACACAAACTCTCTCCACTACCAGGAACATTATATAATACAAAATCCTGCAAAAAATGTACTCAGAGCCTATTAGAAAAACTGCTATACCATAACATACAATTGCCAGACTCAAAACAGTAAGAACCTTACTTATGAAAAGGCAACACTGCAAATATTACAATAGGCCCTAAAACACCAATACACCTCTAATTAGGGAAATAGAACAAGTCAAACGTGAAAAAACTGAACTGGAAACCACAAGAAGCTAGATTCTGTTTGCACTGCAAAAATGGAGAAACAGAAACATCGCTGTTCCTCAAAAAAAACATCAAATACAATCAAGAAATATAAAATAATCAGTAACAGTAAAATCATACTAATAAAAAATATTTCAATACTGACATCCAATAATTTAAAACTCAAATTACTTTTAAATTTCCCAAACAATAAAATATTTCAAATTATCAGATACAAACAGCAGCCAATAATTAAAACAAGGATTTTAAATTTTCTCATTATCTATATCTGAAAACTTTTGATTTCCAGTCACCCTAAGATTGCCATATATTGGTAGGCGTGGGAAGGAGGGTTCACAAATTTTCTCCGCGCTCTCATATACACACACACTCCCTCTCTCACACATGCTGACTCAAACACACTCCCTCTCTCTCACTCACACACATACACACTCATACCTACAAACACGCCCTTCTCTCTCACAAACATGCTCCCATCCACACACAAAAGCTCCCTCTCTCAAATACATGCTCCCTCCTATACACAAGTTATCTCTCATACACATGCTCCGTTTCACAAACACACACACACACACATTCCCCCTGTGTCACACAACTTGATCTCTCATATACCCAAGTTCACACAGATGCTCCCTCAATCATACACACATGCTAACAAAAGCTACCTCTCTCATACACACATGATCTCTCTCTCATTCACACACACACACACACAAGCTCCTTCCCTCTCATTCACAATAGGCTCTCTCTCACACACATATGCTCATACACCCTTCTCTGTCACCGGGCCTCTCCATATCTTTCTCCTGGAGTCTGCAGGAGGAGAAAGGGAACCACAGCCTGCTCATCACTCAGCTGCCGGCAGCCCCGCGGCCTCCTTCACACTTTGGCTGCCAGCGAGATGGGGTGTGCTGGCAGCCCTGCTGCTTTCTTCACTCTATAGTTGACAAGATGGGGTGCGCCGGTGGCCTTTTTCAACCTTCAGCCGGCAGCGAGATGGAGTGCACTGGCAGCCTCTCAGGCCTCCTCTTTTGTAGCTGCCATGGGATGGGGTCTGGTGGTGGCCTGTTGGGCCTCTTCTCTGTGCAGCCTTTTTTTTTTCCCCTCCACGGCTCGTGGACCCCATTATGGACTGGCAGACCACAGGTTGGGAACCACTGTATATAACATCTCATTGCCCTTGTAGGGCATGAAATGCCTGATGTAAAAACTTTAAAAAAAAATCAGGAGAAAATGCACCAGTGCTGGTGCTAGGGATTTCATGTTTCAAGTTAAGCAGAAAATCCAATCCCAGTAGTAATTTGGGAGATCCGAGTTAACACACGACCTGCCCTTAATGAAGACATCCTGGGTGACTCATCTAAGAAGGACGCCGCGTCCAATTCAGCTGTCAGAACGGCTGTCGCTAATGGCTCTATGGAGACTGCAGATGCTCTGGGAAAAGGCTTTTGTTTATCTGAAGCCTCTACAGAGGAAGATTTCTTGGCAGTAAGAGTAATCTTAGCTAATTCAGGTGAATTAGATTTACCGCAGCAAAGAGCGCACCAGACTCCCTTTAGCTGTTGGGCGCTTTGCACCACAAAAACCACAATGATGGCATTTTTCAGACATCGAGTCAGCATAAAAATAGGTCTAGGCTGTGACAGAGTAAGCAGCTTACTGAGACAGTAACTATTTCCTTACTGCTATAAAAAAAAAAAACACTGGAAAATTCAGGCAGTAGCTCTCAACCTTGCCGAGAATGGGAAGGGAACAGGTAAAAAAATGATTGCAGTCAGAGCTCACTTCACTGCAGGAGCAACATCCACAGGAGAATGGCTCACAAAACCAGCCTTAAATGAAATCTTAGAGAATAGTAGGTAGGCTAAATCCTAAGAAATAAACTTTCTGCTCAAGAAGTGATGAATTCAAAAGATGTCCATCCAGCGCCTGCAGGCAAAGAATACTGGCTGAATTGGTTCTAAATGTGACATATAGGCTAGTGATATCATCTGAACCCCCCCCCCCCCCCCAAAAAGAAAAACCTCTGCCTCCACATGTGCTGGATGAGAGGATATAACCCATAGGTTTGGGACTGCTGGAGCAGAAGAGGAAAAATGAAATAAATGTGAAAATGTGAGATCAAAACTTGTGGTTCTGTATAACTCTGTTCTGTCATTAATAATGAATCATAATCTTGCAATGTTGCTAATGTCTCACTATTATCCACTGGTTGAATCGCCTTTTTATCTTCTGTTTGCTTTTCTATATTGCAAGTAAAAGGTCCACAAAAATACACACCTAAATTTTACCAAGTCTATTTATGATGCTTGGCGTGAACCTCTATGCTTGCATTCTTTCAAGTCACCCAGTTTATCCCCACTAAATGCATGGAGATTTAATTCTGATTTCCCTAATGAGTGCCCTAAGGAAAGCAGGATTACATCTTTACATGCCATGGAGTAAAATTATCTCCCAGAAATGAAGCTATATATATGGTAACCCACTGGTTCCCCATCAATATTTTATCACAGTGTCTAGCCACCTTGAGTTAATCCAATATGATCAGCCCCGGCTCCCTCCTGTTTGGTGACTGCCAGCAACTCCATCTATTACTCTCCTGTACATCTGTACTCCAAATGCAAACCTGCACTTTTTTGATGCTGCTTACTTCCAGCAGCAATCTCTCTGTTCTGGAGAAACACGGTTTCTTTCAGGCATCGATGCCTTTTGATGGACATATTTGTATAAGAGCCTTTAAAACCACACAAGTGTTTCACAACTACGGTTTTTCACAAAAGGTCACCCACAATATTTGGCAAATTTGCTGGTTCCCTATCAGCCTCGGCAAATTTTATGTTCCTTACATCAAGACTTGCTAGTGTTCCCATCACCAACTATAATTAGATTGAAGACAACACAAAACAGCTTTTAGTTAACTTTGCATCTGCTTTCTGGAATTCGCTTCACTTCCTTTAGACTTGAGCCAAGAAAGCAAGTGTAAATTTCAGAATATTTTGACGACATGGCTTTTTAATCAGGGTTTTAATAATATTTAGAATGCTGGATTAGGATTCAGGGTGAATTTAAATGTACAATTTTTATTATGTATGTATTTTAGGTTATTTTATTTAGAGAGATGTTATGAAATGCAAAATATAAAAAACTATTATTGTACTGTTATAGTTGTAGATTGTTGCTTTATTGTATTTGTGTATAATTTTTTTTAATGTAAATGTCTTTGACATCAAATTGAAATAGTAGTATATCAAGGTCATAAATAAACAAACTATGCAGAATTTTCATGCTGATCTAATGAAAAGTTTATATTTTGTATGCTGCCTACTGCTTAAGCACATTTCATTAGATCATGCTGATCTAATGAAATGTTTATATTTTGTATGCTGCCTACTGCTTAAGCAGTAGGCAGCATACAAAATATAAACATTCATAATAAAGGCAAATAAATCATATAAAATCAGATAAAGACATGCAATCAAAAAAATAAATTTAAAAAATTAGACTTTGGAAAACTCAAATTAAAATCATCAATATACCAAAAACAAAACAATAGTCTGCACTAGCATATTCAGCAGAAATTGAGCCAGAATTCAGAAAAAAGCCTACTTAAATAAAAATGTTAACAAGGCCCAAAACGTTTTAGTAAAAGTTGTTAGACGCAACACTTCGGGGAGTGAATTTCAGAACAGCCACAGAAAAAGCCTGCTCATGTGTCTCGGCTAGCCTTGTTTCCCAAACAGAGGACACGGTTAAGTCATCGTCTCTGAGATCATCACAGATTACAAATCAGATTATAAATTCAAAGCCTAGAATTAATCTATAGCAAACTGTCAATCGAAAGTAACTTGTGTACCATTAAGGCAGTCATACATAATCCACAACTGCACTGGTAACCAATGCAAATTGTGCAAACAGGAGATATAAGATCACTCAGCCCTCACCCTGTAATAAGCGTGGTGGCAGTGTTATGTAAGGCCTGCAGGGAGGTCCTAAAGTAGAAGATAGGCAGTATTAAAGCTTGTACTACTATACCAAAATATGATGAGTTCAGGAGGGATTGAAGACCATGAATTAAACACAGTTTATGAAAGCCAGATCTAGCTACAGCTTTAATCTAATTTTGAAGGGTCAAACTTATCAGTCAAAGCCACAGAGTTTTTCACACACTCTACAACTGGCAACTCAGTTTTTTGTTTTTTTTTTTAAAGGAATTGTAGCTATTACAAAGTCACTTTTACACTGCTAGCCAAATTCAAAGCTAATTTTATTATGGGTCAGCTACTGCTTAACTAAGGATAAACAAATTGTTAGTAATGCAAATGTATCAGCCCATGAAGACTGTATAGGAAGAAGAGCTGTATATTGACTGCATACAACCGGTATCCCGTAATGTTCAGCCAAAAGTCTTCCAATAGGAGACATACAAATGTTAAATAATAATGCAGACAAAGCTGAGCCCTGGAGGATCCTGGCTATAACCAGATGCTAGTCTAAACACCTGCCTCTCTATCGCACCTGGTGTGATCGCTCAGATATATATGATCTAAATCAACCCAATACCATTCTGGCAATCTCCAATATTCCCTCAGATGGTATAAAAGAGTCTAGTGATCACTTATGTCGAATGCTGTTGAAACACCCAACAGCAGCACAAAGACAAATATGTAAAACTGAACTAGGAATAATAAATAATAACATTACTATAATAGAAATTGGTATCAATAAAATAAAATAACCATCCACAAAATTAAATACAATTTTACATGTAGTAAAAATTTTTAAATACAATTATATAAATGTGTAGTAAAAAAAAAAAAAAAGTCAAACATTAAAAGGAGAAATTACTATTTACCTGATAGTTTCCTTTCCTCTAGGTCAATCCCCATGAGTGGGTTATGCACCTCTGCCAGTAGACAGAGTCGGAGCAAAAGCTTCCGTCATGGCCATATAGTCCTGCCCCATCAGCCCACCAGTATTGTCCGGAAAAGCCAAACTGTGGACACAGCTGATTATACTTGAACATTATCAACAGTTCTTCACAGAAGTTTTCACTGAGAAATACACAAATTGAAACTAAAAATTGACACTACAGGCATATGATGATAGTCAGACAAGCAGTCAAGAGCTTTAAAATTTGCTTTTCACTGGTCTGTTTGATGCCCTTTACATAAAAAGTTGCATTTTTAAAAAAAATGTTGGTTGTGAAGAGGTTCTTAAAAGATAGTCTGGCTTTGACAACTGTTACACGCCGAATGTAACAGAAGACAAAGATTGGAACAAAAAAAAAGAAAAAAATCTTTTGGAATTACTTTTTGTTTTAATTGACATTTGTTGTGTAGAAGCTATTTCCCTCATTGGACACATTTAACCACAAATTAAATCAGCAGCAGCAGCAGCAGAGGGCAGGTCGGGGACTGACCTGCCCTTACTGGAGGAAAGGAAATTATCAGGTACGTAGTAATTTCTCCTTCCTCAGCGTTAGGGCAGGTCAATCCCCACAAGTGGGATGTTCCAAAGCTAATCTGGAAAAGGGCGGTATAAAATGTGGTGCCCTCCCTAGCCATAACATCCTTGTAACAATGTTTGGAGAAGGTGTGCAAAGGTGACCATGTTGCCGTTTGGCAAATTTCAGCAGGCGACAACAAATGAAGTTCCACCCACAAGTCCTTGTGGAATGCAGTCTGTTTCTTTAAGGCAAACTCAGCAGCTACATAGGCTGCCGTAATGACTTCCTTAACCCAGCAGGCAATCATTGCCCACATAGCCAGTGCTCCCTGCTTACCTCCACCATGGAGAACAAACAGGCTATCAGATTTCCAAATAGCTTTAGTCATCTCCAAGTACCACAGTAAATGTTGCTCGAGGTCCAAGGAACACAAAAGACAGTACTTTGCTTCATTTCTTTCCATATCTAGGTAGAGAAATGGATTGATTTAAATGAAACTCTGAAACCACTTTGGGCAAAATAGAGGACACAGTCCAAACTTGAACTGCACCCAGAGAGAAAAGGCTCAAGGTAGAAAAAAAGCAGGCAACTCAAAGATATGACATGCCAAACAGACTGCTAGTAGAAAAACTGTCTTTAAGGAAAACATCCGCAAGGAAAGAGCAAGCAGCGGTTGAAAAGTCAGACCAGACAAAAACTCAAGGACCAAGTTAAGGTCCCACCTGAAGCCGCAATGGGGGGCAAACATGCTTAACTCCCTGAAAGAAACGGGATACGCCCGGATGGGAAGAGAAAGGCCCTCCCCATTGACTCTCCCCGCTTCAACAACCAAGCCCTTTCAATGGTCAAACAGAACCGCAGAATCGACCGGGATCCTTGTGCGGAATGGGCCCCTGACGTAAAAGATTCATCTGAGATGGTAGCCTGAATGGACTGCCCACCAGAAGTCTCTGACGATCGGCAGATCACAGCTTTCAAGCCCAATCTGGAGCCACTAAAAGGGCAGTATTGGTCTGGCTTGCAATCTTGTGGACCAGCCTATCAGAGGCCAGGACAGAAATGCATGGCCACTCCTGAACAAGGTGCTGATGCCCATCACTTTTGGGTCCTGCCTGCGACTGAAAAAGCATGGAACCTTTGTGTTGTTGAAGGTCGCCAACAGGTCCAGATCCGGCAAGCCCCAGTGGTTCACCAGAAGCCGAAAGGCCTCGTCCGCCAGCTCCCATTCTCTTGGGTCCAAATTTTTCCTGCTGAGGAAAATTGGCTCTGGTATTGTCCTTTCTGGCAATGTGAGAGGCAGATATGCTTAGAAGATGCTACTTCACCCACACCATGAGCATGTGATTCATCTAAACGAATAATTTTTGGGGAGGGTACGGACAATAAAGCCTGCCCTTTGCGTTGTTTAAGGTCTTCAAGTCAGGCTTTATTGTCCGTACCTTCCCCAAAAATTATTCGCTTAGATAAATCACGTGAGAGGTTATTTTATGTCCAGGGTCCTCTCCTTTGGAACACTCTCCTACTTAATTTAAAGGAGGAGATTTCTGTGCTAAAATTTAGAAAATTGTTGAAAGCTCATTTGTTTAGTCTAGCTTTTGATAGTGCATAATCTTTAAGAGAGCATTTGAATTATTTAGAAACGATTTCCAGGTAGATTTTTTATTTTTATTGTTTTGTATATTATTATATAATTAATATTATCTTAATATTGTTTTTCTGTATTATGTTTGTATTAATTTGATTTTTATGTATGTTTTCTGTAAACTGTCTAGAAATTTTTGATATGCGGTATATACATTTTCCAAATAAATAAATAAATCTCCTATGACACCTGTTGACTCCTGGTTCCACCCTGATGATTGATGTAAAAGCCACCGCTGTTGCACTGTTGATCATTATCTGGACCACCTCAGCCTCTAGCTGCTCGGCGAACCACAGGCACACCAACCGAACCTCTCGTGCTCCAATCTGTTGATGTTCCAATGGTGCTCTGCTGCATTCCAGCACCCTAGTACCACCAACACCTGACAGTGAACCTCCCCAGTTCCGGAGGCTTGCTTCTGTCATACCAACCAATCCGGCGTTGTCAGGGAAATGATCCACATGTAACCACCAGACCAATTGGGATCTCACCTATAACGAAAGGAGCAGCCTCACTGCATAGTTCTGCGACTGCAGACTTCAAACAGGAAAGCAACGCACATTGAAAAGAGCACATATGTGCCCTCTCCCAGGGAACCACTTCTAATGCAGCAGCCATAAACCCCAGGACCCGTAGATAAATTCCACATGGTTGGATGAACAGAGTTCCACAGGGATCAAACTTGCAGCATCAACATTGAATCAGAGACTTCGGCAGAAATACTCTGCTCTGCCTTGTATCGAATCAATCCCCAAGATACTCCTGGGTCTGAAACGGCTGCAAATTGCTCTTGGCCAGATCCACCATCCAGCCTAGTTCCTGTAGCAAGGAAACAACTCTGTGGGAAGCACAAAGATTCTCTTCCACTGTCTTAGGTCGAATCAACCAGTTATCCAGATAGGGGTGAACTAGAATGCCTCCCTTGCGAAGGGCTGCTGCTACCATCACCATGACCTTGGAATAGGTCCTGGGCGCCATGGCTAGTCCAAAAGGAAAAAACCTGAAATTGGTGATGACTATCCAGGATAGAAAATCAGAGGAATTGCCGATGCTCCTGCCGGATGGGAATATGCAGATAAGCCATTAGATCCAGAGACATGAGGTACTCCCTTGCTTGAATAGCCATTATTTATTTATTTATTTATTTAACAGTTTTTTATACCGACCTTCATAGTAATAACCATATCGGATCAGTTTACATTTAACAGGGAATAACTGGAGTAACAATTCAAGTAAACGAGAGCTAAACAATAGGTGGGAATAAGTCAAAGTTACAATCAACAGGGAAAGAGAACTTGGAAGCTTGCGACAAGCTGGAAGGAAGACAGAGTGACAGAGTGCACCATTTTCATCCCAAAATATGTGACTCAAATGTCAGTTGATGCCCTTGAGATCCAGTATGGGCCGAAACAACCCTTCTTTCTTGGGCATGACAAAATAAATGGAATGACGACTCATATTTTGCACTGATCGGGAATGGGAATCACCACTTTCAGATTCAACAGTCGTTGTAATGTTGCTTCCACTTCTACCCTCTTCTGAGGGGAGCTGCAAGGAGAGACTATGAAGGCATCCAGAGGAATGGGAAGAAATTCTAGAGCATACCCATCCTGAATCACTTCGATAACTCTTTGATCTGGAGTAATCTGGACCCACCTGTGATAAAAATGGATATGCAACTACCTATCTCCTGCATCAACAGGTGAGCCCACAAACCTTTACTGGGAAGACTGAGGGACTCCACCTCTGGAGTCTGCATCTTTTTGAGGTCCTCAGGGGCAAATGGACTGAGACCTGCAGAGGGACAGGACCTCTGGGAAGAACCTCCCTATAAAGCCGAAAGCACCTAGTCTTGAGAGTGGCCACTTGCCTGAAGACTGGGCAATGGGTTTCTTGTCCTCTGGCAATCGAGGAACCTGGGTCTCTCCACATTTTCTTGCCATTTTTTCCAATCACTCCCAAACAAAAGCGAAACTTTGAAGGGTAGATTGGTAAGATTGGACTTTGAAATAGTATCCGCGGACCAGTTGTGCAGTCATAGCTGCCACCTGGCACAATAACTGAAGCAGCTTCTCTGGCAGCTCTGCGAACCAAGTCACAGCCCGCATCAGCTAAGAAGGCAGCCCCGGTTCTACCATAGGTCCAAGATTGGACCTAGCTCCACCAGATTTTTGACAAAGACACGTGGTAGCCCGAGTTACCAAGATGCAACAAGAAGCAATTTGCAAGTTCATTGTCACTGCCTCACAGGCTTGCTTTAGGATAGTCTCAATCATCTTACCCTGAGCATCCTTCAGTGCTGCACCTCCCTCTACAGGGATGGTGGTATGTTCATGACAGAAGACACCAAGGCATCCACCCTAGGGAATGCAACTGCTCTCTCGCCTGTGGATCCAAGGGGTATAAAACCAAGACGCGTCTCCCTTTAAAAGATGCCTCTGGCGCACTCCATTCCAGATCAATCAATTCCTAGATTGCATCCAGGAGGGGAAAGAAATAAGAAGACCTTGCGCAGGGTGACCAGAAGAAGGTATATATACCTTCTTCTGCATCCCCAAAAAGTCAGGCCCAGCCACTCAGAGGATCTTCAAGGTCTGAAAGATCAAACCCGGCAACTCATCTCCAAATATGGGGGAATGTCCCCTTCCTCACCAGGAGAACCATCATCATCATGGGTATCATCATGATTCACCTGCAATCGAGCTTTGTCAGACCGCACTGCACCACGGCGCTTGAACATGGAAACAGGTGGAGGAGCACTCTGAGCACACGGCACTACCTTAGTAGGAACTGCTGATTCAGAAGACTGACCCTGTAGAAATGTCTAATTTCTGGAAGAATTCTACGCAGGAAAAGGACAGGTCCATTTCAGGCTGACGTCCTGAGAGCTAATGTCTCCAGAGGATCCGGCCCATGGATCAATCAAGGGAGAGGACACCCCCGCCATGTCTCCCTCGATTCCATTATCCTCAGAACGAGGAGATGGATCATCGAAGGCAAAAACAGGAGGTGGTTAATCTCCTCGAGCATCCAGGCAGCGCTGACACAGCTTAAAGAAAGCTCCAGCTGAATGGCCCTGATGTAGAATGCAGCACAAATAGATAGGCACTTAGGGCTTCTTCACCGTGGGTGCCATGGCTGAATGTGTGTAAACCAAAAAAAGGCTTGCGCCTAGCTTACCCGCACATATAAGTCATGCCCAAGATGGATGTACAAAAAATGTGCTTCCAAGCACCCGTGCCTAGGCCAATTGAACTATGAAGCTTTCATAATAGAGTTTATAATCAGCACTTTCTCTTTATATAGGTCTTTAAAAATATCTATATTTAAACCATGTGCACATTTTTTAAGCATTCACATAAAATTCTCGACATATAATAAAGCTTACCTCTACCAGCAGATGGAGACAGAGCAAAGCTGACATCATGGTATATATACCCCTGCAGTGACATCAGCCCACCAGTATGCACTGCAAAAGCCAACTATGGACAAACTAACCAAACTTGATTAACAGATAACCATTCTGGTTCTCAGCCAACAGGAAAACACTGAGCTCAGACAAAGTGTAATAACAGTAGTCTAGGGACTGGATTGTCACTTAACAGTACTCCCTGGAACACATAGCCATGCAGGAGGACCATAGCACAACCATTTGGCAGCTAAAGGTGGGAAGGTGGATTCACCTGTCTATACTAAAGAAAAGGAAATTAGGTAAGTAGTAATTTCTCTTTTCTTAGCATTCAGACAGGTGAATCCAGAACCAGTGGGATATACTAAAGCTACTCCCAAACCATGGGAGGCAGCCTGCGGACCAGTCAAAACTGCATGTGTGAAGGCTGCTTCCTCCTGGGCCTGCACATTCAGGCAATAATGCCTGGGAAAGGTATGCAAGGAGGATCACATCACAGCTTGACAAATGTCAATGAGAGAAAACAATCTAACCTCCGCCCATGACACTGCCTGAGCTCTAGTGGAATGAGTCCTAACCTGACTAGGCAACGGCTGCTCATCATCCACATACGCGGCCGTTTCCCTGTCTAGCAACGACAGGGAAACGGACTGATTCAAGTGAAACTCAGAGATCACGTTTGGTAAAAAGGAAGGAATAGAACACAGTGGTATTGCCCCCAGAGTCACTCAAAGAAATGGTTCCCAACAAGACAAGGCCTGCAGTTTGGATACCCTACACGCTGAGCAAATTGCCACAGAAAACGCCGTTTTCAAGGTCAGTAACCTCAAGGAAAGGTTACACTTCGGTCAAAAAGTAGGACCTGCCAAAAAAAATCCAAAACTAGATTAAGACTCCACAAGGGCACTAGTAACCACAAGGGAGGATGAAGATGCTTCACTCCTTTCAAGAAACGGGCAATATCTTTTTCTTTTTTTTTAATTTAATTTTTATTGAACTTTTCATATTTTTACAGGATACAGAAAGACAGCATACAAGAGGATATTACAATCGTTTCTTATTAACCAACAACCAAGGATTCAACAAACTCCTTCTTTATACTAATACCTAAACATAAGGAAAAAACTTTGAGACATTACAGGTATTTCACTTAGAGCAGAGATTTAGGTAGTCATTAAAAACAACCTAGTTATCTCGTCATCTTCTAATTTTCTTTTTCCCAAACCTATGGGGTTCTCAAGAGTGGGAGTCCAAATATAATCTCAACTGTTCCGGGAAGTTAAAAACATACCTAGTGTTCTGATATAAAATCAGACAACGACAAGGAAACTTGAGTATAAACTTAGCCCCTCATTGAGTATAAACTTAGCCCCTCATTGAAATAAACTTCCTTCGTCGATGTTGAGTACTCCGGGCTAAGTCAGGGAATATTCTTATATTTTCACCATAGAAGTTTTGTTTTTGATTTCGGAAATACATCTTCAATACTGAGTCCCTTTCCATCAAAAACGCAAATTGCACAATCAAAGTAGCCCTAGATTTTATATTAACTTCGAATGATTTCTCCAATATATCTGTTAAATCTAAATTTATCTCAGATTGTTCTTCCAACTGCTGTTTCTCTTCTCCCTTTAAGGGGAGATAGTATATTCTTGAGATAGCCGGATCGCAGACTCCGAATACTTCAATATATTAATGAAATAGCTTCTAAACAGATCAATTGGAGAAATCAGATGGATCTTTGGGAAATTTAAAACCCTAAGTGTAAAATTCCTAATTTGATTCTCCAAAGATTCTATTTTATCCATACATATTTTATCAGATCTAATCAAATTAGATTGAATTTTCTCATTTTCCACAATTTTCCCTTCTATGATATTCACAGTTTCTTCCAGTTTCCCCACCTTTTGATTAATTACCCCATTTTGCTGTAATACATCCTGTATTTTTTCAGATAATTAATAGATTTTTGCATTAAGATTATCATATTTCCTATCTCTTCTAATGAAAATTTCTTTGAGGATAAAGATGTTACCTCTTTTGACATTATTATCTGAACACCTTCATCTCCCTTCCCCATAGTAGCCATCCCAACCTGGTTAGTAAATGTTACTTCTCCTGGTTCTCTGGAACCCACTCTTATGGGGCTCCCCAAGGATGCAGATATACTATCTGCCCCTCTCTGAGTACCAGGACTTGCAATTAATGATAATTGTTCTTGAAAATTGCCCTCATCCTTACCCAACGGTGGGGCAGGTTTTGCTGGGGCTCCGGGGCTCACCTCCTGCTCCAAGGTGATATCCCCTGTGACTCCTCCCGAAGCTAAAGATGACGTTCTTATGAAACAGTCTTCAATCCTCGGTTGACTCATACTTGCATTAGGCGTTGACGATATCTCTTTAACACGTGCCTTCCTTTTTGCATGTGGCATACTCAGAAAAAAACAATGGAAAACTATTAACTAATATAGAAAGGCAGTTCCAAGGAAGGAGACTGATCACAGAAGGATAACCAATAACAGTCAAAACTGTAATGTCTCTATGGCTGCAGGAAATATCAAAACTTACAGTTTCACTATAAATCCAAGTAATTATATACCTTTTAATTCTCCTCTGTGCTTCTCCGGGCTAAGCCGCGCACCAAAGTAATGTTCAGTGGCAGCGTTACAGACACAGCCGCGCCTCTTTTGTAGTCCCAAACTCCTCCCCCTGACCAGCCAGCCAGGGACCAGGGCAGAGAGGAAACGTGCACAGCTCACCGGCAGGAAGTAAAGGTAATGTTCAGCAGCAGCGTTGCAGACACAGCTGCACCTCTTTTGTAATCCCCAACTCCTCCTCCTGACCAGCCAGCCAGGGACCAGGGCAGAGAGGAAATGTGCACAGCTCACTGGCAGGAAGTAAAGGTAATGTTCAGCAGCAGCATTACAGAAACAGCCGTGCCTCTTTTGTAATCCCCAACTCCTCCCCCTGACCAGCCAGCCAGGGGCCAGGGCAGAGCGGAAACGTGCACAGCTCACTGGCAGGAAGTAAAGGTAATGTTCAGCAGCAGCCAGAAACGGGCAATATCTGGATGAACTGACAAGGTCCCACCATTCACCTGACCTCGGAAACAGGCAAGAGCCTCCATCTGCACCTTTAAGGAATTAAGGGCCAACCCTTTACTCAATCCATCCTGCAAAAATTCCAAAATGAGCAGGACTTTAACTAAACAAGGAAGAACTCCTCGATCTTCATACCAAGCCTCAAACCCCTACATAAGCTAAGGAAATGTAGAACTTTCTTGCTCTTAGCAAGGTGGCAATCACCACAGTAGAATATCCATGCTTTAGCAACAGAGCCCTCTCAAGGGCCATACTGTAAGACAAAATAGAGTTGGATCTTCGTGAAGAACAGGCTCCTCCTGTAGCAGGTCCTTATGCGCCAGAAACCGGAGGAGAGAGTCCAACAAGAGCCTTCGCAGATCTGCATACCACGGTCTCCTGGGCCAATATGGTAACACCAAAAGCACCATCCCCCTATGACTCTCAATCTTCTGAACCATTCTGCCCAACATAGGCCATGTAGGAAAAGCATACAGCAGCATGTCCTCCAGTCACTCCTGCACAATGGCATCGATGTCCAAGGTCTTTGGATCTCTCCTACAACTAAAGAATCTAGGAATCTTCACATTGTGAGAAGTTGCCATCAGATTCAGAAACAGAAGGCCCCAGCGATCCACTATCAGCTAAAATGCCTCGTTTGACAATTCCCATTCTCCTGGACCCAGACTGTCTGCTGAGAAAGTCTGCTCTTACATTATCTTTTCCTGCAATGTACAAGGCTGAGATCTCCTGAAGATGCACTTCCACCTATTTCATAAGTTGAGCTATTTCCTGCGACACTTTCTGGCTCTTGAGTCCTCCCTGCCAATTGATGTGAGCCAATGTTGTCACATTGTCCTACATCATCTGGAACACTCAACCCTGCAATCGGTCGCCAAGCCGCAAGCATGCCAACTGGATGGCATGGGCCTCCAACTGATTGATGCTCCACAAAGACTCTTCTATACTCCTGTGCCCTTGCGTTGTCAGCTTCTGAAAGTGAGCTCCCCAACTCTGGAGGCTCGAATTTGTTGAGAGTACTAGCCAGTCTGGTAATCTGGAAACTCTAAGGGAAACCCTTAGATGATCCTTTTGCAACCACCACTGCAGGTGAGTGAAGATCTCTACTGGCAGGTGAAGTCGAATCAAATAGTCCTGAGACTGTAGGCTCCAATGAGACAGCAGAGAGCACTGAAGAGGACGCATATGCGCCCTTGCGCACGGCACCACCTCCAGGGTCTCCACAATCAAGCAGAGTAGCTGTAGATAAGGCCATACTATAGGACGTATCATGTTCATCAACAGATGCCTCTGCACCATCAGCTTCTAAATGCGGTCCTCTCACAAGAACACCCTGCCCTGCTTCGTGTCAAACCTATACTCTAGTGGCTGAGATGGCTGAAGATTTCTCTTGGCCAAACTCACTACCCAACTATTTCCTGCAACAAGGAAGTCACCTTGCGTGACACCTGGAGGCTGTCTGTCTTACAGACTCTTGGCCTGAATCAGCCAATTGTCCAAGTATGGGTGTATTAGGATCCCATCATTTCTCAATTCCACTGCCACCACTACCATAACCTTGGAAAACGTTCTGGGCGTGGTGGCCAAACCAAAAGGAAGTGCTCAAAACTGATAATGGCATCCCAAAACTGCGAAACGTAGAAGCATTGATGCTCTAGCTGATGAAATATGTAGGTACGCCTCGGACAAATCCAGAGACATCAGAAACTCCCCCGAATGGACTGCCATTATCATCAAGCACAAGGTTGCCATGCGAAAACGAGTCACACGTAAATGACAGTTGACCCCCTTGAGATCCAGGATGGAGTGAAAAGTACCCTCCCTTCTTGGATACAAAGAAATACATGGAATATCTTGAGATGTGGGCACTGGCACCACAGCCCACAGACTGAGGAGTCTTAACAATGTACACTTCACTGCTTGTCTCTTCTGCGGAGAGAAGCAGGGAGAGACCATGAATATGTCCTGAGGAACACTGTGAAACTCCAGTGCATAGCCATCTCATATCACCTCCAGAACCCACTGGTCTGACACGATTTCAACCCAGCTCTGATAAACATGAGAGGTGATCCCCTATCTCCTGCTCCCAGGGGTGGGTCAGCATACTTTCATTGGGAGGCTCGGGGGACTCCACTACCTGAGCCTATGCCCTGTCTGGGCTGCCTGGAACGAAAAGACTGAGACCTACCCAAAAAGTTGAGCCCTCTGAAAGGCCGCTGCTCTATAGGGCTGAAATTGTTTGGATCCCTAGTACAACCTCTCATGCTGAAGAAGACTAGGTCTGTTTCTTATCCTCTGGCAACCGAGGAATTGGGGACTCACCCCAGTTATTGGCCATTTTCTCCAACTCACTCTTAAACAAGAGCAAGTCTTTAAAGGGCAGCTTCGTAGTCTTGGAGGTTGCAATGGCCAACCGATTTCTCAGCCTTAACTGACACCTGGCCCTATTCCCAAAGCTACCCCTCTAAATGAAGTGCAGACCAAATCACAGCCCACATCTGCCAAAAAGGCGGTTGTTGGTTCCATCACTGCCCTGACAGTCACACCAGATTCATCGACCTCCTGAGAAAGAAACAAACAGGAGCAAGCCACCAGGGAACAACAAGAAGCTATCTGAAAATTCCTTGCTACTGCTTCAAAGGCCTACAAAAGGATGGCCTCAATTCTCCTATCCTGAGCATCCTTCAAGGCCGGTCCAGGGTGTACAAACCTTCCAAGATTCATCCCCCTTTGAAATTAGGTTCCGGAGCACCCCACTCAAGATCAATTAATTCCTGAATGGCCTCCATAATAGGGAAGAAACATTAGGCTTTACGCAAAGAAATCAAAATGGGATCTTTCTTTGGCTCAGACATGGATTCAGCCTCAGACTCCCAGCATCTTCAATACCTAGGAAATCAGAGCCGGTAACTCATCTCTATGAAAGAACAGCAACATAGTTCTTATGGCTCCAATTCCAGAGGAATTTCCCCATCCTCTAGGGAGTAATGATTGGCTTCATCATCCGTGCCATCTGGGTCCCTATCGGGAAGACTGGCAGCCAATCTAGGCGTACCGTGATGCTTAACCGCAGGACCAGAAGTGCGGGATTTCACTGTCTGCAACTCTGATCTGTTAAGATTGGTTGGGGCAGAGGACTGCGCCTGAAGAAAAGTCTGCAGTCCTTGAAAAAATTCTATCCAAGAAAAAGCAGAGGGATCCATGCAAAAACAATGGGGGATCTGTCCTGTGACCACTGAACTACCTTCTCCCGCTGATGAACCAGTTAGGAGAGCTCCAATGTCAGGCAACCCTTCTGGTAGCTTTTTCCATTCCCTCACCAGGCTGAGAAGAACTGGGCTTAGTAAAATCAAACTGAGGCAATTTTCCCTGGGCCTCCAAACAGCGCTGACATAAGTTAGAGGGAACGCCAGGTTAGGATGCCCGAATATAGCAAGATGCCCGAATATAGCAAGATGCTTAGGCTTCTTTGCTATGGGTGCTATCATTCTGTCAATAAGCCCGAACTGAAGTCTGACAATAGTGCGCCCAAAATTTAGGAGTCCAAAAAATTAGGTGCTCAACACTGTGCCTCAATAAACGCACAACTGAGCTCCCCCAGAATGCTCAGATAGTGTGCGTAAAAAAGTGCATGTATGTGCCCGCATGCACAATTGGGTGCCCCGGTTGGTGCTCCTATGCGCCCAACACAATGCAGAGCTGGGCGCACAAACACGATCTGATGGAACTGAAGAGGGCAGTATTGGGCGGACAAAAATGTCGCTGCAGCCTACCATGTGGCGAACAAGACAAGCCTGAAAGTGAGGCTTAACCAAAAAGCTGCTCAACCCGCCAAGTTGCCCATGTCCCTCAAACTCCCACGGAGGCAGGAACGAACATCGAATCAATGCGCCGAGCATGGAGACTGGAGGAGGTAGGAATCACTACAAAAACTCCCCTCCTTCACTGATATTTTTTTTTAACTCTTTACCGGAGCTCAGCCCATCTAGGCGGAGTACAGAATTGGTCTCCGGCTGCGGGAGGAGGAGAAGGCATCTACCATCTCTGCACCTGCTGCCTTTCAGTTTTGTTTTTTTTTTTTTTTTACAGCTAAGTTTATGCCGGCTGAAAATCAGCTGCCAGACCAAGGATCTCATCTGAGGGAAGGGCCCAAAGATACCACTTCAGGAATTCTCGACTGAGGAAAGAGACCATAAGTTATCACCACAGTAGAGTGGGGCAAATTACATTTTCTTCTTTTTTCCTTTTAAAATTTAAAGAAATCCCCAGTAGGGAGATGCACGGTCCACCATCTGCTAGAGACAGAGAACACTGGCTCGCTGATGTCACTGCAAGGGTATATATACCATGATGTCAGCTTTGTCCATCTTCAACTGCTGGTAGGGGTGCATAACCCACTGGTTCTGGAGTCACCTGTCTAAAGGCTAAGAAACAGTTACATTGCTGCTGAAATAATGAGAATGAAAATTATAATTTAATCGTTATAATGAAGCGAGAACTCACCTTGGGTGAAATGTCCCATTGCAGCCTCAGTGGAGGTGGCAGAGTTGCATCCATCCCACCACAACAATGTCCATCGGGAGCATATTCCAGATCAAAGCATTCGGTTGCTAGCACAAACTGAAAGAGAGACAGCGCCAGGCAAGAGAGTTACAAAGGAACACAGAACTTGGGCCACTGCTCCATTCTATATACTGGGAAGGCTGACACTACCGGAATCACTACAGAAGGTACAGAGGTGTTGTGTGATGTGGGGGAATAAGTGAGGGGGATGCATTACGCAAGGGATGGCAGAGCATAAATAAAGCCTCTGCTCCATATGCTGCGATAGAAGAGTGGGGAAGGAGGGGGGGGGGGGGCAGTTATTCACAAGCTGCATGATGAAAGTGCACAGAGTACCAGAGATGGCTGCTGCATGATGGGAGGAGATATGATAGGAAGTAGACAGTACAAACATGGTTGAGAAGTAAAAAGCACTAGAGATGTTGGACAACTGCTGCCTGATGGGAGTACGAAAGTGGCTACTCTATGCTGCATGATGGACTGTTACATGACTGAAGTTAGCAGCCATCTCATTCCACCCTAAATGAGAAAACTGCATGAAATATAGGGGGTAACTGATCTGTGCTGCCTGAAGACAGAGAAGGGCAAACAGGGTGTGGCTCCTCCATGCTGGAATCAGTGGGCAACTGCTCTGGGGAAGACAGGGAGTAAAGGGCTGGCCCTATAGAGGACAATTTTCAAAGCCAACTTGTGTTAAATTGTTCTCCCTCAATGTGGCTATGTACATTTTAGCCACATTTAGAGGTGGCTTTCTGGAGGTGGATGGGAGGGTGGGAAATGGGTTTGTTTAGGGAAGAAAAATAATATGCAGAGATTCTATTTTCAAATCTATGCACGTTATTTTCAATGAAAAAAAAAGTGCCCACATAAATGTTCAATGTTTGTGGGTACTCTACTTGTGGCAAATTTCAAAGCAAAAGTGGGCATGGACAGTTTGAAAAGTATCCCCTTAATGGGAAAGAAGTAAAGAGAGGAAGCAGGAACCAAGGAAGGCATCTGCTCCATGCTATCACTTAGAAAGTTAGGGAGTGGCTACTTAGTATTGCCAAGGAATGACACAGTGTATACCATGGCAAGGTAGAGAGTAAAAGGGAAGGTTGGCCCAAGCATTGCAATGCAAAAGCAAGAAATACTATCATACATGATGCAGCCACCCACTGTAAGGATAGCAATACTGATCTCCTAGCTATTCCCCTTGCTTTTATTTCCTGGTCTACAACCTCAGCTCTCTCTTTAATCTCTCTTGCATGTATGCCTTCCTTTCACTTTTTATCAATTTCTCTTCCATATCTCTCTCATCCATCAAGCCTGTTGCCTTCCCTCTTCCTTATCCTTCCCTCTTTTTGTATCCCTCAGCTGTTGCCTTTTCTTTAACTTGCTCATCCTCCTCGTTTCTTACCATCCCCCTTATCACTTGCTTTCCTCACAGCTCTCTTTCCTTTCAAGCGATGACAAACAATGGGAACATCAGTCTAGGTGTGCTTGCCAATCATACACAGGTTCCCTTTCTTCCCATTCTCCCCTTTACGTCCATAGCCCTTGCTCCTATCCTCTCTTTACCTCCCAGAGGTGACCAATGACAGGAGCATCAGCCCAGGAGTGCTCTGCATTTAGACCCATCTTCCCATTTCGGAAAACGATGAGGTTGAAGGATTTATCGAACCACCTTAAACAAAAACACAGTATGAGAAACAGGAAGAACATTGGGAGTGGAAGAAGGGAAATAATAATAAAAGGAAGGGAAAAAGTAATACAGACTGTTTGAGAGATAAGGAAAAGGGGACGTGTATGTAAAAAAAAAAAAAAAAAAAGAAAAACGATGGAGGGTGTGGCAAAGTGTGGGAATGGAGGTAAAAATAAGTATCAACTCCTACCTGTCAAAGCACTTGCCATGCAGAAGGGACTTGGCATACAGACTCATGGACTCTGCGTTCCCCCGATCAAAACCTTGTGATTCATCATCTAGGGTCATGAAGAATGCTGCCCGTTCAATGGCGCTCAGTGAACTCCTGTTTGTTCCCTGACTGAAAAACTCAGCACGAGCCTTCGCCCATGGTATCCTAAAATAAAGAGTGGCAGAGCATGAGAAACCATTTCTACAGAACGTCAGTATCTTCACCATCAAGCTATGACAGCTTGAGATACCTACTGACCGATTATGGGGACAGCTTTCGCTCTCTGGGCTGGCTGGGGAAGCTGTGGAGGCAGCATTCAAAGCCTCTGGAGGAGCAGGAGTCCCAGCCATTATTCAATAACACCTACTGAATAGAAGCAGGGTGCTTACGTACAGGGTTCTGCAGAAAAGCAGCTTACCTGTAACAGGTGTTCTCCAAAGACAGCAGGATGTTAGTCCTCACAGATGGATGACATCAGATGCAGCCCGGCATGGAAAACGTTTGTCAAAGTTTCTAGAAACTTTGACACACTGAGCATGCCCAGCATGCCGCTAAACACATGTCCTAGCGGGGTCCCTCTTCAGTCTTGTAACAGAGTTCATGAAAAATAAAACAAAACGAGAGAAACCCAACTCTGTGGGGTGGCGGGTGGGTTTGGTGAAGACTAACATCCTGCTGTCCTTGGAGAACACTTGATACAGATAAGCACCTCTGCTTTCTCCAAGAAGCAGCAGGATGGTAGTCCTCAGACATATTGATTATGTAGCTACAGGCTGCTCTGAACACAGGCAGCAGAGAACAGGTGCCAATATGCACAACAACTAGAGCTGCTAGAACTGGGGGAGCAATCCTGCACCCAAGGAAATGGCCCAAGGCAGGAAGAGTTGGGTTTTCACAGCTGAAAAAGATTACGGAGGACCGACTGACCAAAATGACTGTCACATCATCCATCCTTGTCCAGACAATAATGAGAGGCAAACGTGGGGAGGGAACTCCAGGCTGCTGCCCTGCATATCTCTTGAATGGGGATGGCACACAAGTAACCACCGAAACCAACATGGCCCGAACGGAATGAGCCTTGACGCAACCTTCAAGCTGCAGGCCCGCTTGAGTGTAGGAAAAGAAAATACAGTCCGGTAGCCAATGGGATAAGGTCTGCTTGGACACTGCGACTCCCAACTTGTTTTTGTCGGAGGAGACAAAAAGCTGAGTGGACAGGCGGGGAGGTGCCATCTGTTCCAGGTAAAAGGCTGGGGCCCTTTTACAATCCAGAGTATGCAGTGCATGTTTACCCTGGTGAGTGTGCAGCCTTGGAAAAAAGGAAGGCAACACAACTTACTGATTAAGATGGAATTCCGTGACCACCTTCGGAAGGAACTTTGGATGCGTAAGCAAGATCATCTTATGACAAAACTTTGTATAAGAGGTGGTACGAAACCAGAGCCTGCAGCTCACTGACCCTGCGCGCTGAAGTAACCGCCACTAAGAAGATGACCTTCCAGCATAGGTACTTCAGATCGCAAGACTGCAGAGGATCACATGGAACTTTCATGAGCTGGGACAAGACTTCATAGAGGTCCCAGGAGACCACTGGGGGCCAAGTAAGAGGCTTAAGTTGCAACAAGTCTCGCATGAACTGCCCCATGAGTGGATGGGTGGAAATGGACGCACCATCCCTCTTGACAATGGATGCCTCCAACCTAGGTTGGGGGGCCCGTGTCAATGGCCTCCACACGCAAGGGGTGTGCTCGAAAGCCGAGGCGAGATGCTAGATAAACTTCCTGGAACTCTAGGCAATGCGGTATGCACTTTACGCATTCCAGGACTGCCTGTCCAACAAGGTCGTCTTGTTCCAGATGGGCAACCAAGTGGCCATGTGGTACGTGAACAAACAGGGGGCACAGGTTCTTATTTCCTCTGCCAAGAGGCAGCACATATTTGGGCCTGGGCCCTGTCACGTTCCATTCTCCTGCGTGCCATCTACCTGGCAGGGATAGAGAATGTGGTGACAGTCCGCCTCAGGGCCTGTTGCACTAGATAGGTGGCATCCGTTTTTCTGTTGACCAGAGCCACTGAACCTGAGTATTCCCAGAGTTGGTAGAGGAGGTATAAGAGGACCTCATGTACAGGGATGGCCATTACCTCCTTAAGGACATTCACGAACTGGAGGACCTCCAACATCTTATGGCGGGCATCCTCTTCAGTTAAAAGCTGGAAGGGGAAGGTTTCCGCCATCGGCCACACAAAGCTCGCGAAGAATAAGTCCTCAGGAGGTGAGCGCCGTCTCTCACCTGGCGGAGAAGGTTCTGACAGAAGTTCCTTGGAGACCTCCGAGGAATGCTCAGAGGAAGCATCTTCCCATGGGTCACAAGGGGCCGCCTCCTCACCACTAAACTGCCTGGGTCGAGGAGAGAGGCCAAAACCCAGAGTACAGGGCATGGGCACCAATGGTCGGTGAGGTAGAAAAGACAGCGATGGCACCAACATCGAGGGCACCGGGATCTGCGATGGACGCTGGGGCACCGGGAGGCCCAATGGACTGGGGACAGAGGATGGGATCCGGCAACGGCGGTGATCCCCATGGAAATGGGCGCAGAATGCATCTTCCTCTTCAGAGGAGCATGGAATTGGGATCTAGACGAAGGGAGGCACTGGTGGTGGACAGGGCACCGGGGGGGGGGGGGGGGGGGGGGGGGGGGCCACTGGCATGGGCTGCATTGGTAAGGCACAGAGCAGTACATCCAGCCTTTCCAGCAGAGGCGCCAACATGGAGGGCACCGGATCCAATGCTGGTATGGGGGCCAGCATTGGTGGCTGCTGGAGACCCCAAAGGGCATTTAGCACTGCCTGTTGAACCACGCGGTCCAACTCCTCTCTGAATGCGGGTGCGGACAAGACCAATCCTGGAATAGGAGGCAGGCTGGGTGTCATTGGAGCATCCACGGGGGTCCTCAGAGGCTCGGTGCCCGGCACCAATATCGGTAAGGAATGCCCTGGGCTCCCGGGTTTGGAGGAGGATGGGGCCTCCTCCCTTCAGGGCCTCTTCAGAGGGAGGTCGGCTGAGGCCGCACCGGTGTCTGTGCTGGCACTGGATGGTGCCGTCCGTCGGTGCTGGTGCTTCCCACGGTGCTCGGCCTAGCTCTTCATCCGGTACCGAGGAAGACGATCCAGAAGCCTTCGAACGTCTCAATGCCGGTGAGGGGCTATCTCCTGCCCCATGATCAACACGGCAGGGTACTGAAGGAGAAAGTCCCGAGTCAGATTGATCCTTGTGACTCAATGTCCCCGGTACCAGAGTTGATGGAGCCAATTGTTTGGAACCAAACAAGTGTTCCATTTTGTCCAGGCGGGCATGCCGGCCTTTGGGGGGGTCATCTGAGTACAGCTGGGACACCGATGGACATCGTGGGAAGGCCCGAGACACAGGACGCAGACGTTGTGTGGGTCCATGATGGATAGTCTGCGGACCCTCAGGGCACTTCCTAAAACCAGTTGCCACTGAAAAAAGCACGGCGTGTGGTCGGTGGTCATCGGCCACCGGGGGTAGACACTTGGAAATAGATGCCGGAGGAATCGATTCATTATGGGGGACCCTGAGGCAGGGGAAAAAAAAATACCGAAGCAAAAAACGTCAAATTCTTTTGTGAGGAAAAAGTCAAACAGAGCTCCACAAACTACGAGGCAACAGCACTGCAGAAAAAAGGAGACTGAAGGGGGTCCCCGTATGGCTACGGGGTTAGTTGAATGCTGGACAGTATTCTGTGACGGGCTCCATCTGATGTCACCCATCTGTGACTGCTACCATCCTGCTTGCCTTGGGAGAATGCAATTTGTACCCCTGCCTCATGATGGACAGGACTGGGGGAGGCTGGTACCCTGGGGTAAGGGTTGGCTGGCTCAAACCCCCTGGTTACCAGTCAAAATCCCGTGATGGGGTTTAAGGGTGGGGCAGGAGTCTGACGGGGCGAACAAGGTTGCCGAGCCCTCAGTCTTGCCGGTGCCCGCTGAAGTCTTGATCTAGAGGCCGGTGGGTAGTACATGTGTAGCCGGGTAAAAGGGCCATCTTGAATACTGTCTGGGAGGCTTTTTGCTGGAGGGCTGGGTGTCTGAAGTGCTGGCTGACTACTGTTGAAGGGATTCATGAGAGTCCTTCAGTTGGGCCACAGTCTCTAATCTAGTCTCTGAAAAAGGTTCTCCCCTGTACAGGGTAGATCTACCAGATGGTCCTGCACTTCAGGGCGCAGGTTGGAGGCAAGCAGCCAAGCCATACAACAAGCCCCAATGCCTGCTGCGGCAACTCATAGCTATCTCAAACACATCACACACAGAGCAAATCTCGTGTTTAGCACAGTCCAGGCCCTGCTGACCTATTTTCTGGAAGTCCTCCTGAAATTGTTGTGGGAGGCGTTCCCCCAACATTTGGGCTTATTTCTGGAGTATTGCCCCATATAGAGTTGATAGCAAGCAATCCTGGCTGCTAACATTGAGCTCTGGAACACCCGATGTCCGAGAGCATCCACAGCTCTGTGCTCACAGCCCAGGGGGGCCGAGGCATGAGTCTGAAGTCTCTTTGTCTTCCTTAGGGCTGATTCCACCACCGACTGGTGAGGAAGCTGTCTGCATTCAAACCCGGTGGTGGGCTGGACCAGATAAACTGGAAGACTGACACGGTCCACAGGAAGAATGGAGATGGGATGTTCCCAGAATCGGACAACTGGCTCCTTAAAGATTTCATGTACTGGAACAGCCACCACCTTCCTTAGGAGCATCAAGAAACTGCATGATCTCCAACATCTTCTGATGAGAATCCTGTTCTGTTAATAGCTGGAAAGGCACCAACTCTGCCATGGCCTTAACAAACCCAGCAAAAGAAAGATCCTCGAGGGGATTTCTGCCTCTCCTCCAGTGGAGAGGGTTCAGAAGGGAAGTCCTCCGATTCCTCAATGGAGGAAAGATGCTTCCCCAAGGACCATAGGGGGCTTCCCCTTCACTTTGAATGTCCGGAGTCACAGGGATGGAGCTCCTACCTGAGCCCTAAGCCTCGAGCCAGAGGACCGAAGGGACACCGGCGGACCCGAAGACGGTACCAAGGGCACTGGTGGGATCCTGGGCCGCATGGGCACAGATGGATCCACCGGCATCGGGAGCACCAGGGGCATCGAAGGCCCTGAGAGCATCGGTCCCGATGGCCCCAAGAGTGCCAGAGGTTGTCGGCGTGCCATGCATGGTCGAGGCACTGTTGACCCCAATGGACCTTCCTTGTCTGAGTCGCCGTTCACCAGAATGGGGACCAGTGGCTGCAGCAATGATGTTCCCTTCAATAGCAAAGGGGTACGGGGCAATGGAGCTGGCTATGTCGGTAAGAGACACAGAGTAGCAGATCCAGTCGCTCCAAGAGAGGCGCAAACACCAATGGAGTCTGCTCTTGCAGCTGTGGTGGCCCTGGCGGAACTGGAGGCTCGATGCCCTGTAGGGCCCTGCCGACTGCCAACTACACGCGACACTAACTCCTCCTCAAAAGCTGCCGAGGACAGGACAGCTCGAGGAGGTGGCGGCAGCGGAATCAGATCGACCCCGGATTCACGGGATGGAACCAAACCTTCCACTGGTATTGGCAGGGACTGCCGAGAGTTCTTAGGGGGACCGGAGGGTATCACACCTCCTCCACACGAGACTGCTTCGGGGAAGGCACTGATGCAGTCAATGCCTTCCTGTGGTCTGACTTCAATCAGGATGACTGGTGTCTGTATTTCCTAGACTTTTCCCAGTGCTCACCTCTGTCCTTCCCCGGAACAGATGGCAACAGAGAGGAACCTGACCTGGATTGCGAGGATATTGACCTTGCTGGGTCCCCTACCCCTACCTCGGGATTGAGGATCAGTAGTGAAGGGGACACCAAAGGGGGGGGGGGGGGGGGGGTCAATGCCGAGACTCCCTTCCCTTGCGGTGTAGAAGTCCTGGACACTGATGATGGACCCAATTTTTTGGCGCCGAACAGCTTTTCCATTTTGTCTAGACATGCCCGATGGTCCTTCGGAGTCATCTTGGCACAAAGATCGCAAACAGGGACATCGTGCAACGCCCCCCCGGGCAAAGGACACAGACCTTGTGGGTGTCTGTGATGGACATGGTCCAGAGGCAGTGGTGAAAACTGGACGATACCATGTCTAAAAGAATGCAGTGCACTGAGAGGCGACACTGAGAGGCGACTCTGTCATTAATCGACTGTGAAGTACCACAAAACTTACCGAAAGCGATTGGCAAAAAAAGCCTGAAAGCGCAGAGGAACCTGACGTAGCACAGGAAGGAAGAAAAAGCGTGATTTCTTACAGAAAAAGCGCAAGCTCCTCAGCCATAAGGCTTCAGCTTCGCGGAAAGAGAGAGACTGAAGAGGGACCCTGTGTGGACAGCAGCATGCTGGGCATGCTCAGTGAGTATGTCAAAGTTTCTAGAAAGTTTCTAGAAACTGACAAAACTTTTCCGTGCCGGGCTCCATCTGATGATGTCACCCATGTGTGAGAGCTACCATCCTGCTTGTCCTTGGAGAAGCCGTAGTTTGTGGCTCCCAACTAGGGACCATCACTGCAATGGCTGAGGAAGGGAAGGTTATAAAAAAAAAAAAAAAAAAAAAAAAGGGGGGGGGAAATACCCTGAGTAGTTGCAAATGAAGACCCAAGCCTCTGTGGTCCAAAAGAGGCCAGTTTCAACTGAGATGGAAGCCCACAAGAGGAAGAAACTATTAAAAATTCAATAATAATAAAATAGGAACCAATGTAGCTTATTACAATAGAGAGCCAAAAAAAAAAAAAAGACTCCATTTAAACTACTGAAAGTGGAGAAAACAGGGGAATCACTCAAAAACTCAAAAGGAGTGTGACACTTACAGCAAAATGAAAATCTACCCTATAGAGTTTTCCCACTACATAAATAAGTGGTTTAGGAACTGTACAGATCCCGTTAGCAGTGACAAAAAAAAAAACAAAACATGAAAATCATGGTGAAATAAATATATGCCTTCATATTAACCATATTTATGACATTGCAGAAGCGTTTGTCAGTTTAAAATGTAGTATCTAGCTAGGTACTCCAAAATTGTGCTGAAAAATCTATACATGCATATTTTCCAATGTTCAGTTTGTCCCTGAACATTCATTAGGGTCTTAGAATAAACTCAGTTTCCAATTTAAATGGACACAGGCATTTTATATGCCCATTTGGCTCATTTCAGTCCATAGCCACATCCGAGTAGTTATAGCATGGCATTCACACTGGGATTGCTATGGTTCTTGATACTAGTATCACATATCAATCCCTATGATGTTCATAAAACGTCTGTGTTTACATTTTGCTGGCTAAAAAAAATAGATACATACAGTTTCTGAACATATATTTTTTTTTTATGTAATTGAGTGCATGGTTAGATAATTTTTTTTACCGGTAGTTCCTTATAAATATTTAGATTTGTTTACTCAACTTTCCCAGCCCAAGCTCAAAGCAAGTTACAATCAGGTACATGAGGATCAATTATTGTGGTATGGACAGACAGAAGAAATATGATTTTATTTTTAGTTAAAAAATAATAATTAAAAAACCCAATATCCATGTCATAAAATATGACTCAGCATAGGACAAGCATGAACTTTACTGGAGACCAAAAAAGGGAAAAACCTCAACTGCATTAAGGTTAATAAAAGCAGCAATTCCAACTGTCAATTATCCAAAGGGAAATGACCTTTTCTACAGGCAGCTCTGAGAGCTTTTGGCCTACACCCTAAGGGGTAGATTTTCAGAGCCCTGCTCGCCTAAATCCGCCCAAAACCGGGCGGATTTACACGAGCAGGGCCCTGCGCGCCGGTGAGCCTATTTTACATAGGCTCACCGGCGCGCGCACAACCCCGGGACTCGCGTAAGTCCCGGGGTTTTCGGAGTGGGCGTGTCGGGAGGCGTGTCGGGGGGCGGGGCCGGATTGCGCGGCGTTTCGGGGGCGTGCCGGCAGCGTTTTGGGGGCGGGTACGGGGGCGTGGCTACGCCCCGGGGCGGTCCGGGGGCGTGGCCTCGCCCTCCGTACCCGCCCCCAGGTCGCGGCCCGGCGCGCAGGGGTCCCGCTCGCGCGCGGGGATTTACGCCTCCCTCTGGGAGGCGTAAATCCCCCGACAAAGGTAGGATCGGGGTTTAGACAGGGCCGGGCGGGTGGGTTAGGTAGGGGAAGGGAGGGGAAGGTGAGGGGAGGGCAAAGGAAAGTTCCCTTCTAGGCCGCTCCGATTTCGGAGCGGCCTAGGAGGGAACGGGGGTAGGCTGCGCGGCTCGGCGCGCGCAGGCTATACGAAATCGATAGCCTTGCGCGCGCCGATCCAGGATTTTAGCCGATACGCGCGACTATGCGCGTATCTACTAAAATCCAGCGTACTTTTGTTTGCGCCTGGAGCGCAAACAAAAGTAGGCTGTTCGCGCTCGTTTGAAAATCTACCCCTAATATTCTTCAATGGGCAGAAAGCACAGATGACACACTTAATGCAAGAATTAGGATCAATCCAGTGCACTTTGATTACATGGAAGATGGCATGGTTCCCATGTGACGAAAGGTTAAAGAGGTTAGGGCTGTTCAGCTTGGAGAAGAGACAGCCAAGGGGGGATATAATGGAGGTCTACAAAATCATGAGAGGACTAGAACACGTAAATGCGAATCAGTTATTTACTCTTTCACATAATAGAAGGACTATGGGGCACTCCATGAAGGTAGCAAGTGGCACATTTAAAACAAATCAGAGAAAATTATTTATTCAGTGCACAATTAAGTTCTGGAATTCATTGCCAGAGGATGTGATTAAGGCAGTTTGTTTAGCTGGGTTTCAAAAAAATGTTTGGTTAACTCCCTGGAGGAGGAGGAGAAAGAGAAATTACTAGTTACCAGATCAAACTGACAGCCCTTTGAGCCAGACGCTGCTCAACCAATCTTCACCTCAGGAGCTGCCTCAGAATTAAACCATTCTCCCCCTCCCCGAGAGCTAAGTTCAACTAGCAGAAGAACCACGAGTCTTTCACTACAGGAGCTGCCCAGGAAAAGGAAAAATCCTCTTCAATTCAGCTTACCAGGCCTTCGTTAGCAGCATGGGATGCACGTCTACCATGTGCTAGAGACAGAATACTAGAAGGCTGAGATTAGCACAGATGCCTATAAAGTAGCGACATCAGCAAACCTGTCGATCTGTCTCCATCTGCTGGTCAGTGGGCATAACCCATGCATCTGGACTGATCTGACTGAATGAGGAGACAAAGGCCTTTTACTGCTCCGTACATGACTTCAACCCCCAATATATTCTTCTTTACACCAGATTTTGAGCCATATTTATATTTACATATTTATAGCCTGCCTATAGCAAACCTGTCATGCTAGGCAGGTTATAGCATATTAGAAACAATTAGTTTAACATCATTGAGGCAAACTAAAAACAATTTAGATTACAAGATTTTGAAGTTGTCAATATGGGAAAGCTTTTCCTTTCTTTTTCCATGAACAGGTAACACTTCTGAAAAGGCAATTGTCTTCGCATGCTAATGTGTAGACAAAAGCCCCCACAAACCTAAGACTTCTGGAAACAATGTTCTCTTTAACAGAGTTGTGAACCATGTCAGCTGTCACTGAAAACAAAATTAGCAACCTTAGATTCTGAAGCATTACTTAAATATCTGCTTTCTATTTGCATACCTATCTCCAGCAGTGAGTGCTGCCAGCATGTTCTCTGCAGTTAGTGGGCACGATGGATCATCCAAAATCCTCTGAAACTGCATCTCCAGGTCCCGGGGTTGTAGTAGCTCCCCACGATGGTAAAGCCAGACTTTGTAGAAGCGACCCCTATGGTACACCACCACATGCCTACTGTCAGTCAGGTGCTGCACGAAATCTGTACAAGAGCAGAAAAGACTCCACTCAACTTATTGTCTGTTGGACTCAAGGCAGCCTAGAAATCATACATAGGTGGGGTTATAACAGTAATTACAGCTTCTTGAGCTGTCTGATCTGAGCAAGAAGTAAGGCAAACCAGCTTTTATTATTCTTCAGATTGTCTTTCTAAAGCTCACTACGATGTAAGGAGAAAGCAGAGTTGCTTACCTGTAACAAGTGTTCTCCGAGGACAGCAGGGTGCCAGTCCTCATACACAAAACTGGCACAGAAAACTTACGTCAAAGTTCCGAGAACTTTGACTGAGCCTCTCTGAGCATGATCAGCATGCCATTACACTACGTGCCAACACAGGGGTCCCTTCATTCTCATAATATAGAATTCAGGAATAACCCATGAAGTGAAAACCTAATTCCATGGGGAGACGGGTGGATTTTGTGAGGACTGGCATCCTGCTGTCCTCTGAGAACACCTTTTACAGGTAAGCAACTCTACTTTCTCTGAGGACAAGCAGGATGGCAGTCCTCACACACAGGGATGAATCCCTAGCTACAGGTTGCCCCCAACAAAAAGGGAACAAACAAAACACCAAAACCAGTGCCACAGGCACAACAAACAATTTTGTTTAACAAGGGGGTCAGCCTGAAAAATAAAACGGGCCCTAGGCAGGAACGGAATTGGATTCTAAACCTCAAACAAGTTCTGAAGACTGACTGGCCAAAACCTGCTGTTGTGTCAGTCATCCCCTATCCAGACAATAATGCGATGTGAATGTGTGGAGAGAAGTCCATGTCGCAGCTCTACAGATCTCCTCCATAGGAACTGCTCGCAAGTGGGCCACCGACACTGCCAAGGTTCAAAAGAGTGAGTCTTAACATGATCTCCAAGATGCAATCCCATCTGAGCAAAATAGGAGATGCAGTCTACTAGCCAACTGAAAAACATCTGCTTGGCAATGGCGAACCTAGCCTGTTCTGGTCAAAAGAAACAAAAAGCTGGGTGGACTGTCTATGGGCTTCTATCTGCTCCAGACAGAAAACCAAGGCTCTTTTGCAGTCTAAAATGTGCAGAGCTTGTTCACCTTGGTGCAAATGGGGCCTTAGAAAGAATGTTGGCAAGACGATGGACTAGTTAAGATGGAAGACTGACACCACCTTAGGCAGAAACTTAGGGTACATACGCAAGACCACCCTGTCATGAAAAAACTTAGTGCAAGGTGAATAGAAACATAGAAATGATGGCAGAAAAGGCCCAAATGGTCCATCCAGTCTGCCCAGCAAGATTATGGGAGTATCTGCGGTCCATACAAGTCACCCCTATGCTTATCAGTTTCCCACACCGTCAAAATCAGGGCCCTTGTTGGTTGCTGTGTGTGTCCAATTCCTTGTTACCTCTTGCTGTTGAAGCAGAGAGAAATGTTGGCGAAGCATCAAAAGAATGAGGCTTATTGGTTAATGGTTGTAATAGCCGCATCAGCAAGTTACCCCATTCTTGTTTTACCAGGATGTAAAATTCAATGTCCTTGTTTTTTGCTGTCTGAATCAAATTCCCCTTTTCCTCCTGCTGTTGAAGTGAAGAGCAATGATGGAGTTGCATCAACAGTATGAAGGCTTATTGGTTAAGAGTAGTAATTGCCACACCAGCAAGTTACCCCCATGCACTCTTTTCTTCATTCTCATTCTCTACCCTTTAGGGATCCACAGGATTTGAACCAGGAATTGAAATTATCTAAATGGCATAGCTTCTCATTTCCCTTTCCAGGAACAGGTAATACTTCCTAAAAGGCAACAGTCTTTGCAGTGTGTCTTATCTTTCTTAGATGTTGGAATTTTTTTTGGATTACATAGATACAATTTCTGTTGAGGTCATTGATCCCCATATGGATAACACTGATATCAAAGTTCCTACTTTCGTCTTCAATGACTTGGACTATTTGGTTTGCATTTCTACTAGCTGAGGATCCTGGAAGGCACTTATCTGTTGTGTCGTCATTAAAATGTGCTCCCAAATTGGTTCCTCTGATGACCATATCTCCCAGCAGAAGCAGCTTTCTTTTATGACATCTGATTCTGTTGAATGGCTTCTGGGTGCATTGAGTGACACCACTTTTAGAAATCACTTCAAAATTTATTGCTGAGGCTTCTTCATTCTCCAATGCAGAAAATGCATTTTGTAGGGGTAACTTTGGGGGAGAGTGTGTGTCTCATCATCACAGGCCTTATTCTTACAGAACCCACTGTTATCCACTTACTCCTGGGTTTTTTAATACTGGATGTCCAACATCTCTGCAGGAGTGGAGGTTGATGCACAGGATGCTGTAAAGTTGGGGAAGGTGGGTGTCTGTTACATGTCTTGTTCTACCAAAGCCCACTGTAAACCATTTTTTCTTGGGATTCTGTAATCTCTGTGGGAGATGGGAGAGACATACTGGATGGTTCAAGAAAAGGTAGGTTAATGGAAACCTGGACAATTCCTCCCTTTGATGAAGCAGCTCCATTTTAACTGCAGACAGCTGAAGGGAAAAGGGATAACCTTTGATTCTCTAAAGGATAGGCTTCGGGACATAAGCACTATAACTGTTGCATTGAATGAAAGACAATTTTAAATTATCACCAATTCCTAAAATAATATAGATAAGGTAATAAAATTCAAGAACTAGCAAAGATTTTTAGTAGATATCTGAAGTAAAAACTAAAAGTATTAATGTTATCCAGTGAAGATTAATAGGTAGAGACCCTGGATGCTGAAGTGATCGCCACCAAAAATATATGATCGTCCAGGTCAGGTACTTCAGGTCACAGGAATACAGTGGCTTGAAAGGAGATTTAATCAGCTGGGCTAGCACTACAATGAGGTCTCAGTACACAGCAAGAGGTCTTAGGGGAGGCTTCAATTGATGCAGATCTCATATGAACTGTATAACTATATGCCACACAGAGATGGGTTTACCATCTACACTCGGATGACATGCTCCAGTTGTACTCAGGTGAATCCTCACAGAGTTGGTTTTAAGACTAGCTTCTGAAAGGTGTAGAAGGTAGTCAAGTAGTTTCTTGGGTGCAAGAAAGGATCTAAAGCCCTTTACTCGCACCACATGAAGAACCTCCTCTACTTCAGTCCATAAGACTTTCTGGTAGAAGACTTTCTGGAAGCTACCAGGACACAATTCTCAGCCTCTGAAATACTGAGGGGTTAGAGAGTCACCTTCTCAACATCCAGGCTGTTAGCAGCGGGACCTGATGTTTGGGATGAAACAACCTGCTCCAATCCTGTGTGATGAGATCTGGGGAGGTGAGGTGAAAAAGGCTATTTTAGCCCAAAAAAATCCTTCAAAACTTGGAAGAAGGATCCATCTGAAGAAAATAACTTGATAATGCTTATGCTTTTTCCTAAGTGTAAAACAATGATAAGACAAGCTAAGAGAGAATTTGAAACTTTTTAAATATATCCGAAGCAAGAAACCTGGGAGGGAGTCAGCTGGGTCATTAGATGACAGAGGGATTAAAGGGGCTCTTAGGGAAGATAAGGCCATTGCAGAAAGATTAAATTAATTCTTTGCTTCTGTGTTTACTGAGGTTGTTGGGGAGTTACCAGTTCCGAAGATGGTTTTCAAAGGTGATGAGCCAGATGAACTGACCCAAATCATGATGAACCTGGAAGATGTAGTAGGTCACATTGACAAACTAAAGAGTAGCAAATCACCTGGACTGGAAGGTATGTACCCCAGACTGCTGTGGGAACTGAAAAATGAAATTTCAGATATATAAGTTAAAATTTGTAACCTATCATTAAAATCATCTTTTGTACCTGAAGATTGAAGGATGGCTAATGTATTCCTTCCCAATAGTTGAAAAGAGCTCCAGGAGTGATCCGGGAAACTATAAGCCGATGAGCATGATTTCAGTGTCGGGAAAAATAGTGGAAACTTTTCTAAAGATCAAAATCACAGAACATATAGAAAGACATGGTTTAATGGAACACAGACAGCATGGATGTACCCAAGGGAAGTCTTGCCTCACAAATCTGCTTCATTTTTCTGAAAGAGTTAAACATTTGGATAAAGGTGAACCGGTAAATGTAGGGTATTTGGATTTTCAAAAGGCATTTGACAAAGTCCCTCATGAGAGGCTTTCAAGAAAACTAAAACGTTATGGGATAGGAGGCGATATCCTTTATGTGGATTATAAACTGGTTATAAGACAGGAAATGGAGTAGGATTAAATGGTGAATTTTCTCAGTGGAAAAAGGTAAACAGTAGTAGGGATCTGTACTTGCACCAGTGTTTTTCAATATATTTATAAATGAGCTGGAAAAGGATATGATAAGTGAGGTAATCAAATTTGCAGATGAAACAAGATTATTCAGAATAGTTAAAACACATGTTGATTGTGATAAATTGCAGGAGGACCCTGCGAGACTGGAAGATTGGGCATCCAAATGGCAGATGAAATTTAATGTGGCAAGTGCAAGGTGATGCAGATAGGGAAAAATAATACATGCTGTAGTTACATGACGTTAGGTTCTATATTAGGAACTACCACCCAGGAAAAAGACTTTGGCTATGGCAACTAATAAAGCAAACAATCTAAGTCATTTATCACTTCGTGTTAATGCCGTAATGCGTGCGGGAAATAGCGCAACAAGTATTAGAATGCAAATGTCGCATTTGCTATGCAAGTGTGATGAGTCTGGGCAGAGTTAATGGTAACGAGCAGCTCCTAACGTCAAATGCGATAGAGTAAAACACAGCAATGCAGGTTTTAATGCCAGAAATAACTAGGGATGTGCAAAGCCCGAACCTATCGGTTTGGGCTTCGTTTTCGGCCCGTTTGAACCTTTAAAATTCGGGGAGACCCGAATTTCATTTTAGTGCGCACTAACTCCGGTTAGTATGTGCTAACGAAAAAATGTGCGCACTAAACCCGAAAACGAATTTTTCCCAAAATTTCAGGAAAAATTCCTTCAGGTATCGGGCTCCCCGAACCAGGACGAATGAATATCTCTAGAAATAACTACACTTTTTTCTCTCTTACCTAGCTTGATGCACTAACTGCAGTCAAGCTAGGTACAGAGTACATTTACAAATCAACTCCTTTTACCTTTCATCACTCCAAATGACAGAAAATCTTCATTCATGTCAACTTTGCTGTTCCTACCTCTGACTGTGTATGTAAAATTGCTACCCAAAATCTACCCCACCACCCCAATCCCACCCCAAATTATAAATGCCTCCTCTTACAATGGTATAAATATCAAACTTACATACTGGCCTCTACAGAGTACAGAGTCTCTCTCTCTCATTTACGATAAAAATCTTTTCAGTCGGTAACATGCCTGCAGGGGATAAATCAGCATGTGATGCGAAAAATAGCGTGGGTGCAATAAAGGTATCGTGTGTTGCTGACTTTACCTACACGATGTGGAAGCAGGGAAATTAGCCTAAACATGTTAAATCACAGGTGCTATTTTGATGAATCTAGTTCAATGTTAAAAATTAGGAAGAGAATAGTGAATAAAAAGGAAAATGTCATATTGCCTCTATCACTTCATGGTGAAACCACACCTTGAGTACTGTGTACAATTCTGGTCACCGCATCTAAAAAAAAAAAAAAGATATAGTTGCATTGGAAAAGATACAGAGAAGGGTGACCAAAATGATAAAGGGGATGGTACAGGAAAGGTTAATGAGATTAGGGCTGTTCAGTTTGGAGAAGAGACGGCTGACGCGGGATATGATAGAGGTCTACAAAATCATGAGAGGTCTATAACGGGTAAATGTGAATCAGTTATTTACTCTTTTAGATAACTTCATGAGACACTCCATGAAGTTAGCAAGTAGCATATTTAAAACAAATCATAGAAAATTCTCTCACAATGCACAATTAAGCTCTGGAATTTGTTGCCAGAGCATGTGGTTAAAGTAGTTATTGTAGCTAGGTTTAAAAAAGGTTTGGATAAGTTACTGGAGAAGTAGTCCATAAACTAGTAATCAAGTTGACTTAGGGAACAGTCACTGCTATTACTGGCATTAGTAGCATGGGATCTACTTAATGTTTGGCTACTTGCCAGGTACTTGTAAGCTGGATTGGCCAATATTGGGTTTGATGGACCCTCTGTTTGACCCAGTATAGCAATTTATGTTCTGATCGGTTTCCTGATGATATCTCCAGTAGAATGGAAATGAGACTTATCTTGGCCAATAAGGGACTATGAGAATCAATCTCCCTATCCTTGCAAAGCTTCAAAGTCTTTGCTACAAATGAAGCTGGAGGATACACAAACAGAAGACTCTCATCCCAACGCAGGGTGAAGGCATCAAAGGCTGGCCTGCCAAGAATCCTGTACAAGAAGCAGAACTAAAGAACATTCCTGTTACATTTACTCTTTCGGATAGTAGAAAGACTAGGGGGCACTCCATGAAGTTAGCATGGGGCACATTTAAAACTAATCGGAGAAAGTTCTTCTTTACTCAGCGCACAATTAAACTCTGGAATTTGTTGCCAGAGGATGTGGTTATTGCAGTTAGTATAGCTGTGTTTAAAAAAGGATTGGATAAGTTCTTGGAGGAGAAGTCCATTACCAGCTATTAAGTTCACTTAGAGAATAGCCACTGCCATTAGCAATGGTTACATGGAAAAGACTTAGTTTTTGGGTACTTGCCAGGTTCTTATGGCCTGGATTGGCCACTGTTGGAAACAGGATGCTGGGCTAGATGGACCCTTGGTCTGACCCAGTATGGCATTTTCTTATGTTCTTATGTCTCATGATTTTAAACATCTCTATCATATCCCCCCCTCAGTCGTCTCTTCTCCAAGCTGAAAAGTCCTAACCTCTTTAGTCTTTCCTCACAGGGGAGCTGTTCCATTCCCCTTATCACTTTGGTCGCCCTTCTCTGTACCTTCTCCATCGCAATTATATCTTTTTTGAGATGCGGCGACCAGAATTGTACACAGTATTCAAGGTGCGGTCTCACCATGGAGCGATTCAGAGGCATTATGACATTTTCCATTTTATTCACCATTCCCTTTCTAATAATTCCCAACATTCTGTTTGCTTTTTTGACTGCCGCAGCACACTGAACCGATGATTTCAATGTGTTATCCACTATGACGCCTAGATCTCTTTCTTGGGTTGTAGCACCTAATATGGAACCTAACATTGTGTAATTATAGCATGGGTTATTTTTCCCTATATGCATCACCTTGCACTTATCCATATTAAATTTCATCTGCCATTTGGATGCCCAATTTTCCAGTCTCAAGATCTTCCTGCAATTTATCACAATCTGCTTGTGATTTAACTACTCTGAACAATTTTGTGTCATCTGCAAATTTGATTCCTCACTCGTCGTATTTCTTTCCAGATCATTTATAAATATATTGAAAAGTAAGGGTCCCAATACAGATCCCTGAGGCACTCCACTGTCCACTCCCTTCCACTGAGAAAATTGTCCATTTAATCCTACTCTCTGTTTCCTGTCTTTTAGCCAGTTTGCAATCCACGAAAGGACATCGCCACCTATCCCATGACTTTTTACTTTTCCTAGAAGCCTCTCATGAGGAACTTTGTCAAACGCCTTCTGAAAATCCAAGTATACTACATCTACCGTTCACCTTTATCCACATGTTTATTAACTCCTTCAAAAACGTGAAGCAGATTTGTGAGGCAAGACTTGCCCTGGGTAAAGCCATGCTGACTTTGTTCCATTAAACCATGTCTTTCTATATGCTCTGTGATTTTGATGTTTAGAACACTTTCCACTATTTTTCCTGGCACTGAAGTCAGGCTAACTGGTCTGTAGTTTCCTGGATCACCCCTGGAGCCCTTTTTAAATATTGGGGTTACATTTGCTATCCTCCAGTCTTCAGGTACAATGGATGATTTTAATGATAGGTTACAAATTTTTACTAATAGGTCTGAAATTTCATTTTTTAGTTCCTTCAGAACTCTGGGGTGTATACCATCTGGTCCAGGTGATTTACTACTCTTCAGTTTGTCAATCAGGCCTACCACATCTTCTAGGTTCACCGTGATTTGATTCAGTCCATCTGAATCATTACCCATGAAAACCTTCTCCATTACGGGTACCTCCCCAACATCCTCTTCAGTAAACACCGAAGCAAAGAAATCATCTAATCTTTCCGCGATGGCCTTATCTTCTCTAAGTGCCCCTTTAACCCCTCGATCACCTAATGGTCCAACTGACTCCCTCACAGGCTTTCTGCATCGGATATATCTAAAAAAGTTTTTACTGTGAGTTTTTGCCTCTACAAGTGTTCAATTAAAGAAGCACAGCAAGAGTATTTTTATTTCAGCATTGATAACTTAAAACACCCAGCTTTGAAGAGTCCATCTGTAGATAATGCATTTTTAAGCATGCTAAAGGAAAAAATTAATAAAAAGCAGAAACAGTTTTATTGAACTATTAAGTCCTGCTGACAATGAATTGATGAAAGTTCAAGCACGCCTTCTAAAGGCTAGTATTCCCTTGCTAATGGCTTGCAATGCGTACGAAATAGACCAAAAGATAGAAGGCCTCCATAGTATTGCACAGTTGTCTAATGCCCTGGAGAAAAGCATTTCCTTATGTCGAAAGTCATTGGTGCTTCTTGGCCAGACTTATGCGTTTGTAACCTCTTGCAGACAAGAAAAAATTCTAAACATAGTTGGGTTAAGTGAAAAGGCTCCAAAACCTACCAGCTTCCCCAATCTTGATGATTCAGCATTGTGTGGGAAAGAATACTTGGCTTATTTGAAAACCTGGATGGAGAAAACTGGTTGTACCTTTCAGCTGAAGAAAGAAGAGCATGCTGAAGAAGAACAAGGTGAAACCTTGATTAGAGAGAGAAGAAAGAGATAAATACAAGTTCTTCTGCAGGGGAACAGCCCACAGATCTAGCTGCCTTGGAGAAATGTGAAGCACCCACAGAGCTGCCTGTGGAAGAGAGAAAAATCCCAGTTCTGAAGACTTCAGAAGAACTAAAAGACAATCCGATTTTGCTAGCTATAAAAGAGAGACTGGACATTTTGCAGGCTGGAGAAGAGAGGCAAGATATCCCAATTTTGCAGGCAATAAGAGAGAGACTGTCTATTCCAGTTTTGCAGGCGATAAGAGAGAGACTGTCGGAGTCAGGTTCACAGGCTGGCGGAGAGAAAAAGATTCCTGCTGACCAGACTAGCACAAAGGAAGCGGAGATCCCTTTTCTGGAAGCTAACATAAAGGAAGCGGAGATCCCCTTTCTGGATGCAGGCACGAAGGAAGCGGAGATCCCTTTTCTGGATGCAGGAACGAAGGAAGTGGGCATCCATTTTCTGGATACAGGCACGGAAGGAGCAGAGATCCCTTTTCTGGATGCAGGCACGAAGGAAGCAGAAATCCCTGTTTTGCAGACTCCTGCCATGGAGGGAAAGGAGATTCCTGTCCTGCAGGCTCGAGAACAGAG
The DNA here is from genome assembly GCF_901001135.1 of Rhinatrema bivittatum. Taxonomy (NCBI): domain Eukaryota; kingdom Metazoa; phylum Chordata; class Amphibia; order Gymnophiona; family Rhinatrematidae; genus Rhinatrema; species Rhinatrema bivittatum. The sequence goes on along the minus strand of NC_042623.1, from coordinate 37,433,158 downwards.
GAAGAAATATATTTCCCCAAAGTCTTTTCTAAGACCATCACAGACGCCAGCTTCAGGGTCAGGTCAAATCCAGCAATTCTTGTCTGTCAGAAGAGGATTCCCTTACAAATGTACCCAGACTGGAGTCAATTTAAGCAAACTGCTGACCTTTCCTCGGTCAAACCCAAATCCAACTGTTTGCAAGGCCAATGAAGGCCATTCTGTTGCAAAATCTAAAGATGTGAAGCGAACTATGTATAGGAGTAAATCCCTCCATGATAAAGCTGAAAGATCTTCTGGTCCTGACTCACAACCTCTGCAATCAGAACACTTGAAAGCCATGGAAACAATTGACCACCTCATGAATAATGCAGTCAGCATTTCGAAAAGGAAACTCGCGGACAAGGAGAAACCGCCTTTTTGGAAAGTCCTCCAAACCACACTCTTTTCCAAGATCGACTACTGCAACGCCCTTCTCCTGGGACTCCCCTTCTCCACCACAAAACCAGTACAGATGCTCCAGAACGTGACAGCTAGAGTCTTGACCAATACCAATCGCGGAGATCACATCACTCCCATCTTACAGAACCTGCATTGGCTACCAATAAACTATAGAATCTTACACAAGTCCCTCACCTTAATCCACAAAACTATCCACAAACAACTCCTACTTGACCTTCAGATCCCGCTCAGACTCCACACATCATCCAGACCCATCAGAGAAATATACAAAGGATCTCTACACGCCCCCTCAACCAAAGCCACATGCCACACCGCCACCAAAGAACGAGCATTCTTGATAGCAGGACCTACTATTTGGAATAATATTCCACCAGACCTCAGACTGGAACCCTGCCTACAAACATTTCGGAAAAAACTCAAAACTTGGCTATTCCGACAAGCTTTCCCATAATCGGCCCAAATCAGGATCATTACAATTTAAGCTCGCTTCGCTATATATGTAGCTAAGCCCCTTATATACTCAATGTTGTTTCTTTCTCTTTCTCCAGATTCCAAGTTGCTACTCCTTGTTAAATGTAACTATTGCCTCCTGTAAATGACCTCTTGTTAATTGGTTGTTAACGAATGTTATCCCCCAGGTTTCATGTAAACCGATTTGATATGACCCATGTCATGAAGGTCGGTATATAAAAGAATTAAATAAATAAAATAAATACAGCCAACTTCTTTTCAAATTCTCTCTTAGCATGTCTTATCAATGTCTTACATTTAACTTGCCAACGTTTATGCTTTATCCTATTTTCTTTTGTTGGATCCTTCTTCCAATTTTTGAATGAAGATCTTTTGGCTAAAATAGCTTCTTTCACCTCCCCTTTTAACCATGCCGGTAATCGTTTTGCCTTCTTTCCACCTTTAACTTTGTTAAAAATTATATCAAACCCATCAGGGCCCAGGGCTTTCATAGATGGCAAGGATGAGATGGCTTCCCTAACTTCCCCCACCTCAATAGGCAGATTCAATTTTTGAAGATCTACCTCACAGACTCCAACACACTCACTCTCTTCAAGAAACATATTCATCTCCTGACAACCACCAGACTCATCTGTATATAAATTTTAATAGTAGCCAGAGAACATTTTGCAATATTTTCTGTAGTTGTCAATCTCTCACCTTGCCCATTCTGTATGAAGGAGATAAATTTAGATTTACCTTGTCCTCTTAAAAGGTTTGCAAGGAATTGCCCAGGCTTGTTTCCAAATTGAAACAGCTTGCATTTCATTTGATGTAGTGAAAACAAAGTCCTTGTTACGATTCCTCCTGTAGCTGCGCCACAGGAGGCATCTCACCTTTTTCTGGAGGCCACTCCGAAGCCAGGGCCTCGCCTGAGCAATTGTCCGGATCCTGCTCCATGGCCTGGGAGGCCTTCGGTGTGTTCGGGGCCTCGACCACATCCCCGGAGCTTGGCTGGCCTATTGGAGACCTTTGAAACCTGGAGCACGACAGCCAATCGCAGACCAGCTAAGCTCCATTTAAATCCGGGCCCTTCTCGGCGGCACCTTCCTTTTTGCCTTCCTGCCTGCCTCGTCGACTCACCTGGCTCGCGCAATCGGCGCAGCCCATCCGGGGCAAGAGCCCATCGCGTTCACCACAGCTGGACCGCCGCTCACCCCCGCCCCCCCCCTTCCCCCCGGGAGACCGCGTGGACACCCTCGGCTGCATCCCTGGAGCTCGGCTGGCCTATCGGAGGCCTTTGAAACCTGGAGCACGACAGCCAATCGCAGACCAGCTAAGCCCCCTTTAAATCCGGGCCCTTCTCGGCGGCGTCGCACGCACAAAGGAGCGCGACCTAAGGGGCCTGCCCCTTGGTGCGCCCCTTTGTGCACCCTTTGAGCGTGCCCCACCCTACACTGTGTTGCCCTGCCTCACCGCAGTACGGCATGGCCCAACCACAGTTTCTCTCCGATTGCTCTCCTGTGCTTCACGGACTTCCAACCTCTCTGTGTAAACTATGCGTCTGCTCAAGGTAACTCTAATCCTAAGCTTTCACGTCCAGCGATAAGACTTCACTCCTTCCCTTGTGATAACTAACATTTTATCATGCTATAAGTGTACGCATTTCTCTAATTTTGTTCGTGACCTTTTGGTACCTGCGATTTACACTTGATACTGCTGTGATTGCTATGACTGCTGACTAACCATTGATACTGCTGTGATTAATTCCTGTTACCGTTGTGATTGCATATTTCCCCTGCCACCTTGCCCCTAGCCTATCACACCTTCTATACCTCCTCAGCCTCCATTATGGCCAGCAACTCAAGCCTCCCCATCCCGCGCATCCATTACCCATCCTGCAGAGTTCATCACCCCATCCTATTCAGCCCTGTCACCCAGCGCAAGTCCCTCCTCCCCAACCTCATTTCCCCACTCACTCACCTATCCATCATGCTTCTAAATGTACAGTCCCTATCTAAGAAAACTGTAATACTGAATGACATGCTAGTCGACTGCAAGCCAGAAATCTGCGCAGTCACAGAGACCTGGCTCAAAGATTCTGATATTGTCCTTCTCAACCAGCTTCCCACTGTCACCTACGATATTTTCTCCATCCCGAGACCCAAGAAACGAGGCGGAGGCGTCCTCTTAGCTGTCAAAAAGCACATAAACCTCAAACCTGTGAAAATTGACACCCCACACAAACTTGAGATTGGGCTTTACAAATCCCAGGAACTCCAGATCTGCTTAGTTAATTCCCCCCCCCCCCCCCCCGGCACTCTAGAACACAACCCTTCCCTCCTTATCGAATTCATTTCCAATAACATCAATAGTGATTCCCCTGCCATTATATTAGGCGATATCAACCTCCATGTTGATGTCACCCCCCGCTCCTCATCCTGTGAAGCCTTCCTCAACTCACTGGATGCCATTGGTTTTACCCAAATCATCTCCTCCCCCACCCACAAAGCAGGGCACACCCTAGACATCATCTTCATTAACTCCAGTATCCACTCCTCTAATAAGCCCTCTTGTACCCCTGTCCCATGGTCTGACTACTCCATTATTAAATCCTCTCTCTCTCCATAAAGACGCCCAAATCCTGCAACACCCCCCCCCCTCCCAGCACCTCCATTGTCTTCATACACCCCCCCCTCCCCCCATTCCTGACAGAGAAGCCATTAGTAAATGTGAAGAACTGGCGCGCTACTTTCATAATAAAATTGCAAACATTCTCCTCAGATTTCCCTCCAAACCCCATTCGCTCCCTATAACCACAGGCGCTACCTCAACATCTGCCTCCTTCAATGACCTTGACCTTGTCTCGTCCACAGAAATCGCATCAATCCTTAAAAAGATTAAACCTGAAACACACCCCTCAGATACCATCCCAACCAAAGCCCTCCTCACCATACCTGACACCATCTCCAAACCCATTGCTGATATCATCAATTGCTCCCTTTCCTCAGGTATCGTCCCCGATTCTCTCAAGCATGCCGTGGTTAAACCACTGCTCAAAAAACCCTTACTAGACCCCAAGGATCCTGCCAATTTTCGCCCTATCTCCAATCTCCCATTCATCTCAAAAGTCATGGAAAAGGTCGTCAATTCGCAATTAACGGACTTCCTTGAAACCAACAATCTACTTCACTCCTCCCAATTCGGCTTCCGCAAATATCTCAATACTGAGACTCTTCTTCTTTCCTTAACCGACCACCTCCTTAGGGGAATGGATCAAAGTCACAGTTACATCCTTGCTCTGCTCGACATTTCGGCGGCCTTCGATACAATAAATCACAATCACCTCCTCTCCCGCCTATCCGACATTGGCCTCTCAGGCTCAGCCCTCAAGTGGTTCTCCTCCTTTCTCGACAATAGGCAATTCACTGTGAAGATAGGCAATGCTGAGTCCATTTACTACGCTCTCTCCCAGGGAGTCCCTCAGGGCTCCTCCCTTTCTTCTATCCTCTTTTTTTTTTTTGTGTGTGAATATATTTATTGGAACACAGTCGGTATGTTAACATCAGTAACAAACATGTTTCTAGTGGTGTGACAAATCATCAAAGAGTTCCACAATGCAATGAAACAAACTTCCAAGCCAAGCTTCTTCCAGGGAACACGACCCAGGTTAAATAGTCACACAAGAAAACCAACTGTAAACCAGTTTTTAACTATGATTAACTGCAGAAAAACTTCCCTCCCCCCCCCTCCCCCCCCCTCCCAATTCCCTCCCCTCCCCTGGCAGGGCACTGGTATATGACAAAAGAAACAGGACAATAACATCATTGGCTCAAGAGGAGCCGTATGCTTAAAATAATATATATAATATAGTATGTTTAAGTCAGAAACATATATCAGAATACATAAAAGTATTTGAACGTATCATGGTATGACTCCGGACTCCTCTAACGGAAGAAGGTTCACATAGTCCTTCCATAAAAGTTGAACTTTGATGTATTTCTCACTGGAACCGTATTTGGCAGTTAAGAGCTCCATATGCATTAGTTTATGAAATTTGGTTTTCCACACCGGGATGTAAACTGGCGCCTGTTGGGTCCACTGCGTCAAGATCTCATCCCTTGCAATAAGAATAATCTTCTTAAATAAACATTGTTGAAGGCCGGTAAACTCGGGGACCACCATCTTCGTCATGCCTAAAAGCCAAATTAGAGGATCCAGAGGAAGAGCAAATCCCCACATAGATTTGACTAAGGTCTGCAGGTACACCCAGAAAACTTGTAGAGCAGGGCAAGACCAAAAGCAATGGAAGAAGTCTGGGTGCAAGGAAGTACATCTGGTGCAATGCTTATCTGAAGTAAGTCCCATATAATAAGCATGGCATTGAGAATAAAAGGATTGGTGGAGAAACTTGTACGTCTGGTCCCGTAGTGTGACATTTGCCACAGTTCGAGGTATATGTTGAAAGCAAGCCTGGAGGTCTTTAGATGAGATGGCCTGCGGCAAAACCTTATTCCATTTTGCAGTTACGCCATCCAATGTTGGTAACTGAGACAATGCCACCATTGCTAAATAGTACTGTGAAGCAGACATTCTCTTCCCGTCTTCACCTATCAGGAAATCACGTACCTTGTGACCCTGAAAGAAAGCCGGATTTGCCATTTGCTCCTCCAACATAAAATGTCTGAGTTGTAAATAGCCATATAGGTCAGGAGGGACAGTATAGCGATCCATTAGGTCTTGAAAACTGCATATCTGGTAATGATCTGCTTCCCTCTCTAGTAATTGATACATGCATTTTAAACCTTTTGTTGACCACATCTGGAAAATCATTTGCATCATTCCCGGCTGGAATAATTTACAGCCACGGATGGGTAAACATGTTGTCCCTCCGTGTGGCAGTTTGTATTTCTGGCACAGCAGTTTCCATAGCTGACGTAAGGGTCGGACCACAACACTGATAGTTATTTTTAGGAAGTAAGGAATCCGGTAAATGTAGAGTAGCACCAGGAGCATTTGGAGAGAGCCAGGCTGTATAGTGATCCATAGGAGAGTAAAGAGTTGTGCCAGTCCCGTACATGACGTAATAAACAGGCTTGGTTGTAACGCTCCAAATCTGGGCAATTGAGTCCCCCCTGTCCTTTAGGTTGCATTAGAGTCTTTAGGGGAATACAGGCCTTTTTGCCATTCCATAAATATTGCTGTAGTCCACTGTTAATGTCTTGAATGTCCTGTTTCCTAATCCAGAGAGGCAGCATATAAAAAAGATACAACCATTTAGATATTTCCATCATTTTCAATAACAGAATTTTCCCAGAGAGAGACAAGGGTAAATCCCGCCACGCCGTGAGATTTTTGATCAATTTCTGCTTCAGCGGGGTAACATTTAGCCCATATAGCTTGCTAGGGGAAGCAGGAATATGAATACCCAGATATTTAAGAGAGGTACCTACCCACTTCAAGGGGAAGGCGCCTGGCCAGGTAGACTGTAAAGTACCCAGGACATCCAAAGCCTCTGATTTTTCCACATTAATTTTTAACCCGGCAAATTTCCCAAACACAGCCTGTAAATGTAAGACATGTGGTAGTGAGGCAGCAGGGTTGCAAAGAAAGACCAACATGTCGTCGGCAAAAGCCGCTACTTTGAAATTCCCATTCTTATAATGGATCCCCTGAATAATAGGAGATGCAGATTTCCGTAGAAGGGGATCAAGGGTTAGAATATATAAAATCGGGGATAGCGGGCATCCCTGCCGCACCCCACGGGCAATACAGAATGCTTCCGAAACAGTGTCATTGGCTACAATATGAGACATTGATTGGTTATATAGAATGGAAATAGCCTGTATAATCGTGCTGGGAAACCCAAAGCACTTAAGGACTGAAAACATATAATCCCAAGAGACATGATCGAAGGCCTTTTCTGAATCGAACCCTACCGCCATAGATTCAAGACTGAGATAGTGCGAAGTTTCTATGGCAGAAAGTAGTCTAATTACATGCACCCCTGCATTATGTCCCCCCACAAACCCTGCCTGGTACTGTGATATGATAGAGGGCAAAACAGAGTTAATTCTCTGGGCCAGGATCCGTGCATAAAGTTTTAAGTCACAATTTAATAGAGATATGGGGCGATATGATGAGGCCAAAATGGAATCTTTCCCCGGCTTGGGTAAAACAGTAATAAATGCCATTTTAAATTGTGGAGGAAAATGGTTCATTTCGCAGGCATGATTGAAAAAAGCTGCTAAAGGCGCCGCCAAAGAAGCGCACAAAATTTTGTAATATTCTAATGTAAACCCATCAGGGCCTGGTGACTTATGGTTTTTACCTGCCTTAACGCCCCGTACCTCTCCTTCAGTGATAGGTCTACTGAGAAATTCCCTCTTATCTTCTGAGACCTGAGGCAACCGTACATCTTGAAAGAATGCCTCTTCCTCAGCCGGACCCCCCTGTCTATTCTCTCTGTAAAGCCCTTCATAAAAATCACACAAAACTGTACAAATCTCTTTACTAGAGGTAACATGATGGCCAAGGTGAGTTTTAAGGCCCCCAATAAAGGTTTTCCGGCGTTTAATGGCTACCATCCTTGCTAATAATTTACTGGATTTGTTCCCATATTGAAAGAAAAAATGGTCAGAGGCCTTAAGCGATTTTTGTGCCCGAAGGTGAAGGTGGGAATTTAAGGCAGTGAGGCAAGCTTTATAGGCATCTTTATGCGCCTGAGAGGGAGAGCTTGCTAACATTTGCTGAGCAGCTTGAAGCTGAGAGTCCAGTTGCAAAATAAGTGCGTTCAGTTTTTTCCTCTACGCAATAGAATAGGCTATAACCTCCCCTCTTAACACTACCTTACTCGTTTCCCAGTATAGAGCAGGGTCCACCATATGTTGCTCATTATTCTTTGCATAATCATCCCACTTCTTTTGGAGATATAGGTGAAAATCCTTATCTGCGTTTAAAGACCCCGGGAATCGCCACGTCCTTTGACCCGCCCGTGGAGCAGACAGCCAGAGGTCCACCCACACCGGGGCATGATCTGCAATCACAATAGATTTGATGTCTGCTTTATCTACCTTATCAAACAGGGTTTTGGAAAGTAAAATACAATCTATTCTAGACAATGTATAGGGCGCCCTGGAGACATGCGTATAGGCTTTATTATCTGGATTTAACAGGCGCCAAACATCTAAAAGCCCCAATCGTTTACAGAATTGTCGAACCCCCGAGTCCGAGGATTCATTGAAGCTTTTTGGAATTTGGGATTTATCCATACTAGCCTGGAATACACTATTGAAGTCTCCTACCAAGAGGAGTTCTCCCTGAGAGCTAGTTAGTAAAATATTAATCACCTTGGTAACAAATACTGGGTCCGGAGAATTTGGGGCATATATGGTACAAATAGTTACTGTTTTCCCCGCTAACGTTCCTATGACTATTAAAAAACGACCCTCTGGATCCTTAATTTCCTGGGTGAGTGTGAAAGGGATATTCTTATTTATTAGTACTGCTACTCCTCCTTTCTTCCCCTTAGCTTCAGAGAAGTAATAGGCAGCGGCCCAATCCCTACAAAGTTTCTTACTTTCTGTAGCAGTTAAGTGCGTTTCCTGTAAGCAGGCTATGCCAACCTTTAAACGCTTTAAATGTTGAAAAACTTTCTCTCTCTTAATAGGGGTACCCAGTCTGTCAACATTCCAGGAAATTATCCTGCATTTACTACCCATAATGTCCTAAGTAAGGTGTAAACCACAACACAGAATAGAAAAACGAAAGGGCAAGCTCCCAGCCTGACTCACCCTCCCAATCAGGGGTCCGTGCCCAACAAACAAAGGGGCCAATCACACAGATAATTACCAGTAAGAAAAGAAAAATAAGTTCAGAAACATACACAATCCCAGTAGCACCAGTGCCCTACCCACCTCCCCCTCCCCCCAATCCCCAGCAACAAGTAACCCTTCCAGACACACCAGCCTGGTAGTGGAGTCAATCATGAGTGCTCGGACCCTCCAGAGCTCTCCCTCCCCCTCCATTGAGCTGATAAGCCTTCCGTACGGTACTGTTACTTAAGGACTAGAATTCAGAGTGTCTAAGAACTTCGATGCCTCCTCAACGGTTGCACACGTTTGCCATTTTCCCTCATAGTTAATGCGGAGCTTGGCTGGAAATTGCATAGTAAACCGCAAGTTCTTTTCTATTAATTTGCCGCACACTGGGGCAAACGCTCTTTGCAGTGCTGCCACTCTTGCCGAGTAGTCTGGTGCTAGACGGACGTTCGCTCCCTGGAATTGCAGAGTACCACATTTCCTAGCTGCTTGCATCAGTAATTGTTTGTGATGAAAGTTAAGTATTTTCATGATGACCACTCGCGGTCATGACTGGTCCTGACCTCTGGCTCCCATTCGATGGGCCCTCTCGATGTCTGAACTGCCCTCCAATTCCGGCAGGCCCAAGCCTCTGGCAGCCATTTTATTAGAGAGGGTCGAAGCAAGTGTTCCTCTAAGGTTTCCGGGATTCCCAAGCATCGAATATTCGACCTACGTGCCCTATTCTCTAGGTCATCGGTCTTAGCAATCTGCTCTTGAAGCATTTTATCAAGTGTAGCCACCTTCCCATGAAGCCCAGCAACTTCGTCTTCCAAAGAGGACGTGCTGTCCTCAATTTGATTAAGCCGTGGAGCATATTCAGTGATCACCTCTCGTAATGCCCCGATCTGGTCTGAGATTCCCATGAGTTTGCAGTCTAAAGCTGCTAGGACCGCATCTTTAATTTCAGTCACTGTGGGGGGAAGCGGCACGCTAACCTGCGAGTCACCCCCGTGCGCCGTCTCAGCCGTCCCAGGCGCCATCTTAGGATCTGGCCCCTTGCTTTTTTCTTTGTCTCGTTTCGCCAGTTTAGGAGACATGGGTGAAGGCGATTTGGACATAAAAGAGGTAATCGACATATGCTATGTCCTTCCTGAACAAAGTGGGGTACCGCAGGATAAATTTGCCGGTGGATGGAGGCGGAGGGGAGCCTGGTCGTCCGGAGCGAGATCAGAGACGTCCGATCCCGTTCACCACATCACGTGACTCAGCTCTTCTATCCTCTTTAATATCTACCTTACCCCTCTTTGCAAACTCTTATCGGAACTCTGCCTCAAATTCTTTCACTGTCTTGCCGCCATCAATACCTTACTCACCAACCTCCATTTGGCTCTAAACACTTCCAAAACAGAACTGCTCCTCATTTCCCAACATCTACCTATTAAATCCTCACTCGCAAATGACCCCGCCTACAAGACTCTTCACGCACAGAACTGCGCGAGAAACCTTGGGGTTCAGATTGACCAGCAATTGAACCTCAAAAAACACATCAATGCTATACTCAAAGAGGGATTCTACAAATTCAATGTTATGAAAAAACTGAAAAAACTCTACTTCATGCCAGTGATTACCGTACTGTCATCCAGGCTACACTCGCGTCCAAGATGGATTACTGTAATTCCCTCTTTCTTGGTTTACCCTATTCCTCCATAAAACCCCTCCAAATGCTGCAGAATGCAGTAGCCAGAACTATCTCCAATGCACGTAAATATGATCACATCTCCCCTATCCTTAAGGACCTGCATTGGCTCCCTATGCCATCTCGTATCCTCTATAAAACCCTGACCATTATCCACAAAGCCATATATACACACAATTCCAATTGGCTAGACGAGCCCTTCCGCCCCACATGCCCGAATCGGCCCACCAGGACCTCTAACAAAGGGTCCCCTCCATGTGCCCTCCTTAAAGAAAGCACACCTCACACATCCACGAGGGATCGGGCGCTCTCCATTGCTGGCCCCATGCATTGGAACTCACTTCCGACCCACCTCAGGCTAGAACCATGCATTATAAAATTCAGATCCCAATTAAAGACTTGGCTTTTCAAACAAGCCTTCTCCCAAAACCCTTAACAACCCCACCCCAGTTACTCCTCCTGTGAACTGTAATGTTATAATTTTTGAATTGCCATTGCTTTTGTCCTCAAGGTTCTCAAGTTCGCCTGTTGCTTTTGTTCCTGCGCTTTCCTTGCTTTCCTATTAGTTTCTTTGTATCCCCTCCCCACTCCCCTGTTTTTTGTAATTTTCCTCTCTATAGTTCGCTGTAAACCAATATGATCTAATATCGGTATAGAAGACTCTTTAAATAAATTAAATAAATAAATACTCGAGGCCTGCTCCATTGCAGCCTGGATGCTCTGGTATGGGCCACGCCCTTCTCCTAAGGAGCAGGCCCGCAGCTCCTCTCCACTCTTATAGAGCCAGAGAGGGACGGCCCACTTGGACTCCTCCCAGGGAGTTGCCTGCTCCTGAGCTATAAAAGCTCTTCTCCAGCACTCATGCTTTGCCTTGCATCGAAGTTACTTTGCTCCTGGAAGTTCTTGTCTTCCAGCGCTCCGTCAGGTCTCTGTTCATCGTTGGAGCTCCATGTCTCGTCTGCTTCCTGTGTTCCATGTCTTCGTCTCCTGAGGTTCCTTGTCCAGGCTTCCTGATGTCTCGCTTCCTGATGTTCTTCTCCTGTACCTTTAAGTTCTCCTGACCTGCCAGCTCCTATGGTTCTCCGGATGACACTCGCTCCGTCATCGGAGTCTCCTCGCAGCTAGGTCCGTTTCCTGTGTTCCCCAGTCTTCCTGACCTGCCAGTTCCTATGGTTCTCCGGATGACACTCGCTCTGTCATCGGAGTCTCCTCACAGCTGGATCCATTTCCTGTGTTCCCTAGTCCTCCTGACCTGCCAGCCCCTGTGGTTCTCCGGATGACACCGGCTTTGTCATTGGAGTTTCCCTCGGCTGGATTCCCTTCCTGCGCACGTCCCGCTCTCCGCATGGTCCGTGACTAGCCTCTTCAGGTTGTGTAGGGCGCGAAGTGGAACAGAGTGGTCCATGACCAGTCCCGTGGGTGGACTGTGTAGGGCGCCCTGAGAGACAGTGCCAATGTCTACCTTCCCAGCTTCTCGTCTCGAGTCTTCCAAGTTCCCCGTCTCGTCGAGAGTCTTCTAAGATCCTCATCCACTTCCAGTGTCTACACATTGTGAGTCTTCTGTGTTACAAGGCCTCTGTCTGCCCTCATCCTCAGTCCGGCCTGCTGCTTCATGCCGATACCAAGCGGCAGGTCCGAAAGGGCTGGGAACGGTCGGAGGACTGTTCATATAGCAACATCAGATTGTTGGCTCCGGAAGCATGCAGGTCCGGCAGAGGGTCAGACCTTGACTGCCCGTGCTGGGACACACTGCCAACCCTTGGTTCGGTCCTGGATTTGTCTGGGATCGGGCCGAGGCCCAAGGGCGCAGTAAAACCCCTCAGCTGGGATCGCTCCCAAGCGTTTCCCTTATACGACAGTCCTAAAATGCAACAAGTTATTTAAGGCTTTTTGGACAGTCCTAAATTCCTCTAAACTTGATCCATCTATATATATATATATATTTTTTTTTTTTTTTTATTAAGGTTATGTTTACAGGTTCTCAAATTTTTTTCCAATTCGATTATATCTGTGTTCAGCTTTTTCCGCTTGTAGCGGACATAGCTAATTATTTCTTCTCTTAAAACTGATTTAGCCATTTTCCAAAACAATATTGGCTTATTCAAGTGTTGGTTATTAAAATCTAAATAAGCCTTCAATTTATTCCTTAAAAAGTTTTGGGAACTCCGGATCATTATGCAACTCTGGAGGCATCCTCCATTGACTGGAGCTCGCTGGTGCACAGAATTCCATAGTAACTAGCACTAGACAATGGTCTGAGATCACCAAAATCTTCTATGACTTTTGAGAATCTGGGTATAAAACAAATAATCAAGCCGTGATTTTGTCTTATGTGCCCTAGCTATGTGAGTGAACTCTTTCTCCTGGGTGCAACATCCACCATAGATCTACCAGCCACAGATGACTGCATAGGAAACTTGTACCTTTATGTTCACTCATTATGTGCCCATCCAAGCTGGGATGTCTATCCCAATCCAGATCAACTATACATTTCAAATCTCCTCCAAGTATTATGGGATAGTCTCCTAACTGGGACATATGTGAAAATAGTTTCACAAAAATGTATGCTCATATTTGTTTGGGGCATAAACTGACATTAGCAGGACCCAAAATCCCATAAGACCACACATAATTATTATAAACCGCTCTTTGGGATCTACCATACTCCACAAGAACTGAAAATAAATTGTTTTGTCAATAAGAATCGCTATCCCACAACTCTTTGCAGATCCAGTAGCAGAATTAACTTGAGCTACCTACTGCTTATGTAGTTTTGCAGATTCAGTGCTAGTGAAATGGGTTTCTTGCAAAAAAAAAAAAAAAAAGATTTTGCATTGCAATTTATTCAGGCGGGATAGTACCTTTTCTCGTTTGACTGGTGTGCCTAGACCAGCCACATTCCATGTTACTATATTAAACAACATTTTGTATACTGAGTCGATACGAGGAATGGGAACCTCCCTATTTCAGGCTCAGACATCAATTTACCCTTTTTCACAGAGCGCCCTTTGTCAGCTTGTTGGCTTTTGCATATGTTAACTTGATCCGGTTTGTATTTCCTTGAAACATATTGTATATACAGACAGTTCCAATTTACATCCTTCGCATATCTCCCCATACCCTCTAATCTGAAAGTTTCCCCCCTCCCTGTCACAAATTGCAAACAAAAAGAACATCTGACATGGACATCTTCTCAAAGCCCCTACCCCCACCTCCATCAGCTTGTAATTATCTTTCTTGGGCATGCGGGGGATTCCAAGATGGCCGCACTGGCTTGGCGTGCTTGAGCTGCCTTGTTTGAGCCCAGTTTCTTTTGCCTCAACATGCCCCACTCTGGCAGAAAGAGAAGAGCCAGAGAGTGGGGATTACCATCAGCAGTCGTCTTCCTTGGCTGTTCGTGGCGCAGATGGGTGTCCATCAGGCCCAGGAGGGCTTGCTCCAGGTCGACCGGGAAGAAGTAGAACCTGGTCCCCTCCCAGAGCTTTCTACCTCTCTCACCGGAGGAATGATCTGCCCCTTCCAATCCTGCAGAGGCTCATGCACTGAATCAGCTTTGGAGAAAAGCATCGGCTGGAGATTCTAAAGACGCCATAGAACCTATTGTTATGCCTGATTCAGTGCTTCCTTCTTCAGAGCCAATAGAAGATCCAGGGAAGGCGGGGGTCTAGTCTGTTAACGTTGCTGTTGGGCATAGTGAAGAATTAATTTCTATATTTCCTGCTTACCAACCAGTGGAACTGGTAAGACCCTCAATAATAACTATAGAATCTTTATGGGACGCTATCCGGGCACTGAATAATATTATTGCCCGCCAGATTAGTCCCTTGGCTAACTCTTTGTGCCATTTGAAATCTGTGGAATCTGAAGTGACTAACATTAAGGTGAATTGTGATTCATGTAAAAAAGAGCTGGGAAATGTGGCTGGCCTACAACAAAATAATAAGGAAAATCAATGGTTTTCCTCGTGGTTGGAAAACCTTGAAAATCAAGTAAGGGGGAAAAATCTTCACTTTATTAATTTCCCTAAAGATCCCACAATGGCCCCCCAAAGAAATGTGGAAGGAATATTTATTGGATATTTTGAAGAGTCCTGAAAAGGCATTTCCACTTATTTCATGTATCTATTATGTACCATCTTTTAAAAAGGCTCCTGCTGACTAACGATATATCTGTGCTTTCTCCTATTGTAAAGTCACCTTTGGATGTCACTTCCTTATTGGAAACATCTCAAAAAGAATTGGTTAAGCCAGCTAATTTGATAATTTCCTTTTTGATGGAATCAGATAAAGATTGGATTTTAGGGGGATAGGGTCCAAGATGGCTGAATGGTAAGACGCACAAGAGTGTCTTACTTTTTTTACATACCTCACTCAGGCCACAAGAGGGCGAGGGAGCACCTTGCCCTGGAGACCCCCTCGTCCCAAGCGGTCTTTGGTCCTATGGATGCCCACCTGCTTCAGGGAGCAGAGGCTCCGGTTGTAAGCTTGCTGGCCTTCGAACGGAGGGAAGAAGAGTCCGGAGACGGCCCTGAGCATTTGATGTCATCATCACCGGAGGATAGATAGCCGCCACTGAATCCTGCGCTGAAACGCGCCGGTCAACTGCGGGAGGAACCGGAGGCACTGGAGCTGAGTGCCGTGCAAGTTTCCTTTCCAGAGCCCGTGTTGACGGGGGGGACTGTTTCAGCATTGCACCATCTAGAACAGGATGGAAAAGATACACCTGAAGCTGAACTGCAGCCACAGGGAGCGGAGACATCTGAGCAAGCTTCTGGAGAACTCGGGACTTTTGGACACATTTCTGAGTTGGTAAGGCCCCAGTTTTTTCATTGGAAACAATTTGGGAAGCTATTAAAGAACTAATAGAAACATCTCTCTACAAATTCTACAAACTGATAAAAAAGTGGAAAAATTGGAAGGCCGAGGGACCAAAATTGAAAAGGAACAAGATGGGAATCAACAAAAAACGCAAGCCTTGGAGGTTAATGTTGAAAGTGTAAAAAACTTACAACATGAAATGCTGAAAGAGAACCAAATTTTACAACAAAAATATGAAAATCTAGATAACCAAACTAGAGCAAGAAACCTTCGATGTATAAATTTCCCCAAGTTGCCATATAGTACCCCAAAAGAGAGCTGGAGGAGATACATGATGGAGATTTTAAAAATCCCAGAAGAAACATTACCTATATACGTTTTTTCTTTTTAGTATCGCTTGCACTTTTAGCTATAAGATGAGACTGAGGGAGACACCTGTGGCTCACAGGGATAATTGCAGGCTGAGCATGCTCAGTGCACTCAGTGTGTCAGTCAAAGCTTTGTAGAAACTTTGACAGAAAAGTTTTCCATTCAGGGCTCCATCCTGTGATGTCACCCTTAAGTGAGGACTAACATCCTGCTGTCCTGTGAGAACACCTGTTACAGGTAAGCAACATTTGCTATCTCCAAGAAAGATATTGTTTTGTTTTTTTTTATTTATGAAATTTTCAAATATAACTCGACAATACAACTGAATAGAAATTAAGTGATGATTTTATTTTACAAAATACATACATTTATAAAGAAATAAAGAACCATCAGGAAAAATTGAAAATAACATAGAAAAATAGCCACAATCACAGTCCTCAAATGGGGGATAACAGTGTCACCATTTCAAGGTATTTTAGTTAGACAACTAAGATGTAAGGAAAAGCTGGCTTTATCAAGGGCCTATATAATAAATAAACTACATTCTATCATAGACGAGAGGATGGAAACCTACATGGAGAAAGTCTTGCTAGTGCGTTCAGTAAATCTCTTAGATAAGTGGCCCGAGGATGCATGGAGTGAGCAAGGGCCAAGGGTAGAGCTGCGCAGCTTCCTTGCAGAGCAGCTAAGAGGTTGTGCGTGCTTGTGTGTTGGAAAGCACATTGTCCCTATGCTGTCTGTATGCACAAAGATTTGTTGCAGAGGCAGTATTGGAAGGCATAATGGTATAACTCATGGCTACAAGCTCCAAGAAGTTCATGTGAAACTGTGCCTGGAGTGGAATAGACGCATATTGGGTCGAGAAGATTTTAGATCAAACTTTACAACCCTGAGTAAATGCGAGCATGAGCAGAATCAGACTAGGTTATGGTTCTAGATTTGCAATGTGGATGAGGGACGAAAGCAGTTGAACATCTTAAACCCACTGATAATGGAATTTCACTGAATCTAACCCATAGCCGTTTTGGATCTATGAGGAAAGTGCATAGTGAAAAAATCCCATGGCCTAGAAAGCTTGAGAACGCCCCAGGGAGCTGGTAGGACCTCACAATATACTCTTGACAGTGGACGTTTACTTGACACAAGATGAGCTTCTTTTGATTCTTGTATCTTCTTAGCACAGTAAATAAATACCTGCACCATAAATAAGTTGATGCAGTCTTATTATACTCCTGAACTATTCTTATAACCTCAGCAGGCCCAAATATGCTACAGCTTTCTTTCATATTGGGAAAGCACAGCCCTGCCCCCCTGCCTCCCAGGGGCAGCCGGCGGCGAGAGCGGCTTCAGCAGCCCGGGGCGGATCGGGCGCTCCCAATGCGAGGCGGCTTCCAGCAGCCCCCACCGGCGAAGGTGCATGAATGCACGCCTGTACGCCCAATTTGGGTGCTCAAGGCAGCGAAGGCGCATGAACGCATGCCGTGACCTGAGCGCCCGGCTGGATGTCAGAGGTCACGGCGTGCGTTCATGCACCTTCGCTGCCTTGAGCGCCCAATTGGACGTACAGGCGGGCGCTCAAGGTAGCGAAGGTGCATGAACGCACACCTGTACATCCAATTTGGGCGCTCAAGGCAGCGAAGGTGCATGAACGCACGCTGTGACCTCGGACGTCCAGCCAGGCGCTCAGGTCACGGCGTGCGTTCAAGTGCAGTCAGTCCACGCAAGGAGCTCTAACTTCTACAATACTCACTATAAATTACTACCTGGGATTACTGTCACTGCCATAAATCCCTTATACAACACTTCTGCCATAAATCCCTTATACCAGTGTTTCCCAACCCTCTCCTGGAGGCACACCTAACCAGTCAGGTTTTCAGAATATCCATAATGAATATGCATGAGAGAGATTTGCATACATTGGAGACCCAGGGTATGCAAATCAATCTCATGCATATTTATTGCGGCAATCCTGAAAACCTGACCGGCTAGGTGTGCCTCCAGGAGAGGGTTGGGAAACACTGCCTTATACAACACTTCTGGACACAACAGTCACAATGACCTTCCTGTCCAGCAACCGCGAAGACATTCTAATAAATTCTTACATGTCCCTATGTGCATATTCCATAACCTCAGCCCCCCCTCAGCCCCTCAATTCTTCATTGGCCTTGGCTCTTATGGCAGAGTAAAGGGAACCTCCATTCACCCAGAATCCCTTGTGACCTTCTGCCTTAAGCAGACCTGGGTTAAAAGCCTGACCAGGCTCTGTAAGGTAACAGATGCATACACCCATATTGAGATCTTCCCCAGTCTTTGGCAGTATCTCCAATTTGGTGGGAACTCAGCACTTCTACCTCATACTGCTGATTGGGCTAGCGCCCACCCAACATTTCTTTACAAAATGCCTAGCCGTGGCAGTGGCGCACTTATGCAAGTTGGGAGTCCTTGTTTCCCCCTACCTAGATGATTGGCTGGTCAAGTGCACCTCTTGGGCAGGAGCTGAAGCATCCATTCACTCAACCATCCGGATGCTGGAGTCACTAGGGTTGGTTATCAACTACCCCAAGTCCCATGGTCACATGATATGGTGGGCTTGTTTAGACATTTGGGAATTGAGCTCTGGGCACTACTTCCAAATTCTGTATATTAGCTGCTTCAGTTTTTCAATTGACCCCGACCATTGGTGAGAAGAGTAACATAGAAACATAGAAATGACGGCAGAAGAAGACCAAACGGCCCATCCAGTCTGCCCAGCAAGCTTTCACACTTATTTATTTCATACTTAGCTGTTACTCTTGGCCCTTATAAGTAACTTTTTGGTTCTATTTCCTTCCACCCTTGCCATCGATATAGATAGCAGTGCTGGAGCTGCATCTAATGTTGCATTATAAGCTCACCTTTTCCCTGATTTTCTCACTATGTGCCTTATATGTCAGAGATTGGCTAAATGCTGCACTAAGGTAGACCAGATTCAAGCAGTGACACAGAGTGCCCGTTTTCTGTCCCTACTCCTTATATGAAAAGTGCATACTCTGGTCTTAATCACTTTGGTTCATAATTAATTTTCCTCATAGTAGGTAAGTAGTTTAGTTTAGGTTGCTGATCATTTTGACAGCGGAAATCCTTGCCTTAAGTTGTCACAAAAAAAAAGCATTCATGTACATAAAAACGTTTGGTGTTTGAGAAGACTGTATTGGTGCAAGCATACTACTTTCTGGGTGAGATTTCATATGTTGGTGCCAGTGACTTCATTTTCCATCTAGTTCTACAAAGAATCATTGTTTCTCAAGCACAGTAGCCAATGACTGATCATAGATTGCTGACAAATCTACAAATTCAGCTTCTGTATTTAAACCGTTCCACAATGTATTATGCAAGATCAAGTAGTTGGCTTGTCTATGATTTATCTTTGTTAGTCCAGCTTGTTCTGGGACCAGCTATTTATGTGTGGTGTAAGTTTATTTACAAAACAGGAAGAGAGACATCATACAAAAAGAGCACAGGATGATCAATGCATAGTATGTACTGCCTATTGAATAGGTACAGATATTCCTTACCTGTTTCTATTCCAGGGATTCGAGTAGTATTAAATATTCTCTCCATCTGATAGGAACACATTGGTACAAGATCAAGAGCCATCACCTGAAACAGAACAGCAAATAATTGTCATCTTATCAAACTACAAGCACTTTACCATTCTCACACACCACAGCAAGAGAACATGAGAACATAAGATTTTAGATGGTCGTCGGGTCCAAAACAAATATCAATATCTTATCACCTGAAAGGGGTATGGACCGGATGAAAACTCCTGGGAGCCAACCTCCAATCTCAAAGTCCCACCGCTAGTTTGTGCTTTCCACCAAAGGTTTCCCAAGAAACCTCAACCCAGAAAGCAGGGGAGGGGGGATTTTGGGGCGAGGCTACTGATACGAACGGCAGCTTGCGGGTGCGACCCGCCAGCCTCACATAACCCAAGACAGGCATACCTTCTTCGCAGCAGAGACAGCACCAGAGCAGGGCCACCACTAAAGCAACACACCCCGACTTCCTCCCTGAGGTGTGCGCATACCCAGCAGGCTGGCTCTTAAAGGGACCACGGCAGGGAAGTCCCCACGGCGCCCTTTGATGAAAATCACCAGCTCCCACCTATTTAGCCTGCGCTCAGATACCAGGTCCTCTGGTGTTGTCCTGACCCACTGCGTGTTGCTTTCTTGTTTTCCTGCTGCCTAATCTGTGCTCTTATCTTCCTTGCCTGTCTGTCCTTAGCTCCCTGCACGCCGGTTTGATTTCCTGAACCTGAACTGGCTCTGCTTTGAACCTCTTGACTGCTGCCTGGGCTTGACCCTTTGATTCGGACCTGACCTTGCCTAGCCTGCAACTTGCCCTGACCTCTGGCCTATCCTTTATCTTCACTGTTTGCTGCCTGCCTCGATCACTGGCCTGTCCTCTGTTGCCACTGCCTGCCGGCTGCCCTGATCTGTGCACTGCCTTGGACTCTTGCCTCCATCTGGCCCCTAGGAGCCACCCAAGACTTGCCAGCACCCGGAACTCAAGAGCTCAACCTAAGGGAAACAGGATTGGTATAGACAAAGGTCCAGTTGATCCTCTCACAGGGCATCGTTGCCAGCTGACAGGCTGGGTCTAGTGGGTTTGCCCATTAGGCAGTGCCAACCATCTTTCAGCACAAGTCCACTTCTCCACCGAGGATTACAAAACCCTGATAAATTCCAAGGAAAAATAATGAATATAAACCGAAAATGAAGGTCCTTAATCATCATTTAAATCATTACCTCCACATCTTTCAACACTGTCAACATGGCCAACACTGTCTTCACCTTAATATTATAATTCTCGACACAAGCATCCTCGCTATATCTTTCAATGTCATTCTCATAATCTACACAGCAACTGTACTCCTCAGTTAACCTTTGCTGTGCTCATCACTTTTGCAGCCTTCATCATCATCATCAATTTCACAGCCTTCTTTATCATCACTACCACTATTATCATCTCCCTCCCTATGTAGTTTCTACTGCGCCTGCTCCTTCCCAGTCATGCCCAGGAAGCTCTTGCCAGCCTCCTCCAAGTTGCACCCGTTAGCACTGCTGGGATGTCTGGTACCAGTTGCTCCAGAGCGGTCTTCCCTCCCCTCCTGGAATGGGTGGTGCCACCTCTGAAATACGTCCAAACTCAACAAATGCAAACCTGTAATCCTCGCACCACAGCATGCTGCAACCTTAACCACATAGCCAACCCCATATTCATATGTATAGCCTTTATCCTCATCACCATCGCTTTCAAAGCCTTCAAATTCCCTGCATCTTTCACTTTTGTCTAAACAGGTTTATCCATTATTGCATTAAACATTTCTTTTATCACTTACATGGCCTTTACCATCACCTCACACCATTCACCTTCTACACAGCAACAATCTTTTTTTTTTTTTAGTGAATGTAGTGCTTGGGAAAGGTGCCAGATAAATATTAATGGAGTCTCTACTCCTCCTGACAGGTACAAAAGAGACAATGGTAGTGCAAGTTCACTTACACTGTCCTACTAATGTGTCTCAACATAAACTAGAGTTTCTGCTTCAAAAAGTAAGAGGGTAATTTAGTCGTCATACCTGTCCAATCTTTGGCCACTGCATAGACTGGTGCCAAATCATTCCAGACTGGCATAGCCATTTTAGTAATGGGGAGACACCTGTCCACTCCACTGGGAAATGGACTGAGATCACCAACTCATTCCAAATAGGCCACACAAAAGCTTTCAGATTGCAATGATTTTCAACAGTATTTACCTGAGACGGATTTGAATCAGGAAGCCAAAAGTGAAAAGCTCTGAAAAACGTTTCCTAATTCACCAAGCCATTTAAACCCTCTAGAATCTTCATCAACTTTACAATCACACATCATAAGTATCACTTTCACTGGCACCATTACCACCCATGGAGCCTTTAACATATTCATACCTTAAGAGCCTGACTGCCATGAGGAATCAGATCAAAGGTCCATCGAGCCCAGCATCATGCCTCTAACAGAGGCCAATCCAGGTCATTAGGAAGTACCCAGATCAGATCCTTGTTGCTTACTCCCAGGTATAAGCTGTGGTTTTCCCCAATTCCACCTAGCTAATAGTTGTTTACAGACTTTTCCTCTAAGAACCTGTCCAAACCTCTTTTAAACCCAGCTATGCTAGATGCTTTCACCACGTCCTCCAACAAAAAGATTTCACAGTTTAACTGAAAAAACACTCTCCAATTTTTTGTATTTCTGCTATATGCTAGTTTCATGGCCTGTCCCCTAGTCCTAGTACTATTTGAAAAGCCAAATAACTGTATGCTCTTTACCTGTTCCACCACTCTCATTTTATATACCTCTATCATATCCTCTTCTCCAAGCTGAAGAGCCCTAACTTGGTTAGCTTTTCTTTCGGGCCGATACAGTAAAGCGCAGCTACAGTTGCACGGTTTTTAACCCAATTTGAATGCACGTTTTGAGCGCGTAAGACGGACGCGCGATTCAGTATCGGCTTTTACGCGTCCTTAGCGCTTGCCGAAAAAGACGCGTATACCTTTCCGCCCGCCGTATGTATATATGTTATGTTAATGATCGGATTAGCTATTCCTCCCGATACAGTAACGCGTGCCCAAAATAGCACGTTTTTAACCAGCTTTTTTTACCGCGTCTTTAACCTCAATATTTACCGCCTACCCTGACCCTGGTGTTAGTGTGGTGTTCAATCAGCTTCAGACCGGACAGAGTCATGGACAACATGCATATATTGGGCTCTGGTGATCTTTTTCATTCGGTTGGACGTCCGGCTGCCTTGAGCGTCCGGCCGGGCGCTCAAGGCAGCGGCCATGGACGTTGGAAGGCAGCGGGGTCTCCGATCATGGACGTCCGGAAGGGTGCTCAAGGCAGCGGGGCCTCCGATCATAGATGCCCAGGCGGGAACGTCCATGAACGGAAGCCCCAACCTTGGACGTCCGGACAGGCGCTCAAGGCAGGGTCCATGGACGTTGGAAGGCAGCGTTCCTTTCTTTCCGGGGGTCCATGCTCGGAGGCCCCGACCTTCACAGATGCCCGGACGTCCTTGCACGTCCTTAAGTGCCTGGACGTGGAAGGTTGGGGGTAGCCTCCGAACAAGGACGTACGGATGCTCAGGGCAGCGGCCCCGGTGTCCATGCGGGGTCTGTAGAAAAGAACCATCCACTTACCTGGTGGAATGACATTTGAAATGAAATTTGAAATGACAGGTATGGCGCCAGCGCACCCTGGATACTCTCCGCTCTATACAGTAAAATGCATTGCAAATGCCTACCGCTTCATAGGTGCACTTTGGACGCTCGTTTGCCGCCGCTTGGATTTGCATCTAATTTGAATACTGAACTGTACTGTAGATCTATATAGAGGCATTATAATATTCACGGTTTATTCTCCATTCCTTTCTGAAAAATTCCTAACATCCTGCTTTTTTAATCACCGCAACACAATAAGTTGAGGATTTCAACATACTGTCCCCCAAAGTGACTCCAAGATCACTTTTCTGGGTGGTTATTCCTAATTCGCAACCCAGCATTGTGTACCTACGTGCATCGCTTTGCACTTGTTCACAGTAAATTTCGTCTGCCATTTAGATGCCCAATTACCCAGTCTCGCAAGCTCCTTCTGTAATTCCCTCAGAGTCTGTGTTTTAACTCCTTGAAATATTTTTTTGTCATCTGGAAATTCGATCACTTCACTTGTTGCTCCCTTTTCCAGATCATTAATAAGTTACACAGGTCCCAGTACAGATCCCTGGAGCACATTACCATTTACCTTTCTCCTTTGGGAAAACTGACCATTTAGTCCTATATCCATCATGACCTTCAAGTTTTCTTCAACCCACACCCTCAAACATTCCCACCCTTCATCATCATGCAATCACCACCTTACAGATTTCACTGTAAATTGCATTGAGTCAACGATACAAACCCTCTTCTGTTCTTATCCCGCACTGCACCACTAATGCTCATTTGTTTTGGCAGTTTAAAATTATGAAAAACAAAACATACTCACGGGTGGAATTTGTTCCCGGTCCAGTTTGCGACGATACAGTATGAAGGCATGAACAGCATTTCCAGCTCGTGCAGCTTGAAGAGCAGAGGGAGTTCCATACAAAAAATCCTTTAAGATTGAGAAATATAACTTTAGGTCTTCCAGCAAGTCATCTCATAGGTCAGAAAATTAGGAATCCAAAGAATAATCCACACAATTTTCACAGCAGGCTGTGAAATTAATGGAATATTTAGCCTTTAATAAGTTAGCTGTCTGTGCAGTCAAACTCAAACGGCAGATAATGCCATGTCTTGAGGTGTTAAAGGCCTGAGATAAAGGCAAGAGAATGCAAATTGTCCATTCACTGCACTCGAGTTCTCATGCACAGAAGTACAAAAGTGCCAATCCTCTGCATCCTGACCTGACACTCTATGTCAATACAAGCCGGCACACATTACCAGTCTTCCACTCTTCTCCCTCAGCAATCATGTAAGCCAACACATACCATCAATCCTCTGCACATATTATGTGCACCCTCAGCACTTAAGCATGTAATGCATATTATCAAGCTTCCATCTCTTGCCCATGCTTTTTATCCTCCTAGCTCTCACGCATGGCAGTTCATATTGCCCTATTTTGATTCTGTCCCTCCCTCAATTATCTTCCATACCAACTCCCATCATACCTCTCTTCCCCAGGTTGTTCTTTGCTTTAACCCATCTGATTCTCCCTCCCTCACTTCCAACCCTCACTAGATATAATCTACTTACCATGGCATAGTAGTTGCTGTTCACCATGATTGGTCCCCGACTCCGAAGGTAGACATACTGCTCCCACCAATCACTCACCTGCCAGCCAAAGATTAATGATCAATCAAATGACTCCAACTGGAGAAATCTTGCTCCCAGGAATGACAACCTTTCCCTCATTTATAACGGAGGAGGAAGGGGAGATAGTACGTACATAGTTGGTAGCCCACCAAGATTTGAGAAGGAGATACTTCTGTAATCGAGGTGCTGTCTCTGTCTGAAACTCTTTGGCCAATGTCTCCATCTTTTCATACTCCTCATCATCCAGCAGAGGGCGCACAGATTCCAGGTACTGAACATAACATAAGGACAAAAAGAACAGTTCATGCTATCAGGGAACACAATATGAAAGATAAACAGATTTAAAATCACATTTCATATGATATAGATATATCTGTCTATATCTAAACTAAGATTGCTAGAGACCTATGTTTTCTAAAGAACAAATGAGTTAGCCCTAGTTTTGATTCTACTGAAGGAACTTATAGACAACATGAGAAGCAAATTCAATAGTTACAGCTCCAGTAGGACAAAATTTACTTTTGCTGGTCTCTCTGTTCTTTTTAATACTTCCTCTCTTCTGCTGCAATTACCCAGGGCTCTTTATCTTATGCTCCCTTTCTTCTTCTAGACATCGCCATGATTCTGTGTCCTTATCTTGGTTTCCTCTTATGGCTGCTGGGCTGCCTAGTTTCCTATTGCCTTTGTTTCTCGACCACACCTAAACACTAGTTACCAGTGACTCCAGTAAACTCATCCACCTGAAAAGAAAATTGGTTCTTACCTGATAATTTTCGTTCCTGTAGTACCACGGATCAGTCTAGACTCCTGGGTTTTGCCCCCCCCTCTAGCAGATGGAGACAGAAGTTTACAAACCAAAACTCCATCTATATCTAGGCCGGTGCCACCTACAGTCTGGCAGTATTACTTAATGTCAAAGCAGAATAATTCAAACCAACATCTCCAACTAACTACATAACAAAGAACATCGATACCGGTTTTACAACCCCCCAACTGGGAACAGAACCTGAGGTACCGAGAACCGAAAAATACATCATCGCATTCTGACTGAAAACACACGAACACCCATACAGCATTGCCTCTTCTGGCATCATCACCACAACAGGGTGGGACTCTGGACTGATCCGTGGTACTACAGGAACGAAAATTATCAGGTAAGAACCAATTTTCTTTTCCCTGTACGTACCCGGATCAGTCCAGACTCCTGGGATGTACCAGAGCTTACCTTACTTGGGATGGGAGCCGGAGGGGCCCACTCTGAGCACTCCTTCTCCAAATCCCGCCGGTCCTGGAGCCTTGACATCCAGACGATAGTGCCTGATAAACGTATGCAAAGATTTGCAGGTGGCCCTACAAATCTCTTCTGTAGAAATATGGTGACATTCTGCCCAGGAAGTGGCCTGGGAGCGAGTTGAATGGGCTCGTTGCCCCAAGGGTAGCGACCGCCCCTGCAAAAGATATGCCGAACGGATGGCCTCCTTCAACCAACGAGCAATGGTAGTCTTGGAAGCCGCTTTACCCCGTCTAGGTCCACTCCAGAGAACGAACAGATGGTCGGAAACCCGGAACCCATTGATCACTTCCAGATAGTGTAGCAGCGTCCGTCGCACATCCAACTTACGGAGATCTTTGGCCAGGGGATCCGAACCATCCAACTGCAAAAATGAAGGTCCTGGTTGAGGCACCGAAGGCATCAAGGGAGTCACCGGAGGCATCGATAGAGGCACAGAGGGCATCGATGGGTGGATCGGCGGCATCGATGGTAGCAAAGACGCTATCGGTGACATCGATGGCAGAGGCATTGGTAGGACTCCTGATGGAGGAAGTAACTGTGTTTTTTTTTCTGTCAATGAAAGAGGAATCGGGGAGAAGGGCACCGGGCCCATCGGTGCCCCCCGGATCCATCAGAGGGAAAGTGACGAGTAGCGCTTCCATCCTCGTCAGTAGCAGTGCCAGCGCTACAGGAATGGGATCGGTAGCCGGTTCAGGAATAGACACCGGTGACGGAGGAATCTTGAAGCCTTGCATTGCTCTGCCGATGGACTCCTGAATCATCTGATCCAGTTCCTCTCGGAAACCTGGAGTATGGAGCCCCGATGCCAGAGGAGGCTGCATAGCCAGAGGGACCACCGTTGGAGGTGGAATCGCAGCTCCTATCACTGGTCCTGGTGAAGGTTACCTCAGTGACCCTAGCCAGATAGGGACGGTGCCTTGGCTGGACGGGCTTTCATAGACGGCAGCTCAGACGGTGGCGACGTCGAGGACTTGCCTGCGTGGATGGTCTGAGACCTACGGTGTCGATGCCGATGCTTTTCCCGATGATCTCCTCGGTCCTTTTTCTGAGGGGGGAACAGAGGAGGTCGATGACCATGGAGTCGTCGATGCTTGTCGGACACCGGTCGGTGCGCGATGCTGGTGCGACGAAGACGCTGTGGGCTCGGATGACGTTGATGCTATGGACGGTGTTGGGAGTTTTTGAATGAAAGAGAAGTTCCATTTTCTCCATTCTAGCCCTGCGACCTTTAGGTGTCATAAGGGCACATTTGATGCAAGTAAGGACATCATGCTCGCTGCCTGAACACATTACAGACCTTGTGAGGGTCGGTAATGGACATTGTGCGAGTGCAGTCGGGGCATCAACGGAACCCCGACACCATGGCCTTTCAAAAAATTTAGCCGCGGTGCTGTTGACTGCCAGTAGACTGTGAGGGCCATACTCAATGGGAATCAACCGGAACCGGGTAAGAAACTTACCGGACCACCGCAGAAGTAAAAAATTGAATAGGGGGGACCCCTGTGAGGTATTAATTATGAAGTAATTCCATGAGGAAAATTCCTGTCAGGAATCTCTGTAGAGGTCCTTAACCTGCATGGCTACTGCTGCGCGGAAAAAAGAAGACTGAAGGGGGATCCCTGCTGGTTGCAGGTTAGTGCCATCCTCGGCATGCCCAGTAGGTGCCAGTCAAAATTCTAGAAACTTTGACTAAAGTGTTCCGTGATTGGGCTCCATCCTGTGATGTCACCCTGATTGTCCTGTGAGAATACTATTTACCTCAAAGAAGAGATGAACGAGAAGGAGAGAGGAGGAACTGCTGGAATTATCTATAGATTCAGAAATTAGAGAAAGGAAATCTATGTTGGTTTCTTTTGCATTTATTACAGACCACAACCATGTATTAAAACTATTTCTTAGAAATAGGTTAGCCAAGTTTTATGGAGCTCAAATCTGGGTATATCCAGACATAGTTAAGTCATCATAGATCCATAGAAAGGAATTCCTAGCTATGAGAGAGAGGGTTCTAAGTTTGGGGGCCTGATACGTTTTGAAGTATCCAAGCAAATGCTGCATTAAATATTTGAATAATTACATATTCTTTGAACCTGAACAGCTCAGGGATTTTCTGATGGGTCATTCACAAAGTACTCCCAGAGAGGGATCGACATAGGAGAAGCTGCCTTTCTTCATTCTGATACTAATATAGATATTGTTTTATTTCGCTCTTTGTGTAAACGCCCCCATATTGCTTATATTTAGGTATATATATTCTTGGAAATGTTAAATATGAGGATTAGAAATATGCTCGGATTATATGTATGTTTTGAATATATGTACAGTGTTCTATATGAGAATATATCATGTAATTAAGTGAAATTTGAAAATAAAAAAAAAATTAACTTCATTTTACTGTGTTTTATCCAATTTTTAGCTGAAGTAGAATGCTGATTACCACATAATAGTGGCTTGTAAAAAAGTCTTCATACTCTTGTACAATTCTCACATTCTGCTATCTAAAAAATATAAACCAAAATGCATTAAAGTAGGAATTTGCTTCACTAATCTACATAATACATTCTACGCTTCTATTGTGAAAGAATATTTATTTGAATTTAATATGCTGCCCATAAAAAGTTATCCAGGCAGTTTACAACAACAACAACAAAACAAGAATACTCCTCCCATGGCAAGCAATGCTAGACCAGTAGGTAGCTAAACAAAATATAATTATCCCCAATACAATATAACAAATTACAATAGAACAAAAAGAGTAACAAAATGGTCTAGTACAGAGCTTCCCAAACTGTGGGTCGGGACCCGAAAATCTCCAGCTGGGGGTCACAAGTGCCTCAAAAGGCAGTGCTCGTCAGATGCTGCCAGCAGCACTACTAGTGGAAGACAGCCTGTAAGCCAGCATGCACTCAAAGGTCCAGCAGGGGTCTCGCCCTCGCATGAGTTTATGCAGTCTCAGGAAGCCTGCACGAAAGCAGATTAGGGCCGCTGCACTGACTTTCATTACTAGTTCTGCTACCACTTGCAGATCAGGCTTTGGACCAGCCTTGAGAGGAAGGGTGGGGCTGAGTGTGCAAAGGCCAGTGAAGACGGTCACTGCTTCTCACCCACTCATCACTGAACCTACCCAAGAGAAATACGTGGCCTACTTCTCATTCACTTTTGGCCCAGGGCCCAAAGGAAAATGTTGCTGCTGACCCTGGCCAAAGGGATGTTTGGAAAAGGAGCTGTTGGAAAGGAGGGATCAGATGCAAGAAAGGTTTTAAGGTTGGATCAGTGGGAGAGGGATTGGCTGTGGAAGGTGAGGGGAGATACTGGGGGATGCAAGAGAGGACCTGTGGGTGACAGGGTATCAATTGGGGGGGGGGGGATGAGAGGAAAGAGTTGGAGTGGCAAAGGAATGGGGTGAGAGGGAGGGATGGCAGGGAAACAGTTGGGGGTTATACAAACGACTTGGAGGTGAGAGGTTCAGGTAGGAGGATGTGAAAAGGGCTGGAGAGCCTGAGAAGAGCTGGAAGATGTAAGAGGGAATCAGCTGGAGTGGCAACATTTGTGAGGATGTCCTCTGGAGGGGAATGGAGGTTAAGAGAAAGCATTGACTAGAGAATGTGGAGAATCAGTTGGAATGAGGGGATGATGATGATGGAACACCAACCACTGGCCAGTGGTTTTCGATGCATATCCAGCATAGCTCTCTGCTTCAACAGCATGGGAGAAGAAAAACAACCAATAAGGGCTGAATAACATAGTCTGGGTAAAACAAATAAGCATGGGTGTAGCTTGCTTATTGCGGCGGCTACTACCCCTAACTAATCAAGCTAGATATTTCACTTGGATGCAGCTCCATCACTGCTCTCTACATTAAAGGTGGGGGTGGAAGGGAAATAGAACCAAGAGCTAAGAGAAACAGATAAGTATGAGAGAAAAAAATGTGTGAAGCTTGCTGGGCAGACTGGATGGGCCATTTGGTCTTCTTCTGCCGTCATTTCTATGTTGGTGTTCCACCTTCACGGAGCGGAAGGATGGAGGGCTGCCATCTCCAAATTAAAAAAAACCCCAGAGTGCCTGTCTTTAACGGAAGGATTGGGGTAACCTGCATGGAGTGGCAGTTAATACCCTAAAAAAACAAAAACAACAAAAAAAAAGAAGCTTGCTAGGCAGACTAGATGGACCATTTTGGTCTTTATCGGCCATCATTTACTATGTAAGGCATTGCGCTCTAATAACATGTGGCTCCCTACACCTTATACAAATAACTTCTTTTTCTGCAAACAGTTAAACTCACCCTAAAGAAAACTCTCTCTCTCTCTGGCTGCACTCTTTTACCTACATACTCTGCCTCTCGGGCGAAGGAAAATACCCAATATTGTAGTGAATGTGCCATGTCACCATTCAGATTGTGTGTCACTTACTCTCTGGATTGTTGCCGAAACAGAGGGTACAGGCAATCTAGGCAAAGAAGTCTGGAAACTGTACAGCATTGGCTTGCGGATACGCATCAGCTTCACAAAGCCCTGACAAAAAGGAGAGACACATTCAGTGAAAAAAACAGTTTCAGAGTCCAATACACAAAAGAATTTAACAATGAGACATCATTTCAAAAGCTCTAAGATGTCAGAGATACAGTGGTGCTCAGAAGTTTAACTACCCCTGGCAGAATTTGTAAGATGTGTCGCATTTTAAGAAATCACGAGTGATCAGAGAAAACACGTCTGTTATTTTTAATGCGTTTCAAATTAAACTACTATGCATTACAGAATCTTACAAATTCTGCCAGGGGTGTGTACACTTATGAGCACAACTGTAAAGTCACATTGAGCCCCACTGCTAGAGAACAAAATACAAGGGAAAACATGAATGATACCCCAGGCAGCAGAGCTCTCCCATGATGCAGCACCAATGCCTCCCTGCTTAATTTCATTCCCGTGATAAATGACATGGAGACGGTAATATCCGGGGAGAGTTTTTGACTGTTCTCTAAAAGACCTTACCGCCCAAATTTTAGTGCTCCAACTCTTCTTGCCATGTGGTTCAAACATCCAGCCATGGTAAGAGAGCAGTATTCTCATGGTCTGCCGGAAGAAGAAGATGCCAGTCAGCCAGACTGATGTCGAGAAAAATGCTGCACTGATGATGGTTCTACCATGAGGAGATATAAAGGCCCTGTAATGGGAGAAGAAAAAATCCGGAATTAAAAAAAAAGCAGATCCTGCAACTGACCCCCCCCCCCCCCCCCAAAAAAAAAAACCAACACAACCTGTGGAGGGTTTATAATCACAAACTGAATCCACTTCTAATGGTGCTATGATGCCTCTCCTCCCCCTTCACTCAAAGATATAAGTGTCACCCCAACCCGTGCAGTCAACTATAGAAAGCAAGAGATGTGCATGTCCCATAGACATAGATGAGCATCCCCCATCACTATGCAATTCAATTTTATAGCAAACAGTATCTTTTGTGAAAAATATACTTCACAACATTTTAGAATTATTTAATTACACAATGGCATAGCAAAAACCAGGATATCACTATTCTAAAAAAAATCAGAATAATGTAATTTGTACTGCACCAATGAATTACAATTAGCCATACTAGTAATAAAATTATGACAAGTGGCAACCCATGAAAAATCATGGAGGGGATTCCCTCTCCTGGAATATACTCACATTCTTATCTTCTAGACTCAGGGTGACTCCCTACCACAGGCCACCTCCTCTCTCTCCTTGATAAGTCGAGGGAATCCCTGGGCCTGTACAGACTGACAACCTACTCATAGGCAAAGAGAGATAACAGACCACAGACCAACACCGCTATCTCCTCTTTCAGGCTTGCATGGACTGCTGATCCTCTCCAGAGTCAA
The DNA here is from genome assembly GCF_901001135.1 of Rhinatrema bivittatum. Classification (NCBI taxonomy): domain Eukaryota; kingdom Metazoa; phylum Chordata; class Amphibia; order Gymnophiona; family Rhinatrematidae; genus Rhinatrema; species Rhinatrema bivittatum. The sequence continues at coordinate 37,401,566 of NC_042623.1, read as the reverse complement.
GAAAAAGGCATTCCCAGACCAATATGCTAAATCTGCCAGGACCAGGATAGGGGATACTTGAGATGACATATCAGCTGCTTTTACTTTACTGGGTCATTGCTGCATGTAAAGACACTTTTCACTGCCCAATTAGACCATAGTAAGTTGAAGGGAAAAAAAGAGCTGCACCAGCAGGCAGCAAAACCATGAACTCTCAGCCACTGCAGCTATGCCTCTTCCTCAATGACACGTGCTTCCTGACTGCAGTACAAGCATGCAGGAGAGGAAGAGAAACGGCAGCAGAAAGAGTACACATTTTCATTCTAGTCCTGCATTTCCAGCATGAGGGAAGTCTGAGAAACATGTACCCTGAAAGGAGATGGGGAGGAGCAAAGATGGAGATGGGATGGGGAAGGGGGAAGAGAAAGAACATGGAAGAGAAAAATGGAGGCGAGGAGGAAGATATAGGGGAGGAGAATCTGAAGATTCATCTGCATACATTACCCAGCAACCCCTAGGAGAGGACTCCAGAGGTCACTGTGAGCGATGCAGACTTCAGGCTCCACAGCCCCAGCTTCCCGAGGCCTCACACCTTTTGCAGCAGAAGAGAACCAGAAGTGCACACCATTAGACGTACATATCTCAAAACTCCTTACTATAAATTTACTACAGATTTTATACAGAAGGAATTTACTTCAAAACAAGAAACAGTAAAGTGGGTAATTAGGTAGATATAACAACTTTTAAACCAGAACAAGAGGGAATGCAGACAGTAGCTCAAAGGCACGTGGTTCGGAGGGAGCTATCTTCGAAAGATACTAATGAAACAGGAGAGTTAGGGCATCCCAATAGAGAGGTTCCAATAAAAGCAAAAGTAGTCCATGTGCCTATAAGTAAAGAATCACCTGAGCTAAAAGATTCCAAATTATCCCCGTCAACTGAAAAGATGGTTGTTAATACAAACAAAACACACACTTTGCAATGTCTTTATGCCAATGCCAGAAGTCTAAGAAATAAGATGGGACAGTTAAAGTGTATAGGAGTGAATGAAGAGGTAGACATAATTGGCATCTCACAGACCTGATGGAAAGAGGATAATTAATGGGACAGTGCTATACCAGGGTACAAATTATATCACAATGATAGTAAGGATCAATATGGTAGGGAGGTGGTGCTTTATGTCCTGACTGGCATGGAGTCCAACATGATAAAGATCCTACAAGAGACTAAAATCATAGTAGAATCTTTATGGGTAGCAATCCCATGTGTGTTGGGGAAGAGTATAGTGATAAGAGTATATTACTAACCACCTGGCCAAAATGAGAAGATGGACGATGACATGCTAAGAGAAAGAGGAAAGCTAACCAATTTGGCAATGAAGTAATGGGAGATTTTAATTACTCAAATACTGACTGGGTAAATGTATCATCAGGCCATGGTAGAGAGGTAAAGTTCCTGGACTGAATAAATGACTGTTTCATGGAGCAATTGGTACAGAAACAGACGAGAGAGGGAGCAATTTTAGACCTATTTCTTAGTGGAATGCAAGATATGGTGAGAGGAACTAAAGTGGTGGGGCCACTTGGCAACAGTGATCATAACATGATCAAATTTGAATTAATGACAATAAGTAAATCTACAGCTCTAGCACTAAACTTTCAAAAGGGAGACTTTAATAAAACGAGGAAAATAGAAAAAAAAATATGAAAGGATCAAAGGCTGAGTGTATACAAGAGGCATGGACACTGTTTAAAAATACCATTTTAGAAGCACAGTCCAGACATATTCCACACATTAAAGAAGGTTGAAAGAAGGCCAAACAATTGTGAGCATGGTTAAAAGGTGAGGTGAAAGGCTATTTTTTCCAAAAGAAATACCTTCAGGACTTCCATTTATAGTGGAGAGCTGACCCGATTTTAGGTTTTTGTCTCAGCCACACCCTTCTACTCCTGTTGGTGCTGCTGAGCATTTGGTGCTTCTCAGGCTCGGGGCACTGGGCTATGCAATCACGGAGCCTGAGGAGCGGGAAAGTGAATCTCAATGGCGGTTCCAAAATGGCGGCTGCACCTGAGCCCTCAACAACTCTGGAGGCGATCTCAGCAGGGTGTTTGCCCAGATTTCGAGCAGCATCTCAGCTGCTCTGGATGAGCGGTTGCTCTGAATCCAGGCATCTATGGAAAAATTAAAAACAGCTTAGATGGACATGCTAAGCGCATCGACCACGCTGAGTAACGCCATATCCGCTCAGGATGTTTGGCTTACTACTGCTGAACGGCAGCTGTCAGAGGTAACTGAGCTCCACGTTAGATGATCAGGAAAATTGCAATCGCCGAAACATTAAAATCATTGGGCTTCCAGAATCCTTAAATAAAAATGAGCTATATGATTTTATTGAAAAAATGGCTACCTGATAGCGTGGGACTAGAACTCTCAGCGGATAGCGTGAGATGTGAACGCATACATCGTATTGGCCTACAGCGTGACAAAGACAGTAAAGCCCCATTCGGTGATGGCAAGTGTAAAACCCAGCTGATGCGTGCTTTTCGAATGCATCAGAATGTGGAGTTTCAGGGCCATCGGATTCTGCTGTTTAACGACTTCTCTGCACATGTGGCTGCCATGAGAAAGGAACTTTCCCCTGCTTGTTCTGAGCTACACAGACGGAGGATCCATTTTGCTTTATTGTTTCCTGCCAAAATTACGTATGCATCATGACAAGGTACTTTTCTTCTCTAAAAAAAGACGAAGCATCTGCATTCCTGACTACTTTGGATCATGGAGCGGCAAGCTGAGATCTTCGGGGTATGCCCAAGGACTGGTTCTCCTTTTTCCTATGTTTGAGTTACTGTTTTCTAAGTATGGAAACCCTTTTGGAAGTTTGTCTTCAAGGGACATGGATGTGTTGCCTTCTCCGAGGTTTTGGAGGCTGCCTGGTGTTGATCTAATCGTTTGGAGGGGGGGTCAGCCCCCTTTTTCCTTCATGGAAAATCTACAACATTGCATTGTTGAGCATATTTTCAGTTTATTTTTCAGTGCGCGGCCCAGATTTTCTGTGGCTTGCGTTCTGCTGTTTGCTCTCACCTCTCTTGACTAGCGTTTGAATATCTTACATATTGTCTTTTAGTGATCTTTTTATATTATTTGGGGGGGGGGGGGGGAATACATTTCTTTTACTATTTGTTTTCCTCAAGGTCTGGTTTCACCTTTCTATTCTAAAGGGATTGAGGGTGCCCAGAGGGATGCACCATAGTGCAGGGTAATGTTTGGTGGCCCTATCATGGGAACGTTTGTGCCTCTTGGAGTAGGAGAAAGGTGTTTTGGGTGGGTGCTGGTATGACTGGTGGGGTTTGGTGGAAGGGGGGAGATTGGGGGGGATGGTTTTAAGAACATAAGAAGTTGTCAAGCTAGGTCAGACCAAGGGTCCATCAATCCCAGTATCCTGTTTCCAATAGAGGCCAAACCAGGCCACAAGAACCTGGCAATTACCCAAACACTAAGTAGATCCCATGCTACTGATGCCAGTAATAGCAGAGGCTATTCCCTAAGTCAACTTGATTAATAGCAGTTAATGGACTTTTCCTCCAAGAACGTTATCTAAACCCAGCTACACTAACTGCACTAACCACATCCTCTGGTAACAAATTCCAGAGCTTAATTGTATATTGAGTGAAAAAGAATTTTCTCCGATTAGTCTTAAGTACGTTGTGGTGCTAATACGTTACAGATATGGAAGAGATGGTGGGCTTTTGTGACTTGGTAGTCTAGGCTGGGAGGCCCTGGGTCTGTGCATACACGGCATCTTTTAGGCCCCTTAATGGGCTGTATATGTATTATCCGTTTTGTGGGGAAAGATGGTGAGATTACACTCTCAGGTGGAGCTCTTACAAGAGACCCACCTCTCTGATGTGGAGCACACAAAATTGAAGAGGGATTGGGTGGGGCAGTGTGTTTACTCTTAGTTTTCCTCAAGGCAGCATGGTGTGGCCATTCTTTTTCATAAACAGTTATCTTTTCAAGTATAGCATATAATGCAGGATAAAGAGGGCCGGTATGTTATAGTATCAGGACTGCTTCTCCAGCAGAGGGTGATTTTTTTGTAATCTCTACGTGCCCAACGTGTACTCCCATTAATTTTTTTTTACTCTCCTCATGGGCCTATTTTCACAATTTTCGAATTGTTTAGTAGTGGGTGGGGATTTTAGTATTGTGGCTGATAGAATGGTGGACTGTAAACCTGCTAAAACTGTGGATAAAAGAGTGAAGCTCAGATGGGGGATGGTTCACTTTCTTTGTAAAGAGTTATGTTTGTTAGATGTTTGGCGTGTCTTACACTCAGGAGAGCGAGATTTTACTTTTTACTCTAATCTTACTCCCATTTGGATTATATATTGGTCACTGAAATGTTTTTTCCAGGCAGATGGGAAGCTACCATTGGTACTATATTTCTATCTGATCGTGCACTGGTGTCTGTGGGGGTGGACTTGGGGTGCTCCCAGCGTCCATCTTTTTCCTAGCGCATGAGCCCTGAGCTTTATTTTCATAAGGTATTTCATGAGCACCTAAAGAGGTGCTGGGCGGAATATTTGAGGTTTAATACCACTCCTGGTATTTCCTCTCTCGTGCCCTGGAAGACTGGTAAAGCTTTGATGCGGGGTCATATTATTGCTTATATGGAGAAAACTAAATGTATACGCAATGCGGAAATTTTGCAGTTACCGTATTTTTTGGACTATAAGGCGCACCGGATTATAAGGCGCATTATCAATGAGCGCCTGCTAAGGCGTCCAGGTTCATATATAAGGTGCACCGGATTATAAGGCGCACCGGATTAAATGAAACAAAGCTCAGGCCATAGGGCAGACTTTACTGAACTTTATTCAACTCTTTCACAATAACTCTCAACTTGTTCAGTTGTAACGAGTCTGTCTTAGCTCTTCAGTGATGATTCCAGCCTTCATGAAAGCTCGGATGACACTGGAGACTGATACCTTCTTCCAGGCATCCACGATCCACTGGCACATAGTGGCATAACTCGTCCCTCAGGCATTACATCACATCTTTCCTTTCTGATCAGTCTCTCTCTCATGCATGCACACACACAGGCTTCTCACTCCCATGCTGCCGCACTCACCCGCTGGCAGGTCGGTTGCGCTCGGGTCAGGAGGAATCCGGGTAAACCTTGAAAAAAGTGTTCTGAAGGGGTAGAGGGACAGCTTGTTATGCTTGGTGGTCTGTGAGCTATGTCCGCGGACTGCCGCATTCACCTGCTGAGAGCATACGCGGTCGGCAGTAGCAAGAAAAAGATCGCGTTTAAACGCTCCACTTCTGCACGTGCTGATGCTCCTCTTCCTTCCTGCCTGTGCGTCACCGGAAGTAAACTTTACCGGAGCCGCGTGGGCAGGAAGGAGGGGAAGCATCAGCGCGTGCAGAAGTGGAGCAGCACTTGCGTTTACGGACCGAGAAGAAGAGGAGGCCCGGTAGACAAGTTAACTTGTACTGCAGGGTCTCTGACCAATGAGACAAAAAAAAAAGCCCCAAAAATTTACTGGTCCATTAGCATGGCCAAAAAAATTGCTTAACAGACTGCCAAAATTGTTGCGTCACAGCGCAATCCCATAAACAATGTAATAAAGTAGCGTGAGGTTGCAGACCCTTGATACATTGGTCAGAGGTAGCTAAACCTGCCAAGTAGGCTTTATTATTATTATTTATTTACGGATTTTTTATATACCGGGGCACGTAAGTAACATCACCTCGGTTTACATTCAAACATTAATTCAGCATAGTGCTTTACAATATAACATTATAACTGAAAGAGTACAAAACCATGTATAACTTTGTATAAAGAAAATAAATATCAAAATATGAGTGTCTGTGGAAATAAACTAGAAAGCAAAGACTAGGACTCAGTTCAAGAATAGTAGGCTTTTTTGTATAACCAGGTTTTTAAGTTTTGTTTAAATTTTTATGTGGCCAAAACACAAACAGATGTAATATTTTAACATGTATTTCCCAATATACCACACTTAACACTGCTTTCCTCACTAACTGATCAGTCACATAAATCATCCACTGATAACTCACACTGAATACCATGTGACCATGTGCTTGCTAACACAGAATAGATATTATACTGGGAAGACGAATGCAAAAACTTATAATACATCGAGATAGAAATCCTGGCTCTAGTACTGGGATGGACTAGTCATTAAGATATCTTGCAAATGGCCCTTTTCAAGTCATCCATCTGCAAGGCCTTAATGTAACTAATGATTTGCAAAAATATGAAATAATCTGCACTAGCAAAGGCGAGAGTTTGGCAGCAAAAAGAAAGGGATTGCACTGATCCATCCTGCAGATTAACAAAAGGCAATAAATTGATCATACCCGGACGTTAAAGTCTGGCGATTTTGTCACCAACCAGGTAATAATTTTGGATTTCCCCACAACGGCAAAAAGAGAGGTTTGCCAAGATAATCCCACATGTTGCCGAAGAGCATGCCAACACTGCCGCATGGAGCTAATCAACAAAGAGATATATATAATTATATAATTATAATATAATTATATTTATGTTTATGTTAATAATTTAACTTTTATTAATGTTATTTAGCTTTTTGCTTTGTTTAAAATTATTTCATTATTGACGTTTAAATGTATTAGACTAAGGAATTTTACTTCCTGCTTATTCTGTTTCATTGTAAACTGGTTTGATATGCATTTTATGCAGGAAAATCGGTATAAAAAAAACTAAAAATAAATAAATAATAAATATAGGAAGGGGCATCACTCTAGACAGCGCATTAAGGTATATGGTTTCACAAATTCCTGTTCCATTAAAACCATTAGGTTATCTTGGATAATTTGGAATTTCAACCACTCCCCAAAGATCTGCAGAAGTCATGCCAAATTATAAAATCTAATAATTGCAAAGCCAAAACCCCCATCTGTATAGGACAGGCCAAAACAGAAAAACATAGTTGTACCCTCTTAAAACACCAAAAGAATTGTGAACATATTTTCTGAAGAAAATGGACATCTTTTTTTCTTCAAAACAAGAGGTATCATCATCAAATATAGTAAAAATTTAGGTTATCAAAATCATTTTAACTAGCACCATGCGCCCTGCAATGATAAAGGAAAGTATTTCCAACCTGACATTTTTTTTTTAAACTCCAGCAAAAGAGGCGCAACATTACACTGATACCAAAGGGCTGGATTCTTGTGAATTTCAACTCCTAAATATTTGAAGGTATCTTTTGCCCATGCAAGCGGGAAATTATCCCAGGTCCAATATCTGTTTTCCTCTGTTTCCATTTCAGACTAACATATTGAATCATCTCTCCCCTCATCACCGCCTTTGCTGTTTCCTAGAACAAAATGATTGGCTTCCAGGAAATATCGCCACCTCTTCTGCAAGAATTGTGAAAAATCTTTCTCCTTACAAAGCCTTATCGGCATCTTCCACTTAAAAAGGGAGTTAAACCCAGGAGGATCCCCGCAAAAAGCAGATCATAGGACAATGGGCTGAAATCACCAGCTGCCCTATATCCACTTTGACAACAGCACTGAAAAAGGATTCAGAAATCAAAATGTAATCAATTCTGGATTTAGTGGGATGCGCCCTGGCATACAGGCCGATACAGTACAGTGCGCTCCGCTGGAGCGCACTGTTAGCCCGCGTTTGGCCACACGGTTTTGATGCACTATTTTTACCCCTTATACAGTAAGGGGTAATAGCACGTCGAAAACGTGCGGCCAACCCTCCCGAAACTAATAGCGCCAGATATACTGAAAGGGACGATTATAAAACCAATCATAAAGAAAAAAAACAGTGACCCCCCTGATCCTGAACAACTACTGCCCAGTCTCAAATCTTCCCTGAAACACTACTTCTCTCGCTAACAGATAACATTCTCAGAGGTTTTGATAGCGGTAAACATTATGTTCTAATAATGCTAGACTTATCAGCAGCCTTCGACACAGTAAACCATAAAATACCACTAAAAAGACAAGAAATCGGATTACACAGCAAAACAATAAACTGGTTCAGTTCATATCTAAATAATAGGTTCTTTCAAGTTCAGATCAACAACGTATTATCAGAAAAAGTCAATCTCAAAACAGGAGTACTGCAGGGATCAGCCCTGTCAGCAACCCTCTTTAACATATACATGCTGCCTTTATGCCATCTGCTAGCAGGACTAGGAATCATACATTACATTTATGCAGACGATATTCAACTAATCCTACCAATCGAGGACACATTAGAGAAAACAGAGACTCTCATTATTTCTGCTGATGAAAACCAGGTTCTCTACAACCCCTTAAATGTAACACATTCACTCTCAACTGACATTAACCACTCCTCTTATGTAAGAGATTTAGGAGTTCAATTAGACAACCAATTCAATTTTAAAACTTATGTCCAAAACACCTCAAAAGAATGTTTTTTTAAATTACAAGTATTAAAAAAACTTAAACCTCTCCTTCACTTTCGAGACTTCCGACTAGTGCTACAGTCCTTAATCCTTACCAAATTAGATTATTGTAATTCCCTCTTGTTTGGGCTCCCTGCAATAACATAAGAACATAAGAACATAAGAAAATGCCATACTGGGTCAGACCAAGGGTCCATCAAGCCCAGCATCCTGTTTCCAACAGTGGCCAATCCAGGCCATAAGAACCTGGCAAGTACCCAAAAACTAAGTCTATTCCATGTAACCATTGCTAATGGCAGTGGCTATTCTCTAAGTGAACTTAATAGCAGGTAATGGACTTCTCCTCCAAGAACTTATCCAATCCTTTTTTAAACACAGCTATACTTACTGCACGAACCACATTCTCTGGCAACAAATTCCAGAGTTTAATTGTGCGTTGAGTAAAAAAGAACTTTCTCCGATTAGTTTTAAATGTGCCCCATGCTAACTTCATGGAGTGTCCCCTAGTCTAAAACCTCTACAGATGGTACAGAACACCGCAGCGAGACTACTTACTAATTCAAATAAAAGAGATCATATCTCTCCCATACTGCAGTCCCTACACTGGTTACCTATCAAAGCTAGGATTTCGTTCGAAGTACTTATGATGATACATAAAGATATTCATAAAACTGCCCCTCTCAATCTATGCCATCAATTCCGTGCTCATTCCTCTGAAAGACCTATCAGAAGAGCTTATTTGGGCTCTCTACATGTTCCCCCTACTAAATCATTACTAAGCAAAAGAGCATTATCTACTTCTGGGCCGACGCTTTGGAACACTCTTCCACCTGACCTCCGTCAAGAACAGTGTCTCCTGACCTTCAAAAGAAGGACTTAAAACTTGGCTGTTTAATCAAACTTTCCCTGAAAACCTTGGTTCTCCTAGATGCAGATCCTAAAACATGAATACAAGACTTTAACTATTCATTTTATTATTATTATTATTATTTTTATCTTATTTATTTATTTTATTTATGATTGACTCACAATTTATTTATTGTGGCTCTAGGCTTGCTGTTGTTCCTTAATTCCAATTGTTTCTAAAATGTTCAATGGTTTATATGCACTGTTTATTGTATTGCCTCCTAGCGAAAGTTAAGTTCTTTGTAAACCGGTGTGATCTATATCCTTTATAGGAATATCGGTATATAAAAATTCAAAATAAATAAATAAATTAGAGAAAACATTAAACCTAGCTAACATGTACCTAGACATAATAAAACAACTACTAAACCAAATGGAACTTGTGATTAACATTGAAAAAACAGAATTTCTACACTTAGAACAGAAAAATATTGAAATCATTCAAACTCCAATAATACTCAAAAACAACCAGAAAATAGAACTAGCTGAAAAAGCACAGAACCTTGGAATAATAATGGACCAGAAATCAATCTAAAACAGCACATATCGCTAAAAGTAAAAGAAGGCTATGCAAAACTCATGATCCTGAGAAGGCTAAAACCACTACTAACACCAGATCATTTCAGAACAGTACTTCAGGCACTAGTCTTTTCCAGCTCCGACTACTGCAATGCACTTTTACTAGGACTCCCAAATACAACATTAAGACCACTTCAAATACTACAAAACACAGCAGCTAGAATACTAACTAGAAAAAGAAGGAGGGACCATATAACTGAAACTCTAGCCATATTACACTGGTCACCCATAGAACACAGAATAAAATACAAAGCATTATGTACCATGCATAAACTAATACATGATGAAAAAGCGGACTGGCTAAACACAGCATTACGAGTACACGTCCCACACAGAAACCTTCGATCAGCAAATAAATCACACTTAACCATTCCTTCAGTAAAGACAGCGAGACTAACCCAAGTGAGAGAAAGGGCTTTATTCTTAGCAGGCCCTTCACCACGGAACACAATGCCCCTAGAGATCAGATTACAAAGAGATCTCAAAACCTTTAAGAAAAAGTTTAAAAACATGGCTTTTTAAACAAGCATTTTATAAAGAGAATGGAGAATAGAAAATATACAGGAATAGGCAGAAGAACACCAGCACACAGCACTATTCTAAGAATGTGCATTATAACAGTCTATGAACTCTATATCACAATAAACTTAATTGTAAACACTATGAATATGAATTTTACCAGTGAACAGTACCTTACAGGTACACCTGGTCATGACCTACTTCACTAAACAATTGATTGTCTTTAACGATATATTGTAACTGAACCTTTTGTGGCACCTGTTAGAATGTACTATAGTACGCATTCACCTACATTAATTTATGTGCCTACATGTAAACAGTTGCGATGGTATATGAAACTTAGCGATGGTATAGAAAAGATTTTAAATAAATTAATAAAATAAATAAAACATGCAAATGCATGTTGATGGCCCTATTAGTTATTCCCGTGCGATACAGAAAGTAAAATGTGCAGCCAAGCCGCACATTTTACTTTCAGAAATTAACGCCTGCCCAAAGGCTGGCGTTAATTTCTGCCGGCACCGGGAAAGTGTACAGAAAAGCAGAAAAAACTGCTTTTCTGTACACCCTCAGACTTAATATCATAGCGATATTAAGTCAGAGGACCCAAAATTAAAAAAAAAAAAAAAATCAAATTGGCTGGCGGCCCGCAAGACGGACGCTCAATTATGCCGGCATCTATTTTCCGAACCTGTGGCTGTCAGCAGGTTTGAGAACCGACGCCGGTAAAAATTGAGTGTCGGCTGTCAAACCCGCTGACAGCTGCCGCTCCTGTCAAATAGGAGGCTCTAGGACACGCTAGTGTCCCTAGCGCCTCCTTTTACCGCGGGCCCTCATTTGCATACTCGATTGCGCGCCCAGGAGAGTGGCCTGGGCGCGTGTTGGGAGAGCGGGTGCTCGCCTCGGAGCGCCGGCCCTCCCGTGAATTTTACTGTATCTGCCCGATAGTGAGTGCAGTCTCTTTCCTCCAGGTGTGACTGCCATACATCCAACAACAAGAGAGTCACATATGAAAGGAATACCCTTCCCAGGACCCAGAAGGGGGAATTGCAGATGTGGAGCATTTATCTAAAGAAGAATCAGCAATGCAGTTAATATCACCACCTACGATAACAGGAAATGTACACAAAGCGGAAATACACGTAATCAGTTTAGTAAAGAAACTATGATCGTATCGATTGGGGGCATACACAAATGCCAAAAGTGACTGGTTTACCAAAAAGGGCACCCCTGACTGCTACTAGTCTACCTTCATCATCCTCCCATATTTGATTGAGCACAAAGGAGACCCTTTTGTGAATTATCATCACTCCACAGCGTTTAGATGTACCTGAGGAGAAAAAGATCTGATTATATCCTCTTTTATTCCGTAGTTTGACATGCTCTTCATCACCATGTGAGATTCTTGTAAAAAAAAACAAAAAAAATCACCACACACCTCTGTCCCTTTAACCTATGTATATGGGCTAGCACCTTCTCCCTTTTTATAGGCAAGCCCAAGCCCACTACATTCCAGGTTATAAAATTAGTTAATAACCTTTTTTTAATCTACTTTTTTTTTTTTAAAACAAAAAAAGTTAAAATTAATGCCGCTGTGCACTGCACAGCGATCGGGCCCACAAGGGGGAGGGGCGCATTATGCGGCCGCGACTGAAAATGGCAGCGGGCGTCCTGTCAGCCGATTTCCCGCCGGCGCGCACAGAGGGCTGCTGATGCTTCGGATCCCCCTGAGGGAGCCAGACCACCGGCTGTCTGGGGTCCCGGGGATGCAGGCTGATCTAGCCAGGGGTATCCAACCCCCCCCTTCGCCTGGCTCCAAAACCCAAGGGATGGCCCTTTTTTACAGGAACCTGCCACCTCGAGGAGCAAAATTTTCCTTCACAATCCAGTCAGCCAGGAGTGCAGGGTTAGCAACCTCTACCATCTGCTGGAGGTAGAGAAATACTGAGGGACTGCAGGTGGAACTCTCGTATATGTGGCAGTGCCCAAAGTTTTGTTCTCTACCTCCATCTGCTGGTAGGGATGAATAAAACCCATTCGTCTGGACTGATCTGGGTATGTTCAGGAAACTCAGCAATCAGCTACTGTGGTAAGGTGTCCGGCAACCACCACTTTCACAGCCTCTGCAATAGCTTGCATAGCGGACTCATTAACACCACACTGCACTGTGTGATCGGTGACAGCAGCCACTTTCTCCTCCCTGCTTTTGGTTGATCTTTCTCCCTTCTTACTGGCCTCGCAGGCATTCCCGAAGGGGACTTCTGCATATAGCGATGGATGTTCTTACATACTAGCAAAATTAGGAGAAAATGCCCAGAAACAAAGCTCAGTTGCCTTCAGAATTAATGAAAAAACGGAAGATGGCACCAGGATCCAGCAGCAACACGTCTACTCTGGATTAAACACATCACATGACTCACAGCCAGGTTTTAACTCGGCAGTGAAGCACCAAGTAATCCTTCAAAAGACAGACTTCCCTAGGCAACCAAGTTCATAATAGTGGAATAAAACAAGAAAATGCATGTTTACAGGTCCTAGTTAGGCTCACCTTCTTAACAAATAGAATCAAAAGAAAGGCCTCTTCCTTCAATATCAATAAACAAGATGACATAAGGGACACAAAACACCAATCACAGAGGTTGGGCCATGCCCACTGAAAGCTTTAAAGGCATAATGCCTTAGATTCTATAATAAACTTGCAACCCATGTAATTCTTTCATAAAAGGACTTATGTGATTCCTCTAAAGCCAGATAAACAGATTACAGTGTTTTGCACCTTTTGTAAATGCCTCAATTTTAATGACAACCCAACACAAAAGTTATTACAATAATTGAACCTTGAAGTCTAAGAAGCATGAATAAGGGATCTTGTTTACTAAAGCAGGGCTTCAACTGTTGAGTCAACTGAAGCGAAGAGAAAAAAAAGCACAGATAATGACAATGAGAGTCCATGTTTAAGTTTGACTCCAAAATAACTCTGAAAGTTTGAATCTTAGTTTTAAAGCAAAAACAACTGCTCAATTAATTTGCAATTGACTGTCTTTGAATTGGAGAGCTGATTTCCCAACTTGGATGGCCTCAGTTTGACCTGGGTTTAGCTTTAACTTGAGAGTTACCCACTTCCCAACTGCTGCCAAGCAAGGGTTTATAGTTTCTATGGTAATTCTGCTATTTATTTTTTTTTATCTAAAGCAGCATATACTTGAATATGGTCTGCATATATATAAAATTGCAGACCAATCTCCAGATACTGCCCGCTAGGGGTCTCAGATAAATATTAAACACAAACTGTTAAAGAAACAGCCATGGGGAACTCTACAACAGATTAGGTTAATTGAAGGTCGGGACTCTCCCAGCACAATCTGTGGGCTCTCTTGCTCAAGAAAGTTCTGAACTACTCCAATACTATGCCCCGTACCTCCATTTCCAGTAATCTGCTCAATCAAATCCCATGATTGATGGCATCTAAAGCAGCAGAAAGATCAAATCAAAGCAATGGGGGTAAAAAAAAAAAAAATATGGGCCTGATTTTGAAAGCATTTATATGCTTAAAACTGTGTACTGTGTAAGTGGGCTTTTGAAAATTGCTATAATATATGCCATAGAATTGTACATAGGATTTACCCATGTAATTACCATAAACCCTTACCTCTGTTCTTTAGTTTTTGCCGAACCTCAACCGTAATAGGTACCTTCCTTTTATTTTATACTCAAGTCTATATATATAAATGAACATGTTTCTAATTTGCTATTTTCTTTTTCAATCCTGTATTCTTATAAGTGTCAGATTTTAATTATGTTAAATATGTAAACCGCTTAGACCTATATATTGTATAGGCGGTATAGAAAGGTTTTCAAATAAAAATAAAATGTACACAGGTAAATGGCTTTTGAAAATTGCTACAATAGTAGTTACATTTACATGGTTAAATCTCTTTGAAAATGACCCCCTACATGCAATGATTATGCACATAAAATTGGCATATACACATGTAAGTACAGTTTACATGTTTTATTTTGGAAATACTGCGATTATGTGCTTATTTGCCATGCCACTCAACTGTTAACAGGAAGAAAAAAGGGTTGTTTAGGGGCATGCCGGGACCTGGTTCAGAAGCATGCACACAAATGCTTATTTTCTAGTCACATTTTGTAAAAAAAAAAACAAAAAAAACCTGATGCATATATTTTACACTCATAATACTTGTAAAGTGCATGTGATAACCCTGCGTTATATACGGAGATAGGTATTTTATAAAGAAAGTGCATACTCCACTTCTGAAAATACTTGTGCACATATTTGCATCATCTGTTCACTGCCACCAGTTCATCCTGATCTTCCAAGCACTTCACCTAGCTCCTGCCACCACCACCACTTAAACTAGACCTCTCACCCAAACACTGCAGACAATGACCAGTATATTTTCATTTCTGCAACTTAATTAGCAAGAATAAAAGCAAAAGTACAAATCTGATAATGTATGCATGTATATATGTTTTGCAAAATAGGAATTTTCTTGCATTACAAACATATACATGTATGTTGGGGTAGAAATATGTAGTTTTTTGTAAACTATGCAGCTCCGACCACAGTTTATAAAACACTAATATAAATCTCTGCAAGTCCACTTACATGTGCATTTGGTGACTCTCTCAGACAACTGAAAACTGGGCTCAAAGAAATTATCTAAAAGTCAGTATAGATCATCCAACAGTGCCACTAAAACATTCTTGCTACTGTGACCCAGTGTAACACAGTCTACCATGGATACAAAGAATTTCCTTTTGTCTAAAGGTTTCTGAACTTGCAGTAGCCAGAAAGGTGTATTTGTGTTCAGGGTCTTATGAGGGCTTTTGGCAAATTAATTTCTTTTTCTTTTTTTATTTTAGGGAAATTGGCATTAAACTGTCCCTTAATGAAGAATTAACAAAATTTGCATCGATACCAAAGTTCGAAACATCTATTACTGCGTCACCACTAGCATTTAATTGTGTCCAAACACAAGAATCTGTAAGTAATTCTGCGTTTTCCTTTGAGGATTCAATACTACCCGACTCATTTTATTACTCTAAAACATTCCCTTGTAGAATCATACAGCAGATCATACATTTTTCTACCTACCCTCTTCTTCAATGTGTTGCTTACCTGCATCATCCTCAAGCCGTGCTTTTTTTTTTTTTAATTTCTTATATCCCACTTACCAAAGTAAACACACTTCTAGGCGATTTGCTTGTTCATGTCCCTATCTCTTCCCCCTACATTACATATAAACACATACAAACACCAATGCAAGTACAACTGCCTCGTCATGTACCCTGCCGCAACATAATGCCATTCACTGTCAGTACTCCCTCCCTTGCATGCTTGCTTCTAACTTTTGCCTCCTAACTGTACATTCCTTGCTAGCCTCAGTCATTCCTGCATTCAAGCACTATCAGTATATGGACAGGCAGAGCATCACTCACCTTCCTGGAAGGATAGCTTTGATGTGGTCAATCATCCCCAGGGACGGGTCTACCTTCGCATAAAAGGAACCCACCGTTGCCA